>NC_139223.1:159473662-159736162 GCF_055691185.1 Crinia signifera | reverse complement strand
ATGCAGCAGGGCAGGTAACTATGCTACTGCCATAACATACAAGTATGCTGGTGCAGGAGGTGGGGATCCGGGTCACCCTGAACGTCTGATTCCCCCCATAGGGCATTACATACAATGTAGAGATTGCTGACACTGCAGGGAGTCAGGGGGATCACTACTGTGTCAGGGAGTCTCCTGCAGAATGCAGCAGGGCAGGTAACTATGCTACTGCCATAATATACAAGTATGCTGGTGCAGGAGGTGGGGATCCGGGTCACCCTGAACGTCTGATTCCCCCCATAGGGCATTACATACAATGTAGAGATTGCTGACACTGCAGGGAGTCAGGGGGATCACTACTGTGTCAGGGAGTCAGAATGCAGCAGGGCAGGTAACTATGCTACTGCCATAACATACAAGTATGCTGGTGCAGGAGGTGGGGATCCGGGTCACCCTCAACCTCTGATTCCTCCCACTATAGAAGTCAGCTTTGGTTATTCCAGCCATGCCTCAGCATCACACGCCTGTCTGACATGTCTGACAAGTGTGGGGAAGCCGGCTGTCACAGATCTGATAAGGGACAGGCATGATCCTGGGCTCCATGACTCAGTGCTGGAGGCATCTGTCTGATCCTAGTGTCCTCTGCCTCCTGTCCACACAGCACTGCAGGTGTCAGTCACTCATCACCCTGCGATGTCACCTTACCACCCACATAGCTGTGACATCACAGGGCTGCCCCGGGAGGTGTCACTCACTCAAAACCCACGTAGCTGTGACATCACAGGGCTGCCCCGGGAGGTGTCACTCACCACCCACGTAGCTGTGACATCACAGGGCTGCCCCAGGAGGTGTCACTCACTCATCGCCCACGTAGCTCTGACATCACAGGGCTGCCCACGGGAGGTGTCAGTCACTCATCACCCACGTAGCTGTGACATCACAGGGCTGCCCCGGGAGGTGTCAGTCACTCATCACCCACGTAGCTGTGACATCACAGGGCTGCCCCGGGAGGTATCAGTCACTCACCACCCACGTAGCTGTGACATCACAGGGCTGCCCCGGGAGGTGTCAGTCACTCACCACCCACGTAGCTGTGACATCACAGGGCTGCCCCGGGAGGTGTCAGTCGCTCACCACCCACGTAGCTGTGACATCACAGGGCTGCCCCGGGAGGTGTCAGTCACTCACCAACCACGTAGCTGTGACATCACAGGGCTGCCCCGGGAGGTGTCAGTCACTCACCACCCACGTAGCTGTGACATCACAGGGCTGCCCCGGGAGGTGTCAGTCACTCACCACCCACGTAGCTGTGACATCACAGGGCTGCCCCGGGAGGTGTCAGTCACTCACCACCCACGTAGCTGTGACATCACAGGGCTGCCCCAAGAGGTGTCAGTCACTCATCACCCTCGTAGTAGTGACATCACAGGGCTGCCCCGGGAGGTGTCAGTCACTCACCACCCACGTAGCTGTGACATCACAGGGCTGCCCCAAGAGGTGTCAGTCACTCATCACCCTCGTAGTAGTGACATCACAGGGCTGCCCTGGGAGGTGTCAGTCACTCACCACCCACGTAGCTGTGACATCACAGGGCTGCCCCAAGAGGTATCAGTCACTCATCACCCACGTAGCTGTGACATCACAGGGCTGCCCCAAGAGGTATCAGTCACTCATCACCCACGTAGCTGTGACATCACAGGGCTGCCCCGGGAGGTGTCAGTCACTCACCACCCACGTAGCTGTGACATCACAGGGCTGCCCCAGGAGGTGTCACTCACTCATCACCCACGTAGCTCTGACATCACAGGGCTGCCCACGGGAGGTGTCAGTCACTCATCACCCACGTAGCTGTGACATCACAGGGCTGCCCCGGGAGGTGTCAGTCACTCATCACCCACGTAGCTGTGACATCACAGGGCTGCCCCGGGAGGTGTCAGTCACTCACCACCCACGTAGCTGTGACATCACAGGGCTGCCCTGGGAGGTGTCAGTCACTCACCACCCACGTAGCTGTGACATCACAGGGCTGCCCCGGGAGGTGTCAGTCACTCACCACCCACGTAGCTGTGACATCACAGGGCTGCCCCGGGAGGTGTCAGTCACTCACCACCCACGTAGCTGTGACATCACAGGGCTGCCCCGGGAGGTGTCAGTCACTCACCACCCACGTAGCTGTGACATCACAGGGCTGCCCCGGAAGGTGCTCCTGTACTAATATGTACCCGGCACACACAGGGTGTGGACCATAGGATAGAAAGGCACAAGGTTGGCATTGACAAAAGGTCAACACAAGCAAAAGGCTGACATGGAAAATGACCACACATGGAAAAGTCATCATTCGTTTTTTGTTTTTTTTTGTCAATGTCGACACCTGAGCACTTGGAAACCCAAATAGTCCAGCACGTACCATGTGAACTCCTATTGGGACTGATAAAGACTAAAAAAATTGAGGGCGGGGGGGGACTTCTGCCTCTATAGGGATTCCCCATTGGATCTGCTTCTGCCTCTATAGGGATTCCCCATTGGATCTGCTTCTGCCTCTATAGGGATTCCCCATTGGATCTGCTTCTGCCTCTATAGGGATTCCCCATTGGATCTGCTTCTAGCGCTAGGGCTGTTGAGCCTGACTAGACAATGAACCTGAAGGGGTCATATTAATATCAATCACAGTCAGGGGTGCCAAGAGGTGGTGGTGGGGGGTGTACTGGTTGTTGTGGCCCCGACCAGAAACTTACGGGGAGTAGTATCTATGTTGCAGTGCGGCCACACTTCACGACACTGTGCACAGCTTTGTTTTATTCTTTTTATCTGGAGGGGGCATGGCCACACCTCCCTGGCCATGCCCCATCAGTACCTGGGCCCGGCAGCTGTCTCAGCGGCCCTATTCATACCATCTACAACCATTAATGTAACACAACCCACTGCGGCCAGGCTCAGACATTACAACGTGACAGAAGTTTCTTTAGTTCCATGTCTCTGGAAGACTTTGTTCTGTGATCCCCGTACGTGGCCTGTGACCGCCATGTTAGTCAGTAATGATTACACGCTGCTATGTGCCGCAGACTAATTAAGGCTAGATTGGCGTCCTGCGTACGCAGGGGGTTGTATTCAATCAGCTCTCCTCATGTACTAACAGTGTGCGGTGTCATTTCCATCACTGCTCCCAGCAGCGTCTGCAGAGCATTAATGCAGAGCATTGCTCTGCTAGTGACAGAGGATTTGTATGAATGTAATGTAGCTCTGTGTCTCATATAAAATCCAATATTGCACATAATGATATCTGGCACATGTTACAGGTTCCTATATAGAAACTCCGTCTTTGGGGATAATAAATGAGGCGGCAGGTACGCGTTATTTCCTGTCACATACACAGTGACACATCAATTGTTTTTTGCATTTTTCATTAAAGTCGTCCAATCAGGTAGAATGGCGCGGCTCTGTAATGCACAGACGTCTTCATTCTGCAGACAGACGTTCATTCCCGACGTGACAGCGGGTCCCAGCTATAAGCCCAGGGAAACCAGATATATAACTTCATTTTCTAAGTATGTAGGTTGGGATTGGCATCGTCAGGGCCGTTTTCCACCTCCCCGGCCATGATGAGTTTAGCAGGACCACACGTCTCATTACAGAGCTGCTTCCAGCCAGGCTGCAGTAACGTGCGTTAGCTGGGAGTATCCTCGGCTTCTCTCCACATCAATAGCAATAAAAGCCGGGAAATACTCTCCAGAGGCGCGATGATTGCCATGGCGGGATAACGAGGAGGTGTGAGCTTAGATACACCAGTTGTCCTCTGGCTAATGCCATTTAGGGGCCATTCTCTGTGTGTCGGAGGCCTCTTTTGTCTCTTCTGTCAACACCCGCTCTGGTTTGTGTCACCCTTGGCCCAGGGGTTCTTGTCTTCTTCATCCCGGTGTTTTCCAATAGGGGATCCCCGGGGGTAACCTGGATTTCCAGACCGAGTGCAGCCGCTGGACCTCATTTTATGTTAGACAGGAAACATTTGCACTAAGTGATTCCAGTGGGACAATTACTGAATCATTGTGAGGCAGATAATGGGCGTCCTTGACGGAGGCTTTGAATTCGGAGAGCGGCGCCTGTCCCGGGCCAGGTGGACGCTTGTGAAACAGATAGTGATTACTTTCCTAATCGCAATCCCATATGGCAACAAGTAGGAAAAGCCATTGTTTCACCGGACAAGAATTGGGGATGGTTTCAGTTAAAACTTTGAGAATGTTTGTTGTTCTGCTGCAGAATAACACAGTGTATATATATATATATATATATATCTCCAATGTGAGTGAGAAACGTACAATTATAGCTGCATCTGTTAGCACTGCATTAAAAATGTATGTCTCAGCGTCTTGTCACAGCCTGTATATAGACATTACACAGACACCCCCCCCCCCCCACACAATCTCATGACAGTGATGTAATGTATAAGTTCTGTGATGAGCAGCCTAAGATCAACTGGGTAATGTGGCGTCATGTCGGTATAACACATCACTTATCACATGAAGGGAAATCACCATCGGACACACACAGCTGATCACACTGGCCGGATCCATCGGACACACACAGCTGATCACACTGGCCGGGTCCATCAGACACACACAGCTGATCACACTGGCCGGGTCCATGGGACATACACAGCTGATCACACTGGCCGGGTCCATCAGACACACACAGCTGATCACACTGGCCGGGTCCATGGGACACACACGGCTGATCACACTGGCCGGGTCCATCATACACAGACAGCTGATCACACTGGCCGGGTCCATCATACACAGACAGCTGATCACACTGGCTGGGTCCATGGGACATACACAGCTGATCACACTGGCCGGGTACATCATACACAGACAGCTGATCACACTGGCTGGGTCCATGGGACATACACAGCTGATCACACTGGCCGGGTCCATCAGACACACATAGCTGATCACACTGGCCGGGTACATCATACACAGACAGCTGATCACACCGGCCGGGTCCATCAGACACACAGCTGATCACACTGGCCGGGTCCATCAGACACACACACAGCTGATCATACCGGTCGGGTCCATCAGACACACACAGCTGATCACACTGGCCGGGTCCATCAGACACACACAGCTGATCACACTGGCCGGGTCCATCACACACACAGCTGATCGCACTGGCCAGGTCCATCAGACACACAGCTGATCACACTGGCCGGGTCCATCAGACACACAGCTGATCACACTGGCCGGGTCCATCAGACACACAGCTGATCACACTGGCCGGGTCCATCAGACACACACGGCTGATCACACTGGCCGGGTCCATCGGACACACACACAGCTGATCACAGCGGCCGGGTCCATCACACACACACAGCTGATCACATCGGCCGGGTCCATCAGACACACACACAGCTGATCACACTGGTCAGGTCCACCAGACACACACACAGCTGATCACACTGGCCGGGTCCATCTCACACACACACAGCTGATCACACCGGCCAGGTCCATCACACATACAGCTGATCACACTGGCCGAGTCCATCAGACACACACACAGCTGATCACACTGGCTGGGTCCATCGGACACACACAGCTGATCACAGCGGCCGGGTCCATCACACACACACAGCTGATCACACTGGCCGGGTCCATCAGACACACACACAGCTGATCACACTGGCTGGGTCCACCACACACACAGCTGATCACACTGGCCGGGTCCATCTCACACACACACAGCTGATCACACTGGCCGGGTCCATCACATACACAGCTGATCACACCGGCCGGGTCCATCACACACACACAGCTGAGGCTGCTAAGGCTTGGTACATTCTGCCCAATATACTGATGCGCAGTAGAATTGCCACATTGGAAGGCAGGTGGGATATTGTAGTGGCAGTGCCATATGGGTGGTCTCCGCCTGTATGCCAGTTGCTGGTTGTTATTGGGTGGATATAGAGATGACTATTACAATGAATAAATATCTAACAGCTTTTCCTGCACATTATAAATCCGCCTTATAACATGATGACCCCTCATCCGGTGTATGACCAGGCTACAGACCTTACAGGGAACGTGACCCCGGTAATCACCGGCCTGTTGGCATATGTCCTAATGAAATGTTAGCGGTGACGTCATATATGTCCGTGTGTATTTATTGGTATGTCAGACAATAAAAGCAGCTGTGACATCTGCTCATTGTTTGGTGGGATTATCGAGGCTTGCGTCAGGTGACAGTAAAACGCTTATTGCCGTGAAAGCATACCGCTGTATACACAGTAGCAGAGGTCTCTGCGCCATTGCGGCGATGCACAGACAGCGCAAACTATCGCATATCTATAGATTGGAAGCTTGCGAGCAGGGCCCTCCTACATTTTGACTGTCTGTAAATACCCTGTTTTGTTGTATCACTGTCTGCTATTGTAAAGCGCAACGGAATATGCTGCGCTATATAAGAAACTGTTAATAAATAAAATAATAAATAACGCAACTATCACTGACAGAGGGGGCATCTGCTGTGCCCACAGATCACACTGACAGAGGGGGCATCTGCTGTGCCCGCAGATCACACTGACAGAGGAGGCATCTCCTGCCCGCAGATCACACTGTCAGAGAGGGCATCTCCTGCCCACAGATCACACTGACAGAGGGGGCATCTGCTGTGCCCACAGATCACACTGACAGAGAGGGCATCTCCTGCCCGCAGATCACACTGACAGAGGGGGCATCTGCTGTCCCGCAGATCACACTGACAGAGGGGGCATCTCCTGCCCGCAGATCACACTGACAGAGAGGGCATCTCCTGCCCACAGATCACACTGACAGAGGGGGCATCTGCTGTGCCCACAGATCACACTGACAGAGAGGGCATCTCCTGCCCGCAGATCACACTGACAGAGGGGGCATCTGCTGTGCCCGCAGATCACACTGACAGAGGGGGCATCTCCTGCCCACAGATCACACTGACAGAGAGGGCATCTCCTGCCCACAGATCACACTGACAGAGGGGGCATCTGCTGTGCCCGCAGATCACACTGACAGAGGGGGCATCTCCTGCCCACAGATCACACTGACAGAGGGGGCATCTGCTGTGCCCGCAGATCACACTGACAGAGGGGGCATCTCCTGCCCGCAGATCACACTGACAGAGGGGACATCTCCTGCCCACAGATCACACTGACAGAGGGGGCATCTGCTGTGCCCACAGATCACACTGACAGAGGGGGCATCTCCTGCCCGCAGATCACACTGACAGAGGGGGCATCTGCTGTGCCCACAGATCACACTGACAGAGGGGGCATCTCCTGCCCACAGATCACACTGACAGAGAGGGCATCTCCTGCCCACAGATCACACTGACAGAGGGGGCATCTCCTGCCCACAGATCACACTGACAGAGGGGGCATCTCCTGCCCGCAGATCACACTGACAGAGGGGGCATCTGCTGTGCCCACAGATTACACTGACAGAGGGGCATCTGCTGTGCCCACAGATTACACTGACAGAGGGGGCATCTGCTGTGCCCACAGATCACACTGACAGAGGGGGCATCTGCTGTGCCCACAGATCACACTGACAGAGGGGGCATCTGCTGTGCCCACAGATCACACTGACAGAGAGGGCATCTCCTGCCCACAGATCACACTGACAGAGGGGCATCTCCTGCCCACAGATCACACTGACAGAGGGGGCATCTCCTGCCAGCAGATCACACTGACAGATGGGGCATCTGCTGTGCCCGCAGATCACACTGACAGAGGAGGCATCTGCTGTGCCCACAGATCACACTGACAGAGGGGGCATCTGCTGTGCCCGCAGATCACACTGACAGAGGGGGCATCTGCTGTGCCCGCAGATCACACTGACAGAGGGGGCATCTCCTGCCCACAGATCACACTGACAGAGGGGGCATCTCCTGCCCGCAGATCACACTGACAGAGAGGGCATCTCCTGCCCGCAGGTCACACTGACAGAGGGGGCATCTGCTGTGCCCACAGATCACACTGACAGAGGGGGCATCTCCTGCCCACAGATCACACTGACAGAGGGGCATCTCCTGCCCACAGATCACACTGACAGAGGGGGCATCTCCTGCCAGCAGATCACACTGACAGAGGGGGCATCTGCTGTGCCCGCAGATCACACTGACAGAGGGGGCATCTGCTGTGCCCACAGATCACACTGACAGAGGGGGCATCTCCTGCCCACAGTTCACACTGACAGAGGGGGCATCTGCTGTCCCGCAGATCACACTGACAGAGGGGGCATCTCCTGCCCGCAGATCACACTGACAGAGAGGGCATCTCCTGCCCACAGATCACACTGACAGAGGGGGCATCTCCTGCCCACAGATCACACTGACAGAGGAGGCATCTCCTGCCCGCAGATCACACTGACAGAGGGGGCATCTGCTGTGCCCGCAGATCACACTGACAGAGGGGGCATCTCCTGCCCGCAGATCACACTGACAGAGGGGGCATCTCCTGCCCGCAGATCACACTGACAGAGGGGGCATCTGCTGTGCCCGCAGATCACACTGACAGAGGGGGCATCTGCTGTGCCCGCAGATCACACTGACAGAGGGGGCATCTGTTGTGCCCGCAGATCACACTGACAAAGGGGCATATGCTGTGCTATAAAGGGGTTAGTGTGTGGCTCTGGCATTGCGGACTAGCGTGTCACACTACAGTGTGTGTAATCCTGGCACAGTGTGATCTGCTCAGCAACCTGCCTGCCAAAAGCCAAACTGGCCACACACGGTGCAGGCAGCACATGGCTTTGGGACTGCCGGTGCTGAACAAGGGGCCACATGCAGAGGGGAGGGAGGGGCCGCACTGATCTGGGGACGCAGGGTGATCGCTGTCGCTTGCATTTGTACATAGAATTACATTTCCCAGGAATACTACACTGACTGAGAATAACGTTCATGTTCCTATGGGCAGGAGAATTGTGCAGGGCTTGGTTTTAGGAGCATATTCCTCCTTCCCTGCACCTCATGTCGCCTGTCTGTCTACCCCTCCCTCTAGACTGTAAGCTCCTTGGAGCAGGGTCCTCTTCCCTAGTGTTCTCACAGCCCTCTTCTTACATTTCAATGACTGCTCTTTTACTACCTTCTCCACCTGTATCTCTTCTCACCTGTGTTCATTTATCTCTACCACTGACACCTGCCCCTGGTAACTCCTCTGCCTCCCTACATCCCAGCTGTATTGTGTACTAAGCATTGTGCTGCTGTTACCTGTGCTCATCTCTACCACTGACACCTGCCCCTGGTAACTCCTCTTCCTCCCTACATCCCAGCTGTATTGTGTACTAAGTGCTGCTGTTACCTGTGCTCAACTGTACCACTGACACCTGCCCCTGGTAACATGCGGACTGCTCCTCTGCTTCCCTACATCCCAGCTGTATTGTGTACTAAGCATTGTGCTGCTGTTATCTGTGTTCATCTCTACCACTGACACCTGCACTGGGAACATGCAGACTGCTCCTCTGCTTCCCTACATCCCAGCTGTATTGTGTACTAAGTGCTGCTGTTACCTGTGCTCATCTCTACCACTGACACCTGCCCCTGGTAACATGCAGACTGCTCCTCTGCTTCCCTACATCCCAGCTGTATTGTGTACTAAGTGCCGCTGTTACCTGTGGTCATCTCTACCACTCACATCTGTCCCTGGTAACATGCGGACTGCTCCTCTGCTTCCCTACATCCCAGCTGTATTGTGTACTAAGTGCTGCTGTTACCTGTGCTCATCTCTACCACTGACACCTGCACTGGGAACATGCAGACTGCTCCTCTGCTTCCCTACATCCCAGCTGTATTGTGTACTAAGTGCAGCTGTTACCTGTGCTCATCTCTACCACTGACACCTGCCTCTGGTAACATGCGGACTGCTCCTCTGCTTCCCTACATCCCAGCTGTATTGTGTACTAAGCATTGTGCTGCTGTTACCTGTGCTCATCTCTACCACTGACACTTACCCCCTGGTAACATGCAGACTGCTCCTCTGCTTCCTTACATCCCAGCTGTATTGTGTACTAAGTGCTGCTGTTACCTGTGCCCATCTCTACCACTGACACCTGCCCCTGGTAACATGCAGACTGCTCCTCTGCTTCCCCGCATCCCAGCTGTATTGTGTACTAAGTGCTGCTGTTACCTGTGCTCATCTCTACCACTGACACCTGCCCCTGGTAACATGCAGACTGCTCCTCTGCTTACCTACATCCCAGCTGTATTGTTTACTAAGTGCTGCTGTTCCCTGTTCTCATCTCTACCACTGACACCTGCCCCAGGTAACATGCAGACTCCTCTGCTTCCCTACATCCCAGCTGTATTGTGTACTAAGTGCCGCTGTTACCTGTGCTCATCTCTACCACTGACACCTGTCCCTGGTATCATGCAGACTGCTCCTCTGCTTCCCTACATCCCAGCTGTATTGTGTACTAAGTGCTGATGTTACCTGTGCCCATCTCTACCACTGACACCTGCCCCTGGTAACATGCGGACTGCTCCTCTGCTTCCCTACATCCCAGCTGTATTGTGTACTAAGCATTGTGCTGCTGTTACCTGTGCTTATCTCTACCACTGACATCTGCCCCTGCTAACATGCAGACTGCTCCACTGCTTCCATGCATCCCAGCTGTATTGTGTACTAAGTGCTGCTGTTACCTGTGCTCATCTCTACCACTGACACCTGCCCCTGGTAACATGCGGACTGCTCCTCTGCTTCCCTACATCCCAGCTGTATTGTGTAGTAAGTGCCGCTGTTACCTGTGCTC
The DNA here is from genome assembly GCF_055691185.1 of Crinia signifera. Classification (NCBI taxonomy): domain Eukaryota; kingdom Metazoa; phylum Chordata; class Amphibia; order Anura; family Myobatrachidae; genus Crinia; species Crinia signifera. The sequence goes on along the minus strand of NC_139223.1, from coordinate 159,725,411 downwards.
ATCTCTACCACTGACACCTGCCCCTGGTAACATGCAGACTGCTCCTCTGCTTCCCTACATCCCAGCTGTATTGTGTACTAAGTGCTGCTGTTACCTGTGCTCATCTCTACCACTGACACCTGCCCTTGGTAACATGCAGACTGCTCCTCTGCTTCCCTACATCCCAGCTGTATTGTGTACTAAGTGCTGCTGTTACCTGTGCTCATCGCTACCACTGGCACCTGCCCCTGGTTAACATGCAGACTGCTCCTCTGCTTCCCCGCATCCCAGCTGTATTGTGTACTAAGTGCTGCTGTTACCTGTGCTCATCTCTACCACTGACACCTGCCCCTGGTTAACATGCAGACTGCCCCTCTGCTTCCCTACATCCCAGCTGTATTGTGTAGTAAGTGCCGCTGTTACCTGTGCTCATCTCTACCACTGACACCTGCCCCTGGTAACATGCAGACTGCCCCTCTGCTTCCCTACATCCCAGCTGTATTGTGTACTAAGTGCTGCTGTTACCTGTGCTCATCTCTACCACTGACACCTGCCCCTGGTTAACATGCAGACTGCCCCTCTGCTTCCCTACATCCCAGATGTATTGTGTACTAAGTGCTGCTGTTACCTGTGCTCATCTCTACCACTGACACCTGCCCCTGGTAACATGCAGACTGCTCCTCTGCTTCCCTACATCCCAGCTGTATTGTGTACTAAGTGCTGCTGTTACCTGTGCTCATCTCTACCACTGACACCTGCCCTTGGTAACATGCAGACTGCTCCTCTGCTTCCCTACATCCCAGCTGTATTGTGTACTAAGTGCTGCTGTTACCTGTGCTCATCGCTACCACTGGCACCTGCCCCTGGTTAACATGCAGACTGCCCCTCTGCTTCCCTACATCCCAGCTGTATTGTGTACTAAGTGCTGCTGTTACCTGTGCTCATCTCTACCACTGACACCTGCCCCTGGTTAACATGCAGACTGCCCCTCTGCTTCCCTACATCCCAGCTGTATTGTGTACTAAGTGCTGCTGTTACCTGTGCTCATCGCTACCACTGGCACCTGCCCCTGGTTAACATGCAGACTGCCCCTCTGCTTCCCTACATCCCAGCTGTATTGTGTAGTAAGTGCCGCTGTTACCTGTGCTCATCTCTACCACTGACACCTGCCCCTGGTAACATGCAGACTGCCCCTCTGCTTCCCTACATCCCAGCTGTATTGTGTACTAAGTGCTGCTGTTACCTGTGCTCATCGCTACCACTGGCACCTGCCCCTGGTTAACATGCAGACTGCCCCTCTGCTTCCCTACATCCCAGCTGTATTGTGTACTAAGTGCTGCTGTTACCTGTGCTCCGGTTTTTCTTCAGTTACTGATATGTTTAGTTCTGTGTACCTTGTATTGTTCTTATATGTGCTATATTTATACCGCGCTGCGTACTATTTGTGGCGCCTTTATAATAATAGTTATTATAAAATGGGAACATAGATAATGAAAATCTATTCTGACCCATACTCGGGGCCACTGAGAGATCGTTCGGGCTCTATATTGGGGGGAGGGGGGGGGGCACGTCATGGACAAATGGAGTGTGTGGGGGCCCTTTGCAGAAACAGGCACAAAAGTCTGCTCCAAAGGATGCCCTGATATCTAGCCCAGACTGTAATGTGTCTCCTCTCCCAGGAACGTACAGTATTCTGCTGCTTCTGCGACCAAATACATTTGGGCCCTTATTCTGGTCCGTTCGCATAGGGACCAATGTTCAGCGTGCACGCATCCATTTCTGCACATGTGCATACGCTGGGTGTGTGCGGCCAGGACAGCGGGTGCGGGACGGATAGTTGCGCCCATGGGAACGCACAGTGTATTATGGGCGTTCCCATGGAAATCTCCCGGTGAAGTGGACACCGGAGGCGGCAGCTGCCTGCCCATTTCCTCTGGAGTGTACACACATATCTAAGTGACCTGAGAGTCCCTTTAGATTTGCGTGCACTTACCAGAACATTCCATGCTCAGCGACCACGGAATGATGTGGGAGTTTCTCCCTGGCCTGCGAATGGATGTTTATGATAAACATCCATTCGCAGCCAGTGTGTACAAATGTGGCATGCGAGGAGGGAAGCGGGCAGACCGCCATTCGCAGGGCAGCGTCTTACGAATCAACCAGAGTAAGGTCCTTCCTCTCACTCTCTGGGTCAAATGTATTAAAAATCATGAAAACTGGCATTATTATTATTTTAATCGCAGCAAGTATAATCACCTTTAACATCATTTATCCCCTCCATTTACTTACTGTAACTATCAGGACAGCGGCAGCGATAACCACTGTCCTGGCGAGTTACATCCTGGGAGTATTAAAGGAGTCTGTTACATTTTTTAAATGCTCCTCATGAGAAACTGAGTGTGTCAGGGGAGCCAAGTAGAGGCTGCAGGAGAGAAATCTAAAGATGCTCTCCTCCCAATATGCCCCCATGCACATAAAGGGGTTTATGCGGAGGATGACACACAACAATGTGTAGCATAACACATATAAGAGGCACTAATGTGAAGCATAATGTGTATAAGAGGCACTACTGTGCAGTGTAACATGTATAAGAGGCCCTACTGTGCAGCATAACCTGTATAAGAGGCACTAATGTGTAGTGTAATGTGACTAATGGGCACTATTGTGTAGCATAACCTGTATAAGAGGCACTATTGTGCAACATAATGTATAAAAGAGGCACTAATGTGCAACCTAATGTGTAAAAGAGGCACTACTGTGCAATCTAATGTATATAAGAGGCACTACTGTGCAATCTAATGTATATAAGAGGCACTACTGTGCAATCTAATGTATATAAGAGGCACTACTGTGCAATCTAATGTATATAAGAGGCACTACTGTGCAATCTAATGTATATAAGAGGCACTACTGTGCAATCTAATGTATATAAGTGGCACTACTGTGCAACCTAATGTATATAAGCGGCACTACTGTGCAGCAGAATGTACATAAGAGGCACTACTGTGCAGTGTAGTGTAATGGTTAGCATTACTGCCTCACAGTGCTGAGGTCATGGGTTCGATTCCCACCATGGCCCTAACTGTGCGGAGTTTGTATATTCTCCCTGTACTTGCGTGGGTTTACTCCGGGTACTCCGGTTTCCTCCCACAATCCAAAAATATACTGGTAGGTTAATTGGCTCCCAACAAAATTAACCCTAGAATGTCTGTGTGTGCAAGTACATGTGGTAGGCAATATAGATTGTAAGCTCCACTGGGGCAGGGACTGATGTGAGTGTTCAAATATTCTCTGTAAAGCGCTGCGTAATATGTATGCGCTATATAAGAAACTGTTAATAAATAAATAAATAAATATAGGAGGCAGTGTAGCTTAACATGTATAAGAGTCACTATTCTGTGGCATAATGTGTATAAGCATCACCACTGTGTAGCGTAACATGAATAACAGGCACTGCTGTGTAGTGTAACATGTATAAGAGGCACTACTGTGCAGTGTAACTGTTATAAGAGTCACGTGTAGCGTAACGTGTATAAGAGACACGTGTAGCGTAGTAATGTGTACGATTCCCTACTGTGTAGCATAATGTGAATTAGGTACACTATTATATGGTGTAATATGAATCAGTTGCATGTGTGGGGTGTAATGTGAATAAGATTGTGCTACTGTGCAGTTCAATTTGGAGGTACTGTGGTGTGGCCACGCCCCTTCCTTGTGAGGCCAACCTATTTTTTGTGGTTGTCCCTTTATTACTTATGGGAGGGAGGGTGTAAATGTATATAGTGTGCAGGGGGTGTTGAACACTCTAGTCTAGTGCCATCCCTGTTATTACTGACACATAAATATAGACAGTCTGTCTGTCTCTCATTGTGTAGAGATGGCTATATACTGTGATATATAATAACTGGTACCGGTCTGCCCCCACCTTGTGCCATGCTGCAATTATACTGTACATGGGGTAAATGTGAGGCTGCTTTGCGGGTATAACGTGACAAAGATTCCGTTTCTAACCCACTGGTGTTTCTTTTGCAGACCTGGCCCCATGGACACCGTGGAGTACATGTCTGCTCCGCGTGCCGTGTACAAGGAGAAAGAGCCGCCATACTACTATGATGTGACTGGATCATACGGTAAAGGTACATATTCCAGATCCCAAGTACACCAAGATGACCGCTACCCTCCATATCACCCTGCACCAGCCAAGGGCCCTCTCCGACAGGATGTTCCACCGTCTCCACCTCAGGAACAACGATTGCCAGGCTACGGTACTACCGGACGCTCGGCGCAAGATCGGTACCAGTATCGAAGCCAGGATCCCAGACAGAAAAATGCCATGACTGCCGCAGTATAGGCTACGTGACGCCATACGTGTGGTGAGCAAAGCATGGCAGTCATACGGTATATCCCGGTATATGGACACTATAACATGGCTTCATGCTGCTACTGAGGACATTGCCAAATTAGTGTAACGGTACTGTATGGGGGGGGCGGGGCATCACCCGGCCGCCTGGAGCGCAATAACCATCTGATAAGTGCATTATTATAGTTTCTAGCAATATAGATAACCACATGTATAGGTTATGTTGTCTCCATTTGACGAAGAAGGTATTTGCGGTGGCACATCCATATGGGACCACCACCGCAGACATGACTACCGTGGCTGACATTGGTTAATGGTTACAAGCCAGTGACCCAAATAAATGGTACTAGGTCACTGGAATTACTGGACAGGCTTTCTTACTGCACACTGTACAATCCCCCTGTCCCCCATTATCCAACACTTTCCCTCCAGTATAACAAATGGGCCAGAAAGTCCTAGCCAGCAGATAAGGTTGGAGGGCGCAGTGCCCTGCTCGCTACCTCCGACTTACCACTGGCTTCTGCAGCAGGCGGCGTTACACTGCGTCCTGCCTTATACAGATTGTGTTATCGTGTGTCCAAATATCAGGACTGTTACACAATATACTTTTACTCATGTGCCTATACGCAGATACAGTACATGAATGTTTAAATAACAACGTGCGGGCAGCAGCGCAGGTAAATGGTGCCCGCTGCACTGCGTCCAGGTAACGCAATGCACGCGGTCTGTTACACCATTTCCCTATATGCTGTTGTGTTATTATTGTGCTTATAATAAACCAAAAGGGGGGATTATTAGCTGGAACCCAACTTCCTTGGTGCTTGGCTACACTTGTGATCCTAGCCTGCTATCGGTGACCTATTGTGTCGGCTGATGGGAAACTGCTGACACAATGTGTATCCTGCTCCACCTGGGTCTCATTCCCCCTCTCACTGCCTTAGCACCTGCCTTAATAGCGTGAGACAGATCATGTGGATCTTGTTGGGGGCCACAATAATAAGGCAATAAGATCATGTCACGTTGGACCCGTGGCCTCCGGCGTAGCCATACACTGGCAGCGGTAGCTGGGTCGCCGGGAGCAGTCTGTGTTCATGCCCAGCACCACGTAATAGAATTATATATAAAATACTGAGCAGGTAACAAAGGCTCCTTCTCAGAGCGTAAGGGATTATCCATATTGCGCTATAGGTTTCCCTACGCACTGCGGCCAGAGATCGGACAGCCCCAGAAGCTGTAACTAACAGAACTAGTTAATGCCTTCAAAATTCTTCAAAAAAAATAACTAAAATAAAATGTGACCAAGCAGAAAGAAAACAGGAGACGCTGAGTGTTACAAGTAGAGTTCATGTTTGCGGAGTAATCAGCCTGCAGAATGTATTGATCTAATACTAAGTGCGCAATCAATACTTTCTGTCACTGCGCACTTTGTATCGCTGCAAACCCCTGGCTACGATGTTCATTTTCAAGCCCAAACCCCCTGCTGGTCTTTTACCAGCGCACGTGGCCTTTTATACAGAGAAATAAGATGCACCGGGGCGGGTGGATGGTCAGCTTTATGGCCAAGTGGGGGGGCTCTCCTGGCGGAAAGTGAAGCACAATGCAGCCCAGCCAAGGAAAACAGCAGGAGCCCTGACACTTCTTACTGTGCTCCAGATTTATTAGGGTCCATAAAAACCCCTCAGTATTAAAGGTAGATTACTCATTGGGGGCCAATACACGTAGAGTAAAATGTTGTTCTAAAGAGTAATTAACTGAATCACTCAACACCTCTGGATATATCGCCTCTATACGCTCTGCAGCGAGACTGGGGCGCAGGCTGGGCCGCTGCTGAAATAGGCTTTGTCTTTTGGGAACACATGGTCTAATAATATTACATATATCATTCATATATATAACCCTTTCTGCGCCTAGATACATTACATACAGGGCTAGTTATCAATGGTGAGTGCCGCATATCTATTCACTAAGCATAGGAGAGAGATAAATGACCCGCCAATCAGCTCCTAACTGTCATCATACAGACTTGTTGCATTGAGCTTAGCCGCTGTCCTAGTAGTATTCTATGTAGACAGCACATACGGTACATGACAACCACAAGTGATATCCATGATGTCACCGTGCTGTAATGCTCTCATATTGGGGAATGCAGGAATAACCTATTTCTCCTTCTAGAATTTGACTAGATTTCTGCTGTGTGACACGGTGGCACATTGGTCAGTATTGCTGCCTCTCAGCACTGGATCACAGGTGTGACAATTACACTTTGCACCAGTGTTGAGAATTTTGTATTTGGTCAATGTGGATTCCTCTATAACCTTGATGGCTAACCTTGACACTGCAGCTGTTGTTGAACTACACATCCCAACATGCTCTGCTTCAGTTTTGCTATTTGACCATGCTAAATCTGATGCAGGGCATGCTGGGGTGTGTAGTTCAACAACAGCTGGTGTGGCAAGGTTAGCCATCAAGGCTATATAATGTAACCCAACATTCTGGGCTCTTTGAGTCTATGGGGCCTACAATGACTTTTGGGTTACCCACTGGGGGAGATTCTCTGAGCCCATGAAAACTAACACAGTGTCCGAGGGGTAGTAATAAGGCCGAGCACCTACCTGCACTCCAGGAGTACTGTGTGCCAGTGACAGCAATCACCACCCCTGACCAATGGCACGTGAACAGGGCGATCTGAGAAATACAAATATGGAGATTGCATGATTAATTAGATGAACATTATTGTAAAATAAATGCCCCACAATAGTGCCCCAATGGCCTAATATGCTCATCAGAAGTGCCCCAAAGGCCTAGTGTACAGGGTCGGATTGGCAACTTAAGCCACAGGGAAGAACCCCAGTGCACCTATGGGGCAGATGATAGGGGGTGACAGGCTGGTGGTGTGAGTGTGTTAGGGGGTAAAGGGTGACAAGTTGAGGGACACTTTTTGGATTTTTCCCCATGCTGTGCTGCAGTGCGCAGATATAATGTGCAGAGAGTTAGGTGTGGGAGGGGCGTGTCCTAGCTCTACGTTGCAGAGTCAGAAGCAGCCAGTAACTGAGCACATGGGTAACACCATGCTGCACTGCAGCGGGCAGAGAGTTAGGTGTGGGAGGAGCGTGTCCTAGATCTACGTTGCACAGTCAGAAGCAGCCAGTAACTGAGCACATGGGTAACAATGCTGCACTGCAGGGGGCAGAGAGTTAGGTGTGGGAGGGGCATGTCCTAGCTCTACGTTGCAGAGTCAGAAGCAGCCAGTAACTGAGCACATGGGTAACAATGCTGCACTGCGGTGGGGCGGGCAGAGAGTTAGGTGTGGGAGGGGCGTGTCCTAGCTCTATGTTGCAGAGTCAGAAGCAGCCAGTAACTGAGAACATGGGTAACAATGCTGCACTGCAGTGGGCAGAGAGTTAGGTGTGGGAGGGGCATGTCCTAGCTCTACGTTGCAGAGTCAGAAGCAGCCAGTAACTGAGCACATGGGTAACAATGCTGCACTGCACGGGGCAGAGAGTTAGGTGTGGGAGGGGCGTGTCCTAGCTCTACGTTGCAGAGTCAGAAGCAGCCAGTAACTGAGCACATGGGTAACAATGCTGCACTGCAGCGGGCAGAGAGTTAGGTGTGGGAGGGGTGTGTCCTAGCTCTACGTTGCAGAGTCAGAAGCAGCCAGTAACTGAGCACATGGATAACAATGCTGCACTGCGGTGGGCAGAGAGTTAGGTGTGGGAGGGGCATGTCCTAGCTCTACGTTGCAGAGTCAGAAGCAGCCAGTAACTGAGCACATGGGTAACAATGCTGCACTGCACGGGGCAGAGAGTTAGGTGTGGGAGGGGCGTGTCCTAGCTCTACGTTGCAGAGTCAGAAGCAGCCAGTAACTGAGCACATGGGTAACAATGCTGCACTGCACGGGGCAGAGAGTTAGGTGTGGGAGGGGCGTGTCCTAGCTCTACGTTGCAGAGTCAGAAGCAGCCAGTAACTGAGCACATGGGTAACAATGCTGCACTGCAGCGGGCAGAGAGTTAGGTGTGGGAGGGGTGTGTCCTAGCTCTACGTTGCAGAATCAGAAGCAGCCAGTAACTGAGCACATGGATAACAATGCTGCACTGCGGTGGGCAGAGAGTTAGGTGTGGGAGGGGCATGTCCTAGCTCTACGTTGCAGAGTCAGAAGCAGCCAGTAACTGAGCACATGGGTAACAATGCTGCACTGCACGGGGCAGAGAGTTAGGTGTGGGAGGGGCGTGTCCTAGCTCTACGTTGCAGAGTCAGAAGCAGCCAGTAACTGAGCACATGGGTAACAATGCTGCACTGCAGCGGGCAGAGAGTTAGGTGTGGGAGGGGTGTGTCCTAGCTCTACGTTGCAGAGTCAGAAGCAGCCAGTAACTGAGCACATGGATAACAATGCTGCACTGCGGTGGGCAGAGAGTTAGGTGTGGGAGGGGCGTGTCCTAGCTCTACATTGCACTCAGAGCAGCCAGTAACTGAGCACATGGGTAACACCATGCTGCACTGCAGCGGACAGAGAGTTAGGTGTGGGAGGGGCGTGTCCTAGTTCTACATTGCACAGTCAGAAGCAGCCAGTAACTGAGCACATGGGTAACAATGCTGCACTGCAGTGGGCAGAGAGTTAGGTGTGGGAGGGGCGTGTCCTAGCTCTACGTTGCAGAGACAGAAGCAGCCAGTAACTGAGCACATGGGTAACATTGCTGCACTGCACGGGGCAGAGAGTTAGGTGTGGGAGGGGCGTGTCCTAGTTCTACGTTGCACAGTCAGAAGCAGCCAGTAACTGAGCACATGGGTAACAATGCTGCACTGCGGTGGGCAGAGAGTTAGGTGTGGGAGGGGCGTGTCCTATCTCTACGTTGCAGAGACAGAAGCAGCCAGTAACTGAGCACATGGGTAACAATGCTGCACTGCACGGGGCAGAGAGTTAGGTGTGGGAGGGGCGTGTCCTAGCTCTACGTTGCAGAGTCAGAAGCAGCCAGTAACTGAGCACATGGGTAACAATGCTGCACTGCAGCGGGCAGAGAGTTAGGTGTGGGAGGGGTGTGTCCTAGCTCTACGTTGCAGAGTCAGAAGCAGCCAGTAACTGAGCACATGGATAACAATGCTGCACTGCGGTGGGCAGAGAGTTAGGTGTGGGAGGGGCGTGTCCTAGCTCTACATTGCACTCAGAGCAGCCAGTAACTGAGCACATGGGTAACACCATGCTGCACTGCAGCGGACAGAGAGTTAGGTGTGGGAGGGGCGTGTCCTAGTTCTACATTGCACAGTCAGAAGCAGCCAGTAACTGAGCACATGGGTAACAATGCTGCACTGCAGTGGGCAGAGAGTTAGGTGTGGGAGGGGCGTGTCCTAGCTCTACGTTGCAGAGACAGAAGCAGCCAGTAACTGAGCACATGGGTAACATTGCTGCACTGCACGGGGCAGAGAGTTAGGTGTGGGAGGGGCGTGTCCTAGTTCTACGTTGCACAGTCAGAAGCAGCCAGTAACTGAGCACATGGGTAACAATGCTGCACTGCAGTGGGCAGAGAGTTAGGTGTGGGAGGGGCGTGTCCTATCTCTACGTTGCAGAGACAGAAGCAGCCAGTAACTGAGCACATGGGTAACAATGCTGCACTGCACGGGGCAGAGAGTTAGGTGTGGGAGGGGCGTGTCCTAGCTCTACGTTGCAGAGTCAGAAGCAGCCAGTATTTGGCCCCCTGTTTTGCAGCATGCTTTGTCCAGCTGCAGCTACTGTTTTACTCCCGACTCGGAATCAGCCCCTGAGTGCGTCCTACAGCACTTGTGAGTTACATTCCCATCCATTGCAATAACACAGCGCAGGAATCCCAGGACACAGACCGCAGCCGCCTGCATGGGACGGACCTACAGACGTTATGGATTTAATTGAAGTTTTCAACAGAAATAAATATTCAACGTGTAGGTTCCAGATTAGATCCAAAAACAACTCCAGCGCTTCTATCAAACTATTTGTTCCTCTTTCAGGAGCATTGTTCTGGGAATGAGGAACTTGTGTCTGGCAAACGTCCCGCACATGGGAAGGCCAACACGCGGCGCGTCCTGATAATAATCTCCCATTCATTCGCCTGGAGGAAACATTGTTCTTCCCATCAATGTAGATCTTCATTTACACTCATCGCATCGCTTATCGGGGGTGTAGGGGGGGAATTCTGCGGTCGCCTCAGGCCAAGGGGAATACTTAACGTTTACATCCATTCCACCCATGGAGAAAACCTGCGCACAGCATGTCGCGTCGGCAAGGAATAGAGGAGAGGAGCAGTGGGCACTATATAGGTTGTGAAGTTGGCAGCGGGCGATGTTGCCCACAAAGTGAGAGGTAGCGTCAGGACCACGGAGTTCCGGCATCGAGAGACCGTTGTAAAACTTCTGCGCTAAACTCACAGAGATCGTGGTTACCGGATGTTTAGAAGATATTATTAGCTTGATAAATAGGCCCCACAGTGATAGACATCATACAATAGAGGAATCTATAGATGATAAATACGTAAGTAGCATAGAGTTTGCCAGCCAATAGGAATTCAGCGATTAATGGTACACGATCCCTTTATAGCTCTATATCAGGCTGGGAGAAGTAGCGATGTATCATTGCATTAGGTCTATGGGGTTGATTGGTTTTTGCCCTATATACTAATAGGGCCATGGCTGTACATAACCTGCTGTATCCGTCCCCGTAGTATATTATCACTGGCTCAATGCAGATCTAGTTATTACGTACGCCAAACATTAGTGCCACTGTGCTAACACTAGGAGAGAGATACAGTACCGGCCAATCAGCTCCTGTCACATGACTGTAAGACCGCCTGTAACATGGCAGCTAGGAGCTGGTTGGCTGCTACTTTATCTCTCTCCAAAGCGTAGTACATCTGCCCCTGGATCTCTTTCCATTTAATCCTTCCCGAAAACACACCAAGTCAGGCTTAGCGCGTGTTTCCTGGAGACCGGCACAGCGCTCGTGCATGTAATCCCCGCCCCCGGCGTCATCTTCCGCTACAGGGGGACAAATAATGGTACATAGCCCCAACGTCCATTTGTGTTCATGACGCAGCTATCCGGAGAGCCAGAGACGGCTCATATGTTACATATTTGTGTTATACATCTTTCCGTGCCTGAGCCATGATCTCCATCTCCATGTATGACTACGTGTGGCATATATTCAATACACTCATACCGTGACCTTCGTGGTATAATCCACGTAATACGATGGGCTAATGAAAGCCTGAATGTGACTAGTTAATGTCTTCTACCCTTCTTTGTCAGATGCATCCATGACCACGTAATGGGGAAGAAGGCCAATGATGGGGGTAGTTGTGACGCCAGGAACACGTACAGTAGGGAACCTAAAGGGTCTCTTCACAGATTCCATCCTGAGATTACTACCCTGGTGCGGTCTAATTGGCGGGCTGTATCGGCGAGGTGCGGCCTCCTGTCGGGAACCATTACTCTGCCGGGAATCTAGTGAATTACTTTTGATTACTCCTCTAGGCTTACTGCATAGTGAACGTTTAAATCCAAATTGCAACGATTAGAGGGCGGAACGTGCGGATTGTGCCCCGGTCTCGCCCCTCGCTGTATATACGCCACAATGGATTGTTAGCAGGAATACTGAGAAAGGGAAAAACACAGATCTGTAAAAGCATTCTCACCAGCAGAACAAAAATGTATTTTTATACGTTATATTTTCTCTTGTGTATTATAACTATTATGTAGATCCAACACGTCTTATTTTGTACTGAAATAAAAAGCATCAAGATTACAAATATTCTACTTGTGTGGCCTGTGATTCTGCATTTCACAGCCTCTTTTCCTGCACTGCGCAGCCTCCGTCCCTGCATCACTTGCACGGCCTCCATCCCTACATCACTTGCACGGCCTCTGTCCCTACATCACTTGCACGGCCTCTGTCCCTGCATCACTTGCGCGGCCTCCGTTCCTGCATCACTTGCGCAGTTTCCGTTCCTGCATCACTCGCGCAGCCTCCGTTCCTGCATCACTCGCGCAGCCTCCGTTCCTGCATCACTCGCGCAGCCTCCGTTCCTGCATCACTCGCGCAGCTTCCGTTCGTGCATCACTCGCGCAGCTTCCGTTCCTGCATCACTCGCGCAGCTTCCGTTCCTGCATCACTCGCGCAGCTTCCGTTCCTGCATCACTCGCGCAGCTTCCGTTCCTGCATCACTCGCGCAGCTTCCGTTCCTGCATCACTCGCGCAGCTTCCGTTCCTGCATCACTCGCGCAGCTTCCGTTCCTGCATCACTCGCGCAGCTTCCGTTCCTGCATTTTCAGCCCATTATACCCTCAGATGGCGGATAAGGTGCTTTGGGTGGGTGGATCAGAGTGGTAAGGGTGGGGGGCTGTATATAGATTACATTTTTGTTGATATTGAACATCATCATTACTATGCATATATTTCCAGCTGCTCCGAAAGTCTCCAGTTGGCACAGATTATTGGATGGGCACTGACATCTTCTGTAACACATGATCGACAGATTGTAAATGATCTGTGCCTGTACAAAGCCATTTAGGATCCTGTGTCATAAAACCGCCTTTCACGCTCAGCCTCCAAAACAGAGACTGCGGGAAGGGAGGACGTCGCAGGTTTGTACAGAGACCGCGGGAAGGGAGGAAGCTGCAGGTTTGTACAGAGACCGCGGGAAGGGAGGACGCCGCAGGTTTGTACAGGGACCGCGGGAAGGGAGGACGTCGCAGGTTTGTACAGAGACAGCGGGAAGGGAGGACGCCGCAGGTTTGTACAGGGACCGCGGGAAGGGAGGACGCCGCAGGTTTGTACAGGGACCGCGGGAAGGGAGGACGCCGCAGGTTTGCACAGGGACCGCGGGAAGGGAGGACGCCGCAGGTTTGTACAGAGACCGCGGGAAGGGAGGACGCCGCAGGTTTGTACAGGGACCGCGGGAAGGGAGGACGCCGCAGGTTTGTACAGGGACCGCGGGAAGGGAGGACGCCGCAGGTTTGTACAGAGACCGCGGGAAGGGAGGACGTCGCAGGTTTGTACAGAGACCGCGGGAAGGGAGGACGTCGTAGGTTTGTACAGAGACCGCGGGAAGGGAGGACACTGCAGGTTTGTACAGAGACCGCGGGAAGGGAGGACGTCGCAGGTTTGTACAGAGACCGCGGGAAGGGAGGACACTGCAGGTTTGTACAGAGACCGCGGGAAGGGAGGAAGCTGCAGGTTTGTACAGAGACCGCGGGAAGGGAGGAAGCTGCAGGTTTGTACAGAGACCGCGGGAAGGGAGGACGCTTCAGGTTTTACAGTAATTACAAAGCTACCAATCTCTGCTGGCGCAGCGCAAACACAACTAGATATTGCTCTTAGATAAGATGGAAACATTATAACTTAAATTGACTTTACATAGAGATATGTCTCCGCTACATTACACCTGCCCTGCCAACCTGACCCACTTCCTCACTGCTGCGGGCATAACTGGCAGCACTACTTCTAAGTGCACACACGACTGTGTCAGCGAAGCTAGGAGCACTACTGGGGCGTAGTGTTCTCAGAATGGAATCAGTGTTTTACCTGCAGAAACGTACAGTGCTGGGGAACAGGAGACTGCACCATATTCTCCAGGGATTGTCATATATAGTGTGTCATATGCTCATAAAGCCGACACTAACAGGGTGTACACACGGTTAGATATTGTCTATTTGCTTATAGAAGCGAAATCCAACAGAAATCGAACGCATTAGATTTTGATTCGATCCCTATGCGCAGTCCCCCGGCATTAAAATCAAATCGAAAAATAGACTGTGCAGCCAAGACTAAGGGCCCGATTCTGCTTCACTCGCAAAAGCAAATTCTCTCTTTAACCCCTTCAGTGGTAATCCCGACATTTTTCTGGGCTATGCTCCAGTGCCCAGACTGTCAAACCCGGAAAATTCTCGGGATTACCACTGTCTGCGATATTAGGTGCCAGGCAGCGCTGATCACTGAGCTGAGTGCTGAGCTCCGCCCCTGCCCAGCTCCGGCTGCCCAGCCCCACCTCCTTCTCCCCTGCTGTGTGCGTGTGACTTACTAACGTGACGGTTGCCGGTGGCAGGGCCGGGCAGCGGCTGATCTAGTGCTCAGCGGCGCTGCCCGGCCCCAGGAGAGACAGTGGTGGGGTTTTTTTTAGTGAGCGCTCCTCCCAAAAAACTCACAAAGTGGGGAGCACTACCTAAAAAAAAAACACTGAAGGGATTAATGGTAAAACCAATGCTGCAATGCAGGTGGGGCTGATGTGCAGAGAGTTAGATTTGGATGTTATGTGGTTTCTGTGCAGGGTAAATACTGGCTGCTTTATTTTTACACTGCAATATAGTGATCAGTTAAGTTCACCCCCCACCCAAATCTAACTCTCTCTGCACATGTTACATCTGCCCCACCTGCAGTACAGCATGGATTTGTCCACCCATCTCTTATCACAAGAGCTGCCCTTTGCAATACTTATCACATATGATAAGCGATTAGTATCAATGTGATGTGCAGCAGGATGTTCTGCAGCTGCTTGGTACATCCCGCCCTATATCGTACAGATCTACACTATATACACTCGATCGAATCGGGATTGAATAGAAAAGGAATCGCACCGTGTTTACACCCCTTAACCGGTTCCACAGGAAGATGCTATGGAGAAAATGGTCATGACGGGTATCATAAATGGGGGGCGCTTCCTGCTCATCCAGCTGTGGGGCCCAGAACACAGGAGAAGCGCTCACTAATTGTCCCTACAGGGCCACCTGATCCCTAAAGCTGTATATGATGATGGTATAATCCAGCGGCCCGACACCTGCAAATCACCTCTGACATCACATACACCGACTATAATCACTGTAATCCAACCATCAATTATTAAATTAATAATCCTGAGATCTGCTCGTTACCAGCTTCTTATACAGTCCTTAGGGACAGAAGAATAAGTGCACAGTATATACAGTAACAGAGGGTCAGCTTACTGCAGCCGATGGGGTCTAACCAGTGAGGAAGACCCTCCTTGCAAACACAAAAAAGGGTCTACAGACACAAATATGCTTTTTTGGAGCACTCTTGATTTGTGATACGTGGTGATATCGAAAACAGAACTTAATAATATCCTTTAAAAGAAAAAAATCACATGTGGTGGTGCAAACTGCTTTCTGGGGTGGGGGCTTCATTAAGGCCCCCGATCTGCAGCGTAGGGGTTCGGCAAGTTTGGGAATGGGGAGGGTGTGGTATTAACTGAATATATACCTTCATCCAGTGGCTCCCAAAGTTGCCCTAGAATATTGGTACGTCTTCATGGCTCCCCAGGACAAAGGTTTGGTGACTTGTGCTCCGGTCCCCCTTAGGGTAAGTCATGTGGTGTGGACATAGCTTCTGATTGGCAGCCACTAGCAATGGATATACCTATCACACAGACCATCATTTGCGTTGCTCCCCGACCACCAACCAGAGTGTCTGGCAGCCCCCCGGGGGCCTAGACACACAGTCTGGGTACCACCGCCATAAGCTGTGTATCTCCTCCTGTGCTACTGACAGAGGCTGCAGGTTAGCGCTGGATATGAGGGATAAAGGTCAGCCCTGAATAGATGCAGAGATGTGGCTCCATATTCTGTGACTCTGGAGCCCCCGGTACAGACACATCCGGTGCTTTTTATCTTCCCTGTACGGGCTCAGATGTGATGTAATAAAATAAGAAAACATTTCATAATGAAACTTGTGGGACTGGAAACCTGACATTTGCAAAGCGGCTGCTGAATATGCGTCCTGTGTACAGATGTGAGATCGGTGCCAATCTCCATGTGTACGGGCAGCAATACCTGCCTTGCGAGTCCACCAACACCGTCCTCACAGCCATCTGCCCCCACGGCTGCAAATGGATGTTTAGCATAATCCATTCACATCAAATGATCTCTCCAGCGCTCGCAGATCTGAGACACCTCTGCTGTGGGCAGGAGGCAGGCGGGCAGCTGGCATATATATATATATATATATACACACCATAAGGCTGGCACTCGCATCTTGGTGTATGTGAAGGTGCTGGGGTGACAAACCATATACGGGGCTGAGTTTCAGTCCAATATTATTGCATAATAGAAAAAGCGGAGTCACCCACCAGTCTTATGTTAGTGCAGGATTTATGTTAGATCAGGCAGCATGGCCGGAGAATGATCAATGTTTCGGTCCGACTTGGGACCTTTATCTTGATAGATTATAAATATTGATACAGAGTACCACAACACTCGCCATCCCTGCGAATGGGGTGCAAGCAGCACTCGCCATTCCCAGGTTGGGGTGAAGTGGCCTGTGACCACATGCTCTAATAAATACAGAGACTCAACACTAACTCACCTTAGTATACAATTAATCAAATAAATAATGGGGTTTTAGTTCATGAATTGATCAATGCATTTAAGCTTGCAGCCCATCACCAAGGGACCCCATTTCACTGCAAGTCCTACACTAACAATTGTCTCTCAAGAGCCTGGCAGCTGCTGACACCCCTGGCGATGGGCTGCAAGCTTAAATGCATTGATCAATTCATGAACTAAAACCCCATTATTTATATGATTAATTGTATACTAAGGTGAGTTAGTTCATTATGGAGAGTGTTGATTCCTTGTATTTATATATATACACACACACACACACACACACTAATGTTCAAATGTAGGGGTTCAATTTTCTTTCAAAAATAAAGAAATTTCACTGTGTTTTTCCAATGAAGATAACATTAAATTAATCAGAACTACACTCTATTAATTGTTAATGTGGTTAGAAGACAAACGGATTATTAGAAAACCAATTATGTTAGCACAGCTGAAAATGGATTTGCTAGTTAGAGAAGCTATAAAACTGGCCTTCCTTTGAGCTAGTCGAGTATCTGGAGCATCACATTTGTGGGTTCGATTATACTCCTAAAGTCTATGTGAAACTCAACAGTCTATTCATGTTCATGGAAATGAAGGTTATTCCATGTGAGAAATTGCCAAGTAACTGAACATTTCCTACAACGGTGTGTACTACTCCCTTCAGAAAACGGCACAAACAGGCTCTGACCAGAGTAGAAAGAGGTGGTAGGCCCCGGTGCACAACAGAGCAAGAAGACAAGTACATTAGAGTCTCTAGTTTGATAAATAGATGCCTCACAGGTCCTCAACTGGCTGCTCCATTAAATGGTGACCGCAAAACGCCAGTGTTAATGTCTACAGTGAAGGTGGCCTTCTAGGCAGAGTGGCAAAGAAAAAAACATATCTGAGACTGGCCGATAAAAGGAAAAGATTAATATAGACAGAACAGACATTGGACAGAGGAAGATTGTTATGGACAGACGAATGGAAGTTTGGGGTGATTGGAACACACAGAAGAACATTTGTGAGACGCAGAACAAGTGACTGGATGCTGGAAGAGCGCCTGACGCCATCTGTCAGCATGGTGGAGGTAATGTGATGGTCTGGGGGCTACTTTGGTAAAGTGTGAAATTTGTACAAGGTAAAGGGGAATTTAAATAAGGAATTCTATCACTGCATTTTGCCATACCCTGTGGACAGCTCCTGATTGGAGCCAATTTCCTCCTCCAACGGGACAATGACCCAATCTACACCTCCAAATTATGCAAGACCTATTTGGGGAAGAGGCAGAGAGCTGGTATTCTGTCTGCAATGCAGTGGCCAGCCCAGTCACTAAGGCCCCCATTTATCATTGATCGCATTTACAATTACAGAATATTACCACCCAGGATCGCATTGTAAAATGCGATCATTTCGTCCGAATGTATTACCTGCTGTGCGCAGGGACAGGGCTCCAGAAGGAGCCTGTCCCTGCGATGTCCGGAGCCGGAAGCCGGGGGGGTCTGCGTATGCACGGTTAGGCGCTGACCCCCCACGACCCCGCTGACCGGCAGTGCGATGTGTAGCCATAGGCTACAATGGGCTATCGCCTTATCAGAATGGCGATAGCTATGGGGTGCGATGCCACGCTGCCCGATGTTGATACATCGGGCAGCTTCGCATCCCCCATAGAAACCTATGGGGGATGCGGCCGGCGGCGCTGCAGGGGAGATCGCAGCCGGGATCGGAGATTCCTGCTGCGGTCCCCTGTGATACATTAGGGGGATACTTAATATTTGCGGTTAACTCCCGAAAACTGGCGTTTTTGGGTATTTAGCAGCAAATATTAGTTGATAAATGCGGCCCTAGATCTCAACCCCATTTCGCTGTTGTGGGAGCAGCTTGACCGTATGGTACGCTGCTACACAAGAAGAATCACGCCAATCCAACATGTGGGAGGAGCCTTAGGCAGCGTGGGGTGACATTCCTTCAGATTACCTCAGCAAATGAGCAGCTAAAATTCCAAAGGTCTGCAATGCTGGAACTGCTGCAAAAGGAGCATTCTCTGATGAAAGCACTGTGACAAAATCATTATCTGTAACCTTGCCAATGTCCTGACTATGTTCTATTCATTTGGTAAATAAGTCAGTTTTCATGTAAAACACAAATTTGTCAGGGTTATCCCAAACTTTTGAATGATTGTATATTACCATACATTTTAAATGTAAAACAGAACAGAGGACGACGGTCTCCCAGAAATAGCAGGCTCCGCCATTGGGCCATCTGCGTGCACGGACGCTGTGTTCTGCCAGATCTAGTTTCAGCTGCTGCTTTGGCTAGATTCTAGAATTTTGTTTGCCAAACGCACAGGGACACCTCCAGCTCCCGAAGCAGCATTATATCAATAGCCCCCAATTACTCCTCAACCTGATCCAAGCCCCCTGGCCCAGCATTAAGTCCTAATAATGAGAAATACAGTAAGTCTAAGCTCAGGACGCTGTGTAAGAGAATGTTCCCTGCAATAGCCATTTACTGTGTCTGGGAAACTGCCCAAATACTGATAGGATGATTTACTGGTGCTGGGAAGGTTATGCCAGCGTAGCCAGTCCACACTGGTGCCCACCCCAGTGCCAGATTAAGGTCTAAATGGGCCTGGAGCTGAAAATTATGGGCTTATTATGCGCAATAATAGGGGTTGTGGCCAGCACCTAATAATGTGGGGGGCCTGACCAGTGTTCTGTTTGGGTGGTCTGCTCATGGGTGTGTCTCTATTTGTGTAAATATTTTCAACTAATTATATATGTCTGGAAAAGGTAGGGGGATATATTGGCAGGTACCCTACAAAGGTGCACCCGCAGGATGCTGATTTCCTAAGATACTTTCGGGGTGAGGCTGCACTCCAGTCATAAAAAAAATACTGAAAACCGAAAGTTGGTAGACAACATTTCAGCACCTTTTATGTGGTTTACCACAACATATACCCCTTATACAAATCATGCAACACAATAGTAACTTATACTGTACTTGCCTCTTACACATTATGCCAAATGGAATGAGCCAAAATTCACACCGACTGAGCCAAAATTCACACTATGGCACACAGATTGAGTTAAAATTCACGTTATGCCACACAGATTGAGGCAAAATTCACATTTTGCCACATGGATTGAGCCAAAATACACACTATACCAAACAGATTGAGCAATAATGCACAATATGCCTCAAACAGGAGCATTGCGCGCCAAATTTACACCATAATGCCTATTACATGTTAAGCCACACACCATAATGTCCATTACTTATTATGCCAAACACCATAATGCCTACTAATAATTATGCTACATAAGTGCTGCTTACCTACATGTTCATTGCCAGAGTTTCCATGCTCATTGCCATGTGGGATAACATGCTCATTGCCAACGGGGAATACATGCTGGGGGACAGCCGCCGCCGGGCAGAAATGACAGCCATTAACAGCTGAGCAGGGGGCTGCCCGGCTGTATTCAGAGCACTGCAGGACCCGGCTATTTGAAATAATACCCCTTTCACACCAGAAAATGCAGGGACTTACCCGGGAATATGGTTCCAGGATCATGCAGAGACATTCCTGGGCTGGCCCCTTTTACTCCAACCTAGTCCCTGCATTTTTTGGTGTGAGGGGGAGAGAAAACAACCCCCCCTTTAAACAACCAGCTATATCTTCAGAACCAACTGACCCATTTACATGTGGGCTTTGAATGATTTTGGTCTCGTGAAACTGGGCCGTTTGGTTCCAGAGAAATCTGTCCTCAAACAACATGAACAGCCATAAAATTAAATTTCAGAAATGAAAAAATCAGTTTACCCGCAATATCTCTGGAACCAATAAACCCATATGGACCAGCCTGGTATCAGATTGAAGGCCCAGCGATTTGGGTTCGACTGAGATCAACCTTAAGCTTCCTTGATGCTGAAGGGGGAACTGGCAGCCGTGGAATTAGCGGGTCCCATGTTATCCTATGGGGAAAACGTTCCAGCTTTACCTGGTGGTATCTCTGGTTCCCGGAGGGTTAGCGATGCGAGGCTGCGCTCGTTGGAAAGCCCTGGCCCTCAGCTTGTAGAGTAGCTCCATCAGGCCCATTGTTAATCTGGCCCTCCACAGCCCCGGCCTTCCAAGTTCTGCCTTCTGACCCCAAACCACCGATTTGGACCACTGAACAGCCCTAAAAGCAGAACTTATTTAAAAATGGCCATTTGTGGCCACACATACAGGGAGAATATACAAACTCTGCACAGTTAGGGCCATGGTGGGGATAGAACCTATGACCTCAGTGCTGTGAGGCAGTAATGCTAACCATTACACCATCCATACTGCCCTGTATATATAACACATGGTGGGGATATAACCCATGACGTCAGTGCTGTGAGGCAGTAATGCTAACCATTACACCGTCCGTACTGCCTCGTATATATAACACATGGTAAGATAGAACCCATGACCTCAGTGCTGTGAGGCAGTAGTGCTAACCATTACACCATCCGTGCTGCCCTGTATATATAACACATGGTGGGGATAGAACCCATGACCTCAGCACTGTGAGGCAGTAATGCTAACCATTACACCATCCGTACTGCCCCGTATATATAACACATGGTGAGATAGAACCCATGACCTCAGTGCTGTGAGGCAGTAATGCTAACCATTACACCGTCCGTACTGCCCCGTATATATAACACATGGTGGGGATAGAACCCATGACCTCAGCACTGTGAGGCAGTAATGCTAACCATAACACCATCCGTACTGCCCCGTATATATAACACATGGTGGGGATAGAACCCATGGCCTCAGCGCTGTGAGGCAGTAATGCTAACCATTACACCATCTGTACTGCCCCGTATATATAACACATGGTGGGGATAGAACCCATGACCTCAGTGCTGTGAGGCAGTAATGCTAACCATTACACCATCCGTACTGCCCCGTATATATAACACATGGTGGGGATAGAATCCTTGACCTCAGCGCTGTGAGCAGGGCCGGATTATAATGGAGGCACAAGGGGTCAGTGCCCCTGGGCCCCCCACTAGCTAGGGGCCCCCTGTGGTTGGCATGTATTTTTAAAAAATATATATATATATTTTTTTTTTTAGCTAAAGGTTTTGTGCATGGGAGTGGGGTAGTGCTGCAGCTTCACCTATCTGCCAATGTGACAATGATTAATGGTGCTGAGCATCAGGAGCCAAGGCACACTGATTGCATAAGTGTGCAGTGCATTCCTGGGAGTTGTCTAAGTCCCACGACACTTTAAACCAGAGGGCAGAGGCTGAGAGGATTGTGCTGAGCTCTAATTGGTGGAGCTCATTACATGCCCATGGAGAACAGCAGCAGCAGCTTAGTCATGGGAGGGTTTTTAATCAAAGGCAGCACTAGGACTGTGAGGTCTCCTACAGAGTAAGGTGCAGAGGGACAAACACAGGCTTTTCATATGGTATGTATTTATGTGTATGTGTGTATATATATGTGTATATATATATATATATATATATATATATATATATATGCAGTTACCCATTGACCAAGTTTATACTGCCTTTACTCTGTGTTTTGACAGTGTAATATTCTCCCATGCAGTGTGCGGCCAGTAATGACAAGTGCAAGGGGGCCCCCCTGGCTAAAGTACCCCGGGCCCCCCCGAAGGCTTAATCTGGCACTGGCTGTGAGGCAGTAATGTAACCATTACACCGTCCGTACTGCCCCGTATATATAACACATGGTGGGAATAGAACCCATGACCTCAGTGCTGTGAGGCAGTAATGCTAGCCATTACACCGTCCGTACTGCCCCGTATATATAGCACATGGTGGGGATAGAACCCATGACCTCAGCGCTGTGAGGCAGTAATGTAACATTACACCATCCGTACTGCCCCGTATATATAACACATGGTGGGAATAGAACCCATGACCTCAGCACTGTGAGGCAGTAATGTAACCATTACACCGTCCGTACTGCCCCGTATATATAACACATGGTGGGCAGTGGCAAACGCAGGATTTTCAGAAGGGGGTTTCCAGAGGGGTGGAGCAAAGCACGGAGATGGACACTTAGGTGACCCAGTATATGCCGGGTCAGCTAAAGTATTATAGATAGACCAAATGTATATTAATAATAATAATAATAATAATAATATATATATATATACACACATATACACCTGGATCAGTAATTTCCACTAATTACCCCTTTACTGCACATATGTTGGGAGATGGGGTAGGAGAAGGGGGCATTGGGCTGAATGAAGGGGCCCTCATACATAACTTCCAGGGTGGTAGAGGATGTTTAATACGCAGAAGAGGGGAGTATAGTGGAGTGGGCTTATTATTCATAATTTTCTGGTGGGAGGACAGCTTGCTTGACTGCAGATATCTCCAGTTCCCAGATATTGATTTCTTAGATTTTAATGGAATTAAAAACTAGAGGATTCCACCTACCAAATGGTACTGGGGACTAGGAGATCAGAATTCAGGAGGCAGAGCAATCTGCCAACAAGGATATAAAACTACATACCAGGTGTGTGGAGCTGGAGCAGTAACCAGCTGCTGGAAGGCTGATATCTCTGGTTCTGGGAAGAGTAGAGACAAGCTACTAGTGTCCATCAAAGGAGGAGAGTCCCAGCTTTTGGAATATACCCCCAGAAAAAATCTACGTCAGACAGAACCTGAAATATCTGACTGGGAAGGGCAATTAACAGGCTTGGATGGGGACCACTGCTTTGAAGTCAGATATCTCCGGTTCCTAAGGGCCGATTTTTTAAATTCTTGTACCCATGGAAAGAGGGGACCCTCAGCTTTCAGCCTATGGCCCTTAGACTCCTGGGGGGGTTTCTGGGTACTCAGAAACCCCCCCTGCGTGCGCTACTGGTGGGGATAGGGCCCATGACCTCAGCGCTGTGAGGCAGTAATGCTAACCAATACACTGTCCGTACTGCCCCGTATATATAACACATGGTGGGGATAGAACCCATGACCTCAGTGCTGTGAGGCAGTAATGCTAACCATTACACTGTCCGTACTGCCCCGTATATATAACACATGGTGGGAATAGAACCCATGACCTTAGCACTGTGAGGCAGTAATGTAACCATTACACCGTCCGTACTGCCCCGTATATATATCACATGGTGGGGATAGGACCCATGACCTCAGCGCTGTGAGGCAGTAATGTAACCATTACACCGTCCGTACTGCCCTGTATATATAACACATGGTGGGGATAGAACCCATGACCTCAGCACTGTGAGACCTCAGTGCTGTGAGACAAATATTCTCTGTAAACTGCTGCATAATATGTATGCGCTATATAAGAAACTGTTAATAAATAAAATAAATAAAACAATGCAATAACCCCTTTAGCACAAGTATAAAAAGTCCTGTTCTCACTTTCCTTGAACAAACTAGCGGAGCCACCAGAGGATGGGGGTTCTACACTAATGTACAAAGAACGCTGTAATAAATAGAAAAATATTGCCGAAAGAACGCGGCTGAGATTTATAGAACCCTGGTGAGGAACAGAACCCCGATCTGCACACACAGAGCATGCGGGGGGGGGCAGGGAGCAGGGTCCTTGCAGTTACGGTTAGTCTGTGTGATTAGTAAAGTGGGAATACATCGTACTAGCGCCGTGCGCACTATTGCCTGACCTCTGCGTGTCCCTGAGAGCACATTGCCGGCTGTGTGTGATTTGTGCCTATGATTGCTGCGATGAGACGTGACATGTATACGACTGGCTGGGCCTGTGTTATATTCATTATACCCCACTGCAGCTTTATTAACAGAGGTATTTGGAACGGCGCTTGTCAGGGTGATTAATATTTGTCAGGCGGTCGGAGCAGCTGGAAACACAGGATAAGTCCAGGACATGGATGAGGATGTGGCCCTACTGCCGAGGAGGTATCGCCATTACCACAGAGCGCTAGGATTCCACTCGCACACGGAAACCTGCGCTATTTATAACCACAAATCCCAAAATAAAAATATAATGTGTCAGAAAAACAAACAGCATGTACAGACTGGGGGGTGGATATTAAACCAATCAGGTGCGTTGGCTGGGCTCCCGTTATATGGGGGGTGCGGGGGGCGGGGGTCTGTGTGAGTGAAATAATACTGTGCTAATGTCTATTTTCAGTTAATAGGCTGACACCAAACCACCCGCAAAGTGACCCTGCATAGTGGCCCCACATAGTGACCAAGCATAGTGACCCCACATAGTGACCACTCATAGTGACCACTCATAGTGACCACGCATAGTGATCCGCATAGTGATCATGCATAGTGACCACGCATAGTGATCCGCATAGTGACCACGCACAGTGATCCGCATAGTGACCACGCATAGTGACCACGCATAGTCATCCACATAGTGACCACGCATAGTCATACATTTATTATTGTTCCTAGGTTATTTATACTTAAGCATACTCACCATCAGTATTTGAGTACCCGCGGCCTAGAATTCTGTGAAGGCTAACGGTATGTATAGTAACACCCATCGATATTAATAAATTTTTAATATAATCACAAATTAATTCACTGAATATTGTAGAATAAAATTAGATACCTCTTTATATCATAGGATCTAAGATAGTCCTAATAAAGGACTCCAAGTGGAGGAGGCACCTCCCCAAAATTTCCATTGCTTGTTGGAAATCTGTATTAAATTGAAGGTATATATACAAAAATTATTTATTTATTACCTAATATTATAGAGAATTACTGTCACAAGTCCATTGGCTCAACTTTTTTCACCGACGTAGCACTTTTTTAACCCGTTCCAACAGAGCACTTGTTCACCATCACATAGCTCTCCTCCTTCTTCTTTTTCCTCCTTCTTTCTTTTTTGTCACATACCAATCAGAGGTGAGTTTTTCTTTTCTCTTAAGAAATTAATGGGTCCATGAGTGAAGTTTTAATGTAAAGTAAATATGATTTTAAAGTAATGTTTGTATTTTGTAGACACAAAACTGTTCCCCTGATGAAGTCTTTTTAAGACGAAACGCGTTGGGACGTTTCTGTACATCTTTATTTGTGTCTGGAACAACTTTCTGAAAATAAAGATATCGAAAGAACTGCTTTAAGTGCTTCACTGGAGATTGGACCACCATATTTATGGACTTTTATTAATTGAAGGCGCCATTCCACAACTGGGTGATATATATATATATATATATATATATATATATATATATATATATATATATATATATATATATGGCCATCGCCATTCGATTAAACAGGCCCTTGAAAAGGGGAGTAGTGACCAGCCAGTAGCCAGGCATTTCCTGGAGGCTCGTCACACTATCCCTATGCTCCGCTACATGATCATTGATCATATACCTGCCTCTATCAGGGGTGGGAATCGTTCGCTTGACCTTCTCATGTGTGAAGCCAAATGGATACAACGGTTAAATACCATTGCCCCTAGGGGCTTGAATGAATTTAGGGGTTTACACTGTTTTCTTTAATTAATGATGCCCCCCATTATTATCTTGTATCCTATCTGCATGTGCTCCTTCCTTGTATTTATATTTCTTGATTAGTGGATACTCTGCCATTCCAGAAATTATATGCTGCAGTATTTCTAACAGGTATTTTTGCACTGTATCATTCTCATTGAATTTATATGTGATGCATTTCTACATGTATACGCTATCTGTATCTGCCTTGTATATACTGTTTTTAAACCCGCTTTTTTGACACTTTTTGTATTTGGGGTGTGTTTTTTATATGTATACTCTGTGTCCCTAGAGAAGTTGTGTGGTAGACGGCGAGTGATGGGATGTGACTCGCGCTCACAGCGCTGACAGCTGAGCTGTCAGTTGCTGGTGATTGCGTGAAGTCTAGTTCCGGCTTTCCGGTCTCCATGACAACCAGGGCCTCCCTCAGCGTGTACCACGGCCAGGTGATGCAGCGTGCTGACGCGTACTATGTGCGCTGGGCGCACTGACGTCACTGGGCTGCTGGCAGTGGCGGGAGAATACGGAGACGCTGATTTGCTGCACGGGGACTGGGGTATGTATAAATACTGTTTGTCTTATTGTTTTTTTGTTATCTCCTGATGAAGAACTAATAAAGTTCGAAACGTAGAGTACTCCTGCTTCTCCGTGTATTGTTTGAAGAGTGCCGCCACCTGGACTGCTCTATATATCCCCGAGGGGATTTGGAAGGCACCTATACTTTATGTACTGTTGAGGATGTGCTGCTCCACCATGCTGATATATATATATATATATATATAAAAAGGCAGACTGTTGTTTGCGCTCTATGAAACCTCCCTGCTAGTGGAGGACAGGTTGAATAGAAGTAGATGTGGAGTGCGCTCAACCACCACCTTAATAGATAATTCTTCAGTGTATAGGTTCCTAAAAAATGTATTACAACATAGCAAATTGATTATACATCAGACACAATAACTGCTGCTCAATTCAATCAGGATGGAAAAGACCCAACGAGTTTCATCATAAAATGACTTCATCAGGGGCAGTAATTCTAAAAAATATATATATATAAATAACCTTGTAACATATAATAGTCAATTGTGTAGTGGTCATAAAATGAGATCTAAATAACTATACATACCCAAAACCATCAGGGATTATCAGTTGTTGGCAAATCACATCTGTGAACGTTAAATCACATAAGGATTAGGATATATATATATATATAGATATTTATATCTATATATATATATTTATATGTATATATATATAGATATATACACATCTCTATAGAGATATATATATAAAACTATCTACAAAAGTGTCCCAATGTTATAACTGTAGAGGTGCTCACAGAATCGCATGCACATTATTTCTTCTACGCTTTGATAGGATCTCATTTACTATGGTCTCCAGAGGTTAAAGTGAGGGGGATGGGGTGGAACTACCACAGCCCTGAACAGTAAATCCAACAGAAAAGCCTGTCCCATCGGCTTCTTTTTCCGTCACGGCGTATGTGATGTCATGCCATCACCGCCGCTGAAGTGAAGAAGAGACACTAAGAGGGGCAGGCTCTCTGCTTGCTGAAGGGCTGGAGGAAGAGGTGGGGAAGCTGCTGGAGGGACACAGGACATGGGACTGCTGAGGGTGACAGGGCATGGGCCTGCTGGAGGGACACAGGACATGGGGTTGCTGAGGGACACAGGACATGGGGCTTCTGAGGGACACAGGGCATGGGGCTGCTGGAGGGACACAGGGCATGGGGCTGCTGGAGGGACACAGGGCATGGGGCTGCTGGAGGGACACAGGGCATGGGGCTGCTGGAGGGACACAGGGCATGGGGCTGCTGGAGGGACACAGGGCATGGGGCTGCTGGAGGGACACAGGGCATGGGGCTGCTGAGGGACACGGGGCATGGGGCTGCTGAGGGACATGGACAGTGAGCTGCTGGAGTAACAGATGTGTAGGAGCAGCACAACTGTGGACATTATAGGTGACATTTAATAGGATGAGAGATTCAGAAAGTGAGAGATTTGGTAAGAAATCTCCAGTTTTTAAAAAGCGGCAATCATTTACACTGCTGAACCGGTTTGATTTTGAAGTGTAAATGATTGCCGCTTTAAAACAAAACTGGAGATGTCTCACCAAATCTCTCACTTTCAGAATTTCTCATCCTATTAAATATCACCCTATGTGTATAAGGGGCACTACTGTGTGATTTAATATGAATCAGGGGCACTACATGTGGTGTAATGTGTATATGATTGTGCTGCTGAGTGTTGTAGTTTTCATTGGAGTTACTAATAGGACCATTTTCCCTATATGGGAGGTAGGCAATGGCGTGTGGTGGGGTGAGGCAGGTGAGGCACAGCCTTTCCTGTCATACTAACGTATACACCAGAGTTATGAGTTTATAAAGTATGTCAAAAATATAAAGAATCTATAAAAAAAAAATCTTATTTTTATTATTATAATAATTTTTATAGTCAAAACTCTGGAGTAAAAAGTCTATGGCAGGTGAGGCAGTGGCTCCCCTACAGTGGCTCACCTGGCTACCTTTTCTGCACATCTCTTATCAAACCTGAGTGAATCTCCAGCATTGTATACTGCTGCACATGTGCATAATGACGGCATGTACCCCTGGGCTCATATATTGTGTGCAAATCTGGCTCTGGTACTTGCCAGGGACTCCTCAGCCATTTACCTCACCGCACGTCCCTGGAGGTAGGGCACACATTCCCTTGCACTGATGTAGGGGTGTTAGGGGAAAGGAGTTCCTCCACCTCTCCAGAACCACTTTAATCCCTGATGGCCTCCAAGAAGAAAGAGGAAAAGAGAGGAGAAAGGAAACGAGGGAAAGGAGGACAAGTTTCATTTGTAAAAATGCTGCAAAGTTTCTGAAGCACCGTACAAAGAGGAAAGAACCAATATGAGGGTCTACCATAACCCCGAGCTTACAGGACCCACTTACTTTCCCACTGTCCCAGACCAGACAGTCACTGGTACTACATGGTTGACAGCAAGTCACCTCTAAGTAGGGTAAGCTGGAGATCACAGACACATATGTAAGGAGAACAGGACACATTGGAGCCTACTAAAACTATACACAGAACACAACATGCCAGATCTTCAGTATAGCACAGGTATGTTACTACTAGTTGTAATGCTTTGCTGGACAATTCTCTGTTTTCCAAAACAGAATGCTGATGAGAAGATATCTGCAAACACCACAAGTAATGTCCAACGCAGCAAACTAATGACTAGATCAGAAGATTACAGATTTATTGCACTATAATGAAAGGTTACATATCAATAGCACGGCGGCAAGCAGATATATGACACAGAGCAGGTTATCTTCACCATGAAAAGGTAAAACTCCCAACAAACAGACAAGTTCTAAACTCAGCACAACAACCAGGACATTATTCTGTACAGAAAACAAATCTGGGGCCAAATGTAATAGGGTGAGAGTTTCAGAAAGTGAGAGATTTTGGGAGAGTTTTCCCATGTTTTTTTAAAGCAGCAATCAATTACATTGCAAAATCAACCTGGTTTTGCAGTGTAATTGATTGCTGCTTTAAAGAAAAGGGGAAAACTCGGTACTTGTTTCCTAGCACGGCCACAATCGCGGGCATTGTGTGCCTTAACTTTAAGACCCGCGATGCCCGCGATTTCCTTTGAAAAAAGCAGTACTCGGGTACATTGCGTCGGTCGTGTGCCTTAAGAAGGCACACGACGCGAGCGACGTGATGCCCACGATTTCCCCATAGGCTTCAATGTTAAAATATTTTAACATAGAAGCCTATGCGCGCCCGACGCGATGCCCCCGATTTCTCCATAGGCTTCAAAAATATTTAACATTGAAGCCTATGCGATGGACCCGATTTGTCCATAGGCTTCAATGTTAAATTATTTTAACATTGAAACTGAGTCCATTTAACATAGGAAAAAATGGAAAAAGGCTGAATAAGGGACATTTCTCATTGTGTATGGCCCCGTCATGTGTGTAAAAAATAATGGCCCCCCATTGTGGCCGCCACCCCCACGATTGACGCGAATCCGAAGCGTGGCGAGCGCAGCGAGCCTGCGAGGGGCGGCGGTGCGCGTCCTCCGACCTTTTCATTCCCCTACTATCCACGTCGGCGTGGAGTTGAGAATAGATTAGTGTGGCGAGCGCAGCGAGCCCGAAGTGTGGCGAGCGCACGCTGATACCTGTGAAGCCCGCGAGGGGACGCAGGGATCTGTGAAGGTATCAGCGTCCGCTCGCCACACTAATCTATTCTCAGCTCCACGCCGACGTAGATAGTAGGGGAATAAAAAGGTCGGAGGACGCGCACCACCACCGCTCGCCACGCTTCGGGTTCGCGTCAATCGTGGGGGTGGCGGCCACAATGGGGGGCCATTATTTTTTACACACATGACGGGGCCATACCCAATGAGAAATGGGTCATATTGGCCCTTTTACCATTTTTTACTATGTTAAATGGACTCAGTTTCAATGTTAAAAAAATTTAACATTGAAGCCTATGGACAAGATGGACCCGATTTCTCCATAGGCTTCAATGTTAAAATAATTTAACATTGAAGCCTATGGACACGATGTACCCGATTTCTCCATAGGCTTCAATGTTAAAATAATTTAACATTGAAGCCTATGGACACGATGTACCCGATTTCTCCATAGGCTTCAATGTTAAATTATTTTAACATTGAAGCCTATGGAGAAATCGGGTACATCGCGTCGGTCGCGTCGTGTGCATTTTGGTATGCACCCGACGCGACCGACACAATTTTTTCCGACACGACCACCACGATAGAAATCGTGGTGGCCGTGCTAGGAAACAAGTACCGAAAACTCTCCCAAAATCTCTCACTTTCTGAAATTCTCAATCTATTACATTTGGCCCCTGGAGTCTTTGGTGGACTGCCACCTCCCCAGAAGGGTGCCGTAGGTGGGGGATTGACATTGGGGCACTTACCCAGGGCTCTTGATGTCTCAGGACTCCTACAGCTGGCTGAAATGATACCTGCTTCAGTCCCGCCCCAAAAGATGTTCTGGGCATGCCCCCTGTGACCCAAGCAGTCCCGTCAGCTGCATAGATGTGGCTCTAGGGCCGAAGCCCAGGTGAACAGGAGAAAATCCTCAGCACTAAGGAAATCTTTCTGGCATTAGAAAGCCGCTGTTTGTTCATAGCCAAATGAAAGTCTAAGTAGATGCCAATAACACATATACTATTAAATTCCAGTCTAACATAATAATAATAATAATAATAATAAGATGGAGCAGTCGCCCGCCGTTGTGTTATTACATTAGATTACTATTACACTGAGCAACATACAATATACTTTCCTTTCTTATATGACTCTGGAGCAGACTACGGCCCCTTGCACCTATATACATGCAGATGATGTGTCTAGCTATTAGCTGCAATTACTGATGGGAATGTAATGTCGTTAGCCGCGGCACACACAAGGACCAAGCAATTTACACCCTTTCTTCCCGGCAATATCGCCAACAGGCCGGATACAGACAGGTGGGTAACGGTGTCATGGAGATATCACACAGAACATCATTTGGGTGTTGATTGATCAGAACTTGCTTTTATTCCTCACTGGATGAGCCGTCGGTGAGAAGCGGATTATACCTGCGGATCATGACAGCACTGAGGCCTTCACATGGGAGATCAACCCTGCGGATGCGATAAATCCCTCCGTGGACACGTGTATATAGTCACACGGTTACTTCCTACCTATACTAACGGCTACACATAGAATATAGCACACGTAGCGTTTCTCTATATACCCTGCGGATGTGATAAATCCCTCCGTGGACACATGTATATAGTCACATGGTTACTGCCTACCTATACTAACAGCTACACATAGAATATAGCACACGTAGCGTTTCTCTATACACCCCGCAGATGTGATAAATCCCTCCGTGGACACATGTATATAGTCATACATTTACTACCTACCTATACTAACAGCTACACATAGAATATAGCACACGTAGCGTTTCTCTATATACCCCGCAGATGTGATAAATCCCTCCGTGGACACATGTATATAGTCACATGGTTACTACCTACCTATACTAACAGCTACACATACAATATAGCACACGTAGCGTTTCTCTATATACCCTGCGGATGTGATGAATCCCTCCGTGGACACGTGTATATAGTCACACAGTTACTACCTACCTATACTAACAGCTACACATAGAATATAGCACACGTAGCGTTTCTCTATATACCCTGCGGATGTGATAAATCCCTCCGTGGACACGTGTATATAGTCACACTGTTACTGCCTACCTATACTAACAGCTACACATAGAATATAGCACACGTAGCGTTTCTCTATATACCCTGCGGATGTGATAAATCCCTCCGTGGACACGTGTATATAGTCACACAGTTACTACCTACCTATACTAACGGCTACACATAGAATATAGCACACGTAGCGTTTCTCTATATGCCCTGTGGATGTGATAAATCCCTCCGTGGACACGTGTATATAGTCACACTGTTACTGCCTACCTATACTAACAGCTACACATAGAATATAGCACACAAAGTGTTTCTCTATATACCCCGCAGACGTGATAATCCGTCCGTGGACACGTATATATAGTCACATGGTTACTATCTACCTATACTAACAGCTACACATAGAATATAGCACACGTAGCGTTTCTCTATATACTCCGCAGACGTGATAATCCGTCCGTGGACACGTGTGTATACTGACACGGATACTACCTACCTATACTAACAGCTACACATAGAATATAGCACACGTAGCGTTTCTCTATATACCCCGCAGATGTGATAAATCCCTCCGTGGACGCGTGTATATAGTCCCACAGTTACTATCTACCTATACTAACAGCTACACATAGAATATAGCACACGTAGCGTTTCTCTATATACCCCGCAGAGGTGATAAATCCCTCTGTGGACACGTGTATATAGTCACACAGTTACTACCTACCTATACTAACAGAAACACATAGAATATAGCACACGTAGTGTTTCTCTATATACCCCGCAGATGTGATAAATCCGTCCGTGGACACGTGTATATAGTCACACGGTTACTGCCTACCTATACTAACAGCTACACATAGAATATAGCACACGTAGCGTTTCTCTATATACCCTGCGGATGTGATAAATCCCTCCGTGGACACATGTATATAGTCACATGGTTACTGCCTACCTATACTAACAGCTACACATAGAATATAGCACACGTAGCATTTCTCTATACACCCCGCAGATGTGATAAATCCCTCCGTGGACACGTGTATATAGTCACATGGTTACTGCCTACCTATACTAACAGCTACACATAGAATATAGCACACGTAGCGTTTCTCTATACACCCCGCAGATGTGATAAATCCCTCCGTGGACACATGTATATAGTCATACATTTACTACCTACCTATACTAACAGCTACACATAGAATATAGCACACGTAGCGTTTCTCTATATACCCTGCGGATGTGATAAATCCCTCCGTGGACACGTGTATATAGTCACACAGTTACTACCTACCTATACTAACAGCTACACATAGAATATAGCACACGTAGCGTTTCTCTATATACCCCGCAGATGTGATAAATCCCTCCGTGGACACATGTATATAGTCACATGGTTACTACCTACCTATACTAACAGCTACACATACAATATAGCACACGTAGCGTTTCTCTATATACCCTGCGGATGTGATGAATCCCTCCGTGGACACGTGTATATAGTCACACAGTTACTACCTACCTATACTAACGGCTACACATAGAATATAGCACACGTAGCGTTTCTCTATATGCCCTGTGGATGTGATAAATCCCTCCGTGGACACGTGTATATAGTCACACTGTTACTGCCTACCTATACTAACAGCTACACATAGAATATAGCACATGTAGCGTTTCTCTATATACCCCGCGGATGTGATAAATCCCTCCGTGGACACGTGTATATAGTCACACTGTTACTGCCTACCTATACTAACAGCTACACATAGAATATAGCACACAAAGTGTTTCTCTATATACCCCGCAGACGTGATAATCCGTCCGTGGACACGTATATATAGTCACATGGTTACTATCTACCTATACTAACAGCTACACATAGAATATAGCACACGTAGCGTTTCTCTATATACTCCGCAGACGTGATAATCCGTCCGTGGACACGTGTGTATACTGACACGGATACTACCTACCTATACTAACAGCTACACATAGAATATAGCACACGTAGCGTTTCTCTATATACCCCGCAGATGTGATAAATCCCTCCGTGGACGCGTGTATATAGTCCCACAGTTACTATCTACCTATACTAACAGCTACAGAGGGGGGGTCACAGCATATCCCCTTCCGGCAGGACACATCATGCCCCCCCCCACCTCCTCCAGCAGGTCACAGCATCCCCCCTCACCCACCTCCTCCAGCAGGTCACAGCATGCCCCCCCCTCCTCCAGCAGGTCACAGCATGCCCACCCCCTCCTCCAGCAGGTCACAGCATGCCCCCCTCCTCCAGCAGGTCACAGCATGCCCCCCTCCGGCAGGTCACAGCATGCCCCCCCCTCCAGCAGGTCACAGCATGCCCATCCAATCCCCTCCTCCAGTAGGTCACAGCATGCCCCCACCCCTCTTCCAGCAGGTCACAGTATTCCCACCCACCCCCCTCCTCCAGCAAGTCACAGCATGCGCCCCCCTCCAGCAGGTCACAGGATGCCCACCCCCCTCCTCCAGCAGGTCACAGCATGCTCCCCCTCCTCCAGCAGGTAACAGCATGCCCCCACCCCTCCTCCAGCAGGTCACAGCATGCCCCCCCTCCTCCAGTAGGTCACAGCATGCCCCCCCTCCCCTCTTCCAGCATGTCACAGCATGCCACCCCCCCTCCTCCAGCAGGTCACAGCATTCCCCCACCCCTCCTCCAGTAGGTCACAGCATCCCCCCCAGCAGGTCACAGCATGCCCCCATTATAGGACAAGCTGAGACACGCTCAAGCAGTTAGTAAAACATTTGCACAAGAAATCCCTGCGGAGAGAACCCTCAGTGCGTATTATGTCATTATCTGAGACTACTGGTCCCAGGACGGCGCATCACAAACAATCTGCTAACATTATTATCTTACAATTATTGTTTCCAGGACATCATTAAAAACACAGAGAACATATTGCTGCCAGATGGGGTGTAACCAATAATATATTTATTATTATTATCTACAGCAATGTACACAACCCTCACATCCACGTCTCACGGACAGGATTCTAGATTGTTCTACAGCGGATCATCTCGCCCTCCGGAGGTAATACTGACTGATTCTGGGATCCGGATGATAGCTCAACAATGTCTTGGTCGACATTGACAAAAGGCTGACACAATTGAAAGGTCAAAATAGCAATGGCAGACACATGAAAAAGTCGACATGAGTTTTTTATGATTTTTTTTTAAAGGTTTATTTTTTTCATAACTTTACCATTCACGTGCACTAGGAGCGGGAACATTTAAGCCTGAGGTATTACATTAATTGTGGGTTCACGTGATCAGGTGTCGACATTGACATACCCAGTGCCGACCCAATAATCCATCCGCCAGGGGGGTACTCCATTGTCAGCAGGTGTGTGCAGGCCTAGGAGGACAGGGAGGCAGCTGGCTCAGGTACAGGTGAGGACTGCACAGCAGGGGTACGGGGTCAGCAGGTGTGTGCAGGCCTAGGAAGACATCTGCCTCAGGTACAGGTGAGGACCGCACAGCAGGGGTACGGGGTCAGCAGGTGTGTGCAGGCCTAGGAGGACAGGGAGGCAGCTGGCTCAGGTACAGGTGAGGACTGCACAGCAGGGGTACGGGGTCAGCAGGTGTGTGCAGGCCTAGGAGGACAGGGAGGCATCTGGCTCAGGTACAGGTGAGGACCGCACAGCAGGGGTATGAGGTCAGCAGGTGTGTGCAGGCCTAGGAGGACAGGGAGGCATCTGCCTCAGATACAGGTGAGGACCGCACAGCAGGGGGTACGAGGTCAGCAGGTGTGTGCAGGCCTAGGAAGACATCTGCCTCAGGTACAGGTGAGGACCGCACAGCAGGGGTACGGGGTTAGCAGGTGTGTGCAGGCCTAGGAGGACAGGAAGGCATCTGCCTCAGGTACAGGTGAGGACCGCACAGCAGGGGTATGAGGTCAGCAGGTGTGTGCAGGCCTAGGAGGACAGGGAGGCATCTGCCTCAGATACAGGTGAGGACCGCACAGCAGGGGGTACGAGGTCAGCAGGTGTGTGCAGGCCTAGGAGGACAGGGAGGCATCTGCCTCAGGTACAGGTGAGGACCGCACAGCAGGGGGTATGAGGTCAGCAGGTGTGTGCAGGCCTAGGAGGACAGGGAGGCAGCTGGCTCAGGTACAGGTGAGGACCGCACAGCAGGGGGTACGGGGTCAGCAGGTGTGTGCAGGCCTAGAAGGACAGGGAGGCAGCTGGCTCAGGTACAGGTGAGGACCGCACAGCAGGGGGTACAAGGTCAGCAGGTGTGTGCAGGTCTTGGAGGACAGGGAGGCATCTGCCTCAGGTACAGGTGAGGACTGCACAGCAGGGGGTACAGGGTCAGCAGGTGTGTGCAGGCCTAGGAGGACAGGGAGGCATCTGCCTCAGGTACAGGTGAGGACTGCACAGCAGGGGTACGGGGTCAGCAGGTGTTTGCAGGCCTAGGAGGACAGGGAGGCATCTGCCTCAGGTACAGGTGAGAACCGCACTGCAGGGGGTACGGGGTCAGCAGGTGTGTGCAGGCCTAGGAGGACAGGGAGGCAGCTGGCTCAGGTAAAGGTAAGGACCGCACAGCAGGGGGGTACGGGGTCAACAGGTGTGTGCAGGCCTAGGAGGACAGGGAGGCATCTGCCTCAGGTACAGGTGAGGACCGAACAGCAGGGGGTACGGGGTCAGCAGGTGTGTGCAGGCCTATTAGGACAGGGAGGCAGCTGGCTCAGGTACAGGTGAGGACTGCACAGCATGGGGTATGAGGTCAGCAGGTGTGTGCAGGCCTAGGAAGACAGGGAGGCATCTGACTCAGGTACAGGTAAGGACCGCACAGCAGGGGATACAAGGTCAACAGGTGTGTGCAGGCCTAGGAGGACAGGGAGGCATCTGCCTCAGGTACAGGTGAGGGCCGCACAGCATGGGGTACGAGGTCAGAAGTTGTGTGCAGGCCTAGGAGGACAGGGAGGCAGCTGGCTCAGGTACAGGTGAGGACCGCACAGCAGGGGGTACGAGGTCAGCAGGTGTGTGCAGGCCTAGGAGGACAGGGAGGCATCTGCCTCAGGTACAGGTGAGGACCACACAGCAGGGGGTACGAGGTCAGCAGGTGTGTGCAGGCCTAGGAGGACAGGGAGGCATCTGCCTCAGGTACAGTGTGGACCACACAGCAGGGGGTATGGGGTCAGCAGGTGTGTGCAGGCCTAGGAGGACAGGGAGGCATCTGCCTCAGGTACAGGTGAGGACCGCACAGCAGGGGGTACAAGGTCAGCAGGTGTGTGCAGACCTAGGAGGACAGGGAGGCAGCTGCCTCAGGTACAGGTGAGGACTGCACAGCAGGGGGTACGAGGTCAGCAGGTGTGTGCAGGCCTAAAAGGACAGGGAGGCATCTGCCTCAGGTACAGGTGAGGACCGCACAGCAGGGGGTACGAGGTCAGCAGGTGTGTGCAGGCCTAGGAGGACAGGGAGGCAGCTGGCTCGGGTACAGGTGAGGACCGCACAGCAGGGGGTATGGGGTCAGCAGGTGTGTGCAGGCCTAGGAGGACAGGGAGGCATCTGCCTCAGGTACAGTGAGGACCGCACAGCAGGGGGTACGGGGTCAGCAGGTGTGTGCAGGCCTAGGAGGACAGGGAGGCATCTGCGGGCACTTTAATTGGCCACTTGTGCTTTGCCCTGTGGACTTCAGCAGCCAATCAGGTGAAAGTAACAATACCCCCAACTCATTAAACAAAGAATTTCCCATCGGAGGTGGAATATGAGGCCACTTTGTAATGG
Organism: Crinia signifera; assembly: GCF_055691185.1. NCBI lineage: Eukaryota > Metazoa > Chordata > Amphibia > Anura > Myobatrachidae > Crinia > Crinia signifera. The sequence goes on along the minus strand of NC_139223.1, from coordinate 159,687,241 downwards.
AGCGTTCCCTGCCGGGCGCCCTCACATTCTGGGCCTGTCATACATCAGGCACCTGGGCTTCTCCTTTCAATGTCTCGGAAGATTGTAAAGAAGACAACGTCCCATCTTCAGCGCATAAGAGCCGTGCCGCTTTCAGATGAGCCTCTCAGGCATGTAATAAGTTTCATGATTCATTACATTCATTTGTATTCTTTGCTGAGCACTTGATAAGGCGAATTCACAGCACTCAGAATGGTCATTGGATCCTGGTATTTCAGCTGCGATTATGAACAGTGCGAACGCAGCGACCGGCGCCTGACGTCCACATGATCTCTGATATTACCACCTTTTCCTGCATGAGCTGATTAATATGGAATTTATGTATTCAGTGTAAAATAGTCCAGATACCCGCAGAAAGGGGGCATACGACTGTTATTAATTGTAATAGTCTTATCCAGTTGAGCAAAAAAAATTGGAAAATTATCCGTAATTCAGGATTTTTTCTTATTTTTAATCAGCTAGGAGGTGACGAGAGGAGATACGCGCTTGTTTAATGAGGATTTTTATCCTATCAGTTGGTATAACTCATCTTCAGCAGTTTATTTAGAAACTCTGCTCGAAGCAAATACTTCATCAGCTCGTCTGCTACCTTGTGATTGCCTCTGTGTATGTGCATGTGTGTGAGAGAGAGATGTAGTTTCACTCCCTGCCAACAGATGGCAGTGTTCCGGAGACACACAAGTGGACACTAGACATCTATATATGAAGCAGTTCCTGTAAATAGCACCGAGTTGCATTGTTATTATTAGCATTTGAGCAGCGGCAGCAGTCTCCTCTCTCTCACTGCGCCACTGTGCAGCAACCAGTGGTGGTGGGTTACAGGTGGGGGCAATCATCCTCCTCTCCCCGCCCCTGCCTCAGCAGCACTGCAGAGGGAGGACAATGTCTCCCTGAGGCGCTACTCCTTAGGGCCCCTTCAACCAGCTAGGGCCCCTCCTCCACCACACAACCGATTCTTTCCTAGTAGTAGAGCTAGCGGGAAAGACAATAGAAAGTTTGGCCAATCGTAGCACACACATTTGATGCCTAAACTGAACAACGACAATTACTGTTGGTTATTGCTCCAGACGTATTCTTTGACGGGTTGTACTACAATCTCCAGCATTCCATTCTATTACCGGTCAGTTCCGGTGCAAAGTCTCATAGGGTTAAGTTTCTTCAGCAGTTCATTACCGTTTACATTGGATCCTTCCTGCGGTTCCTGTAACGCACCCACATTCCTCTGGCGTTGTCTCTGGTTATATTCAGATAAACTTCCGATTGGTCTGTAACAATAACCACCCACTATTCAGTACCGGTTACCAGCAAATCAGCCAGAACAATCCACAACTGATAATTGGCATTATATAGTTTAACCATTGCTAGTTTAAGCTCTGCAGTTTCTTTTCTCCCTTTGTACATAAGGGGATTTGCTCAAACCCTTTTACCATCTGGGATAGGATACAAGAGGGGTTTTGTTGGTCGCACAAGACACAATTGGAAAAAGGTGGACCCCCTATGGTTAATTGTAGTTCTTTATTATTAAAGATACGATTGTGGGGGTGTGCTACCCTCGGACATAAGGGTTTTACAAGATCAAACAGAAGAGAAGAGATGTCCTATATCGGTGCACCGAACATGAATAAAATGTAACCTTTATTAGTTACTTTTAAGAACTGCGAGATAAAATACTTGACAAATCAACAGACAAGGGTGGGGTTCACACAATTTCAAACTAAGGTGGCAGGCAGACGTTGCAAAAATATTAGTCAGTACTGATATGATTTTAGACGGTGTGTACCTGGTCTGTGCAGAAAAGGATGGGTGATCTGACAGGCCAGGTTACAAAAATGAGAGCGGGTTTAAAAAAACCTCTTTAATATTGAGCTCTCAGTAACGCATGCTCACATGTCAATATGCGGGGTTAACACACCTATAGAATGAAGGTGACATCAGATAGGGATCAACATACACTGGGATAATTTGACAGTGTATGGGTGAGTATTCACTAATGACTCCTTTAGGAGGATCCCTCCGATATTGTAACCTCCACTGTATTGGCGTGAGTTACTAATGCAGATTGCCCTATGTATGGAGCACAGTACCCAGCGTGAAGACGCTCTATTGATGGATAGTATGGGCTCCCAATAGTGGAGATTGCGTTCCTGGGTACCTTGCTGTAAGGGTCCAATGGAGTCGCCTCCAAGTGGACTAACGCACATGACCGTGAGCACCCTTACAAGGGCTATCGCGGCATGTCACTGTCTAAACACATAATCAAAATGCAATGATATGAAAAATAACAAAGACTGCAAACATCTGCCCGCGCACCTCTAGCCGGCACGCGCTTCGCAGTTTTAGCTTCCTCAGGGCCAACCTGACTAAGTGACTGCTGGGGTTTTTATACCGGTGGTGGTGTAGTGTGCTCCAATCAGTGTGGCTTTCGGCGGACGCACCTCCGGAAAAGTCTGCAGACGCTATATAAATAACTGGTAATGATATTCTCTGTACAGTGCTGCATAATATGTGTGCGCTATATAAATAACTGGTAATATTCTCTGTACAGCGCTGCGGAATATGTGTGCGCTATATAAATAACTGGCAATAATATTCTCTGTACAGCGCTGTGGAATATGTGTGCGCTATATAAATAACTGGTAATAATATTCTCTGTACAGTGCTGCAGAATATGTGTGCGCTATATAGCACCAAGCTGGCTGACGTCATGTGACAATCATCATCCAATGAGAAAGAGAAAAAGGTGCTTGTGATCATTAAAGTTCAGATTTTAAGGATATCCATGATTGCGCACAGGCGGAACCTCTGCATAACACAAATACAACAAATATCTTACAATATCCAGATGCTTATAGATATAGATATATTTTTTTGTTACTAGATTTGTAACCATTGATGATCTTTGGCTCATGGCAAGTGTTTTTTGTGTTGTTTTGTTTCTCCATCGATGTCACCAATATCGGAACATTATCGGCCTCACGATTAAGAACATTGCAGATTGTGGCCCAGTTGTGCAGGTCTGTGCATGCCCAGCACTCAGCCATCGATGCCAACCATCAATGGTTTTCATCGTCCAAAGTCGAGTTTTCAATAGTAACCAGTAATGTTTACGTCTGGTACCCGACCTGATCATCTGGACTTGTAGAGTCGCCAACACTTCAAAACCCACAACGATCAATAGAGAAAAATGATTCACTTTTTCTTTATATAGAAAAACCAGCTAGAACCATAATATTGTTTGCAATCAAAACCTAAGAAATATGAACTGCAGGAAGACCCTGTTTGATTGGAATCCTTTAGGAAATCCGGATGGGGGTTTGGTTCGGTTCCATACCACAAAATTCGGGTGGATTTGGATTTTAGGAGAATCAAACTGCAAATCTGTAAAATGACCAAAGAATATTCTGTAATAATCAGAGTGTTGTCAGACTCTGCGCAGTAATCTGATGAAGGATGGAAGCACATTCCGCTGTTATGGCTGCCCCAAGGCAGAGATGCGGAAGACGCGCCAGTCTGTCATTGTATAGAATAATAACGATAGCCATAATTATACCATCAGCCAGAAACCTCTGTAAGACAAAGTAACGCTACTCTGTGACAACATTTGATGTATGTTCAAAACAAGTGCGCGGTTTGTAATGTGCCGGTGTTCCTCGCCACGCAGGATCCCACAAACGTGACACTTATTTATAGATCTCTCACACAAAACGACTCATCTGCCTGTCAAGATAAGGAAAATAACTATTTACAGATTCTCTTAGCATGGATCTCGTACGCGCAGGCAGCGATTCTGTGTAACGTCAGGAATTATGTAAATCCGCCGCTGTATTCATCCCATCCGTCCGTCATTACTCTGCAAATAATCTTCCCGCATTACTAAGAAGCTCAAATAGTCTGTTTGCCCTGGAAACATTTCCATGTGTTTAATATGGACAATTGTAGCACAATACAGCCCTGAGCTGTAATACAGACCTGTCAGGTGCAATACGAGGATTGCTCAGGGGTATAACACTGTATATTTGTGGCTGTGTCCAGGTAAACACATGGTCCCGGCACTTGCATAATACAGATGACAGACAACAGGACCAGCACATGCGCAGCACTGACCTAGATACTGCACATACGCCTGCCCCTGGTTCTATGGGCTGCATTGGCCGCACCAGAGGGAGGGACACCCCCAATGGGACTGGTTATGGTGACTGACAGGCCGGACTTCCAGTCACAGTGAGGGGGGGGGGGGGGAGTATACATGTAACAACAGTAGATGTAAAACAATTAGGTTTCCAGTATCAGTCTTGGTCATGTTGACCTCTTGGTGTTGGCATAATAAACCCGTACAATTCATATGAACACAATCAGCGAGGCTCATCCTTCCATAACAGCACAACATAGCGAAACGTACGTATGCGCGCCTCTCGGGTACTGACCGCTCCAACGGGTACTGACCACTCTGAGGGGTACCAACTGCTCTGACCGGTAATCCAACCAATCCGACGGGTACTGACCACTCCAATGGGTACCGACCTCTCCGACGGGTACTGACCACTACAATGGGTACCGATTGCTCAGGCGGGTACCGACCGCTCCAACGTGTACCGACCGCTCTGACGGGTACAAATTGCTCTGACCGGTAACCGACCAAACTGATGGGTACCGACCGCTCCAATGGGTACCGACCGCTCAGGCGGGTACCGATCGCTCCAATGGGTACCGACCGCTCTGGCCGGTAACCGAGCGATCCGACGGGTACCGACCACTCCGACAGGTACCGACCGCTCCGACAGGTACTGACCATTTTCCTGGTGAGAATGTGAAATGCTCCCAGTGCTCGGTGAATACAGACTGCCGGTATTACAGATGTATTAATGGCGGGTAACGCGCACATTAGGCCAATAGGAGCATCTGTAACGTGTATCGCAGGCAGCTGGGGTGAAGCCGCACAGCCGGATGGACCACGATTGAGGGGAGGATTGGGAGACACCGTCTCTGCCGCACCTCACATGGGCCCTTATTCTGGTTGGTGCGGTAATATCCGCGTGCGTTCGTGCCGCCGATGTTTTGTGTCTGCGCATTTGCAGAGGCGTCTCTGCGCATGTGCGAGCGGGACGCACGGCCACATTCCGCATGAAATGTGTACACTACGAACAGGGGGTGGAGAGGGTTGTGAAGGGCTGTTTGGGCTCATTACCATATGTTTACACCGCGCGTTTCATGGGCGTTCCCATGAAAACGCTGGGCGTACGTATGGTAATGCGGCCGTGACGCACGTGTAGGGGGCGGACATATGACATTGCCGGATGTCAGCTGCCCGCCCAGATCCCTGCCCGTGTGGTCTGAGGTTGCGGGAGCTGCCTGGCCACTCGGTCCTGCATTCGATGGTCTGCGACCATCGAATGATGGGGGAGGTTCCCTGAGATGGAGGAGGTGTATTCATGAGAAATACACGTGCGGTCCGTTCGGACAGCTTCTTACCGCGTACGGACGGAGTTGGCGATCCATATGGAAGGCGGGGTTTAGGACGCACGGTGCTGGCCGCATATTCGGATCCGGCCGCACCGATCAGAATAAGGGCCATGGAGACAGAATAGGGGGCGCTCACGTAGAACATTCTTATACCATTCTGCAAATATGGGAGCCAAGATCGTGTACACACACAAACCATACCCGACATCGGAGGGGCAGAAATCTGTACCAATTCAGAAAGAGGTGTGGTCACAGGCAAAGGGGCGTGGTCACATGCAAATGGTTGTGGTAACATGTAAAGGGGCGTGGCCACAACCCCTTTCCAATACTTTCAATGGACAGTTGGAGACCAAGGAACCCGGTACAAAGCCCTTTTGGTCGGTACAGCTGGAGAATATGGCACACTGTCTGCACTGCTGAGCCTTCTCTAGGGGTCACCCCACCACCCCCACATCCTAATATTTACCATTAGAAGTATGGGCCCCTCCTCTGTAGCCGGCAGCACCATCAGGCACTTGGGTCACTAGCGCTGTGCCAGAACCTAGTGCTTATGCGCAGGTCCGCACTTTCCAATGCCCAGGCACAAAACACCCACTGCCATTTTCCCAGAGATTTCTGCACCGCTGCAGCAAGGCGCTGCGGAGGGTAATTATTGGGTGTAGGGTATCTGGTGTTGGCCCCACTAGGCCCCAGGGGCCACCGCACACCCTGCACCCATTCTATATGTACTAAAGAGCGCATGAGAACGGTCAATATTCATATTCTGGCAACTTTTGCTTATGATCCATGTACAAAACTAGCGATACCAGAAAGTTGTGGCGCCCAAAGTAAGCCCGAGAGGGGCCCCGCTTTCATATCATCTCTGGGTGATATACGTAACACCTCCTCACAAACATACTATAAATGCACTGGCATCTATGGTAAAACCGATACAGGCGTATGTATCAAACCCTGGAGAGAGAGAGATAAAGTAGTGTCCAAAGACTGTGCTAGATAGAAGACCGGTGCAACATCTCCACTTTATCTCCAAGGCTCGATGCATCTCCCCCATTGCATCATGTATGTCTATGGTTTCTATGTGACTCATGTTACACAGAACGCAGCTCTGTGACGCCATCTTGTTTCTCAGCACCTGCCCGTCACGCTCCCTCAGAGGTAGGCCCGGGGAGTACACGTGTAATCTCACGTAATGGAGACAGAACAACAATGAGGATTATCGCGGGCCTGCTCTCCTCGGGGATCCCCACAGACAGAGGCTGGAGTGAGCCGTCAGCGTGTCCTGCCGCCGCTGCGCCTTTATGCTGCCAGTCTTCCCGTCACACGGCCATTGTCTGCCCTCGGAAACTACCCCTATTCCCTGCTAATTAGCAGCAAAGGACGGAGAGTCTGCGTAGCAGTTGCCATGGCGATTCCTAGGCCCTATTTAGCGGCCAGCTGGTCGTCTTTTGTTGCTCCTGGCAGCTGAGATGCGACTCCTGGACCACATATGTCCCCATTAAACAGCCATTTCCTCAAGAAAATATATGTTTTATAATATATATTATATATCACATCACAGCAAAGGGAACACAATGCAAAACGACAAAGTCCGGGCACAATGGCGGCCGCAGGAGCATTGAACACTGGAGTATTTGCTATAATAGATCCCTGTGTTCTCCCAGACACATGGACCATTGTCCGGGGAGACGGAGCAGTGTATTGTTTCATCCCTTGCATGGCTGGTTAGCAGGCACACCCCGCCATGTCCAATCTCTCACCCTAATGACACCCTCCTGAGCTGGCATGGCTCCCCATTAATCTGCGCCTGGGGGGCGGTTATCCACACATGACTCCGCACTGTGATCACCGCTTATCCCACCGGCTTCTGTCACTTTTCATTTAATCACAATCAAAAAATATTTAACCGCATATATTTGAGGCGAGTGCTAATCACGTATCAATGGGATCATTTCGACGCTGCAATGGGATCACTTAATACCGCCATAAACACTCCTAGAAATTAATTCTTTGAGCAGTGGCAAAACGCTCTTAACTCAAAGCGGAAGTGGTGCCTCGGATCACAAAGGCCGGGCTAATTGTATCTGCTTGTTTACCGCATTTCTCTCCTCTCGTTACATAATAAGGTGCTTGTCAGATGATTGGCCAATTAGCAGCTGGAATACTATTACCAAGTCCCATTCCGAAAGGCACAATCCTAATTCCTTAGCAACAGGCGCGGTAACTGCGGGAGCTGACAGCTCGCAGACCCCCAAAAGAAGTTTAGGAGCATTTAGTGGTCACACACATTACATTATATTACAGCATTATCCGTTAGAATAACTGACAGAAGTGGGAGACGTCCGCGGGGAACGGAACGGAGGTGACGCAAGCAATCACGACTAATGTATAGTTAGTGCGCTCATACCCCCACTATCCATGTTGGCATGGAGTATATTATATACACCAAGCTCGAAGCGTGGTGAGCGTACGCGTAAAACTAAGTAAATAGCTTAGTGGGCGCCCAACTAACATAAGTACCGACAGCTGTTATCAGTGCATTGATAATTGCATGTTAGTGCATCTGCTATTATTATAGATGCAGGGCCCGTAGTTAGTGCATATGTGATTATTATGGATGCAAGGCGCGTAGCTAGTGCATATGTGATTATTATGGATGCAGGGCCCATAGTTAGTGCATCTGCTATTATTATAGATGCAGGGCCCGTAGTTAGTGCATATGCTATTATTATAGATGCAGGGCCCGTAGTTAGTACATATGTGATTATTATGGATGCAGGGCCCGTAGTTAGTGCATCTGCTATTATTATAGATGCAGGGCCCGTAGTTAGTGCATATGCTATTATTATAGATGCAGGGCCCGTAGTTAGTGCATATGCGATTATTATGGATGCAAGGCGCGTAGTTAGTGCATATGCAATTATTATGGATGCAGGGCGCGTAGTTAGTGCATCTGCTATTATTATAGATGCAGGGCCGGTAGTTAGTGCATATGCTATTATTATAGATGCAGGGCCCGTAGTTAGTGCATATGCTATTATTATAGATGCAGGGCCCGTAGTTAGTGCATATGCTATTATTATGGATGCAGGGCCCGTAGTTAGTGCATATGCTATTATTATAGATGCAGGGCCCGTAGTTAGTGCATATGTGATTATTAGAGATGCAGGGCCCGTTGTTAGTGCATATGTGATTATTATAGATGCAGGGCACGTAGTTAGTGCATATGTGATTATTATAGATGCAGGGCGCGTAGTTAGTGCATATGTGATTATTATGGATGCAGGGCCCGTAGTTAGTGCATCTGCTATTATTATAGATGCAGGGCCCGTAGTTAGTGTATATGCGATTATTATAGATGCAGGGCCCGTAGTTAGTGCATATGCTATTATTATAGATGCAGGGCCTGTAGTTAGTGCATATGTGATTATTATAGATGCAGGGCCCGTAGTTAGTGCATATGTGATTATTATAGATGCAGGGCCCGTAGTTAGTGCATATGCTATTATTATAGATGCAGGGCCCGTAGTTAGTGCATATGTGATTATTATAGATGCAGGGTGCGTAGTTAGTGCATATGTTATTATTATAGATGCAGGGCGCGTAGTTAGTGCATATGTGATTATTATAGATGCAGGGCCTGTAGTTAGTGCATATGTGATTATTCTGGATGCAGGGCCCGTAGTTAGTGCATATGTGATTATTATGGATGCAGGGCCCGTAGTTAGTGCATATGCGATTATTATGGATGCAGGGCGCGTAGTTAGTGCATATGCGATTATTATGGATGCAAGGCGCGTAGTTAGTGCATATTATTATTATTATTATCATCATTTTATTTATAAGGCGCCACAAGTGTTTCGCAGCGCCGTACAAAGGAACAATACAGGGAGACAATATGCGATTATTATGGATGAAAGGCGCGTAGTTAGTGTATACGCGATTATTATGGATGTGGCAGCGGATGTTACTGCATATGCGATTATTATGGATGTGGGCAGTGGATGTTAGTACATATGCGATTATTATGGATGTGGCAGCGGATGTTAGTGCATATGCGATTATTATGGCTGTGGCAGCAGATGTTAGTGCATATGTGATTATTATGGATGTGGCCACGGATGTTAGTGCATATGCGATTATTATGGATGTGGCCGCTGATGGTAGTGTATATGTGATTATTATGAATGCAAGGAGCGGATGTTAGTGCATATGTAAATATTATGGATGTGGCTGCAGATGTTAGTGAACATGCGATTATTATGGATGTGGCCGATGATGGTAGTGCATATGTGATTGTGATGGATGAAAGGAGCGGATGTTAGTGCATATGCGATTATTATGGATGCGGCCGCAGATGTTAGTGCATATGCGATTATTATGGATGCGGCCGCAGATGTTAGTGCATGTGTGATTATTATGGATGTGGGCAGCGGATGTTAGTACATATGCGATTATTAGGGTTGTGGGCAGTGGATGTTAGGGCATATGTGATTATTATGGATGCAGGGCGTGGATGTTAGTGCATATGTGATTATTATGGATGTGGCCACGGATGTTAGTGCATATGCGATTATTATAGATGTGGCCACTGATGGTAGTGTATATGTGATTATTATGAATGCAAGGAGCGGATGTTAGTGCATATGCGATTATTATGGATGTGGCCGCTGATGGTAGTGTATATGTGATTGTTATGGATGCAAGGAGCGGTTGTTAGTGCATATGCGATTAATATGGATGTGGCCATGGATTTTAGTGCGTATGTCTCTCTTCTGCACAGATCACTAGCTCCCATTCACTATTACAGGACTTTAGTGGGGCTGCTCCCATCCTATGGAATGCCCTTCCATGCACAATAAGACTCTCCACTAGCTGCCACAGAAACGGAATCTGCTGCGCTATATAAGACGCTGTAACAGAATCTGCTGTGCTATATAAGACACTGTAACGGAATCTGCTGCGCTATATAAGACGCTGTAACGGAACCTGCTGCGCAGAGGCGGGCTGGGCCGGGGGGCAGAGTGCCACATGCCCCCCAGGCCGGTATGACTAGCTGCTGGCTGGGCCGCTGTGTGCATCTTGCACACGCTGCTGCAGCCCAGCCATCACCGCTGCAGCCGCCGGCCGGCGGCCACCTCCGCTCAGTCTGTCCAGCACACTCCCAGCTTCCTGGCAGTGGCCGCACGAATATAGGGTGACGGCCTCTTCCAAAATGGCCACCACCTTATAGGAGATAGACACTAGAGGTACTGCTATACCTCTAGTGTCTGTAAGAAGAGAACAGCGCGGCCAGCGCTACCCGGAAGTGCTGATTCGGGTAGCGCTGGCACGCTATTTAAATGGCACACCATGGTGACGAGCATGTACCCTGGCTCGGCTCCCCCCTGGCAAAAAATCCCCCTGACAATAATGAAACACCTGTCAAGAAGCATATAACCCCTGGCAACAAGCGATATAGGTAAGCAGCATTTATATGGTATAATTATTTAGTTTAATGGGCATTACAGTATTGGCATTATGCTTAATGGGCATTATGGCATTTGGCATTATGTTTTATGGGCATTACATTGTTGGTATTATGTATAATGGGCATTATGGTGATGGCATTATATTTAATTGGCATTACGGTGTGGCATTATGTGTAATGGGCATTTCGGTGTATGGCATTATATGTAATTGGCATTATGGTGTTGGCATTATGTGCAATAGGCATTACGGTGTGGCATTATATTTAATAGGCATTACGGTGTGTGGCATTATATTTAATTGGCATTACGGTGTGGCATTATGTGTAATGGGCATTTCGGTGTGTGGCATTATATGTAATTGGCATTATGGTGTTGGCATTATGTGTAATGGGCATTACGGTGTGGCATTATGTGTAATGGGCATTACGGTGTGGCATTATGTGTAATGGGCATTACGGTGTGTGGCATTATATGTAATTGGCATTATGGCATTGGCATTATGTGTAATGGGCATTACGGTGTGTGGCATTATGTGTAATGGGCATTACGGTGTGTGGCATTATGTGTAATGGGCATTACGGTGTGTGGCATTATGTGTAATGGGAATTACAGTGTGTGGCATTATGTTTGATGGGCTTTATGTGTAACGGGCATTATGGTGTGTGGCATTATGTTTGGGCATTATGGTGTGGCATTATGTTTAATTGGCATTACGTCTGTGATGGCTTTATGTGTAATGGGCATTACGGTGTGTGGCATTATGTGTAATGGGAATTTCGGTGTGTGGCATTAAATGTAATTGGCATTATGGCGTTGGCATTATGTGTAATGGGCATTACGGTGTGTGGCATTATGTGTAATGGGCATTACGGTGTGTGGCATTATGTGTAATGGGCATTACGGTGATGGCTTTATGTGTAATGGGCATTACGGTGATGGCTTTATGTGTAATGGGCATTACAGTGTGTGGCATTATGTTTGATGGGCTTTATGTGTAACGGGCATTATGGTGTGTGGCATTATGTTTGGGCATTATGGTGTGGCATTATGTTTAATTGGCATTACGTCTGTGATGGCTTTATGTGTAATGGGCATTACGGTGTGTGGCATTATGTGTAATGGGAATTTTGGTGTGTGGCATTAAATGTAATTGGCATTATGGCGTTGGCATTATGTGTAATGGGCATTACAGTGTGTGGCATTATGTGTAATGGGCATTACGGTGATGGCTTTATGTGTAATGGGCATTACGGTGATGGCTTTATGTGTAATGGGCATTACAGTGTGAGGCATTATGTTTGATGGGCTTTATGTGTAACGGGCATTATGGTGTGTGGCATTATGTTTGGGCATTATGGTGTGGCATTATGTTTAATTGGCATTACGTCTGTGATGGCTTTATGTGTAATGGGCATTACGGTGTGTGGCATTATGTGTAATTAGCATTACAGTGATGGCTTTAGGTGTGGCGCGCACTTTCCACATTTCTGTTGTCCGTGTGTGTGGAAGGATTGTTTAATCCTTGCTGCAGACTAGATGGGAGAGGATAGGGTGGTGGAACGATGGCGATGGGCCACTTGCTTGTGTTGCCCCCCAGGCTGAAAGTTGCCAGCCAGCCCCTGCTGCTGCGCTATATAAGACACTGTAATGGAATCTGCTGTGCTATATAAGTAACTGTAACGGAATCTGCTGCGCTATATAAGACACTGCAACAGAATCTGCTGCGCTATATAACACAATGTAGCGGAATCTGCTGCGCTATATAAGACACTGTAACGGAATCTGCTGCGCTATATAAGACACTGTAACGGAATCTGCTGCGCTATATAAGACACTGTAACGGAATCTGCTGCGCTATATAAGACACTGTAACGGAATCTGCTGCTCTATATAAGACACTGTAACGGAATCTGCTGCGCTATATAAGACACTGTAACGGAATCTGCTGCGCTGTATAAGACACTGTAACGAAATCTGCTGCGCTATATAAGACACTGTAACGGAATCTGCTGCACTATATAAGACACTGTAACGGAATCTGCTGCGCTATATAAGACACTGTAACGGAATCTGCTGTGCTATATAAGACACTGTAACGGAATCTGCTGAGCTATATAAGAACCGGTAACGGAATCTGCTGCACTATATAAGACACTGTAACGGAATCTGCTGCGCTATATAAGACACTGTAACGGAATCTGCTGCGCTATATAAGACACTGTAACAGAATCTGCTGCGCTGTATAAGACACTGTAACGTAATCTGCCGCGCTATAAAAGACACTGTAACGGAATCTGATGCACTATATAAGACACTGTAACGGAATCTGCTGCGCTATATAAGACACTGTAACGGAATCTGCTGTGCTATATAAGACACTGTAACGGAATCTGCTGCGCTATATAAGAACCGGTAACGGAATCTGCTGCACTATATAAGACACTAACGAAATCTGCTGCGCTATATGAGACACTGTAACGGAATCTGCTGCGCTATATAAGACACTAACGGAATCTACTGCGCTATATAAGACACTAACGGAATCTGCAGCGCTATATAAGACACTGTAACGGAATCTGCTGCGCTATATAAGACACTGTAACGGAATCTGCTGCGCTATATAAGACACTGTAACGGGATCTGCTGCACTATATAAGATGCTGTAACAGAATCTGCTGCGCTATATAAGACACTGTAACGGAATCTGCTGCGCTATAGTGGAGAGAGGTCTCAGCCAATCAATGGGCATTTTTTTTTTTTTCAAGTGCTCTGCTTCTCATGGCTCCCGCCGCTGCCTGGCAGCCAGCATCTTCAAGTTCTCCCTGCCTGGGCCCCTGCTCCCTCTGCCTGGCTTTCTATTAGCCAGCATCCCCCGCCCACTGACGACCCCCGCACGGCTGCACATAAGATGTAGCAAATCTTATGTGCAGCCCGACCGACCTCCTGACTCCGATCCGATGTACACGGGACCGCGCATCGGATCGGACGGGATGTCTACAAGTGCAATTTGGGGCGATTTTACGTCCCGATTCATCCGAATCGGGTGAAATCGTGCCCAAAACGCATAGTGTATGGGGGCCTAACTGTGCAGAGTTTGTATAATCTTCCCGTACTTGCGTTGGTTTCCTCCGGGTACTCCGGATTCCTCCCACATTCCAAAAATATACTGGTATGCTAATTGGCTCCCAAAAAATTAACCCTAGAATGTCTGTGTGTACATATGGTAGGGAATATAGATTGTAAGCTCTGGGGCAGGGACTGATGTGATGTGTGTGTGTGTGTGTGTACATGTGGTAGGGAATATAGAGTGTAAGCTCCCCCGGGGCAGGGACAGATGTGAGTGTGCAAATATTCTCTGTAAAGCACTGCAGAATATGTGTACGCTATATAATAACTGGTAATAAATAAATAATATGACACATTTGGCTCACCCCAGGAATTATGCGTCACACATGCGGGCACCCCTGACCTGATACAGCACACATGGAATTATACGGCACAGAAGGCAGCACCCCTGGACTGATACGGCACACATGGCAACATTCCTGCAGTAAAAAAAAAAAGAAAAACTTTTATTCTTTTAGTAAAAAAAAAAAAAAGAGCAGCAGACCTGTAATTATACGGCACTCTTGGCTCACCCCTGGACTGATACGGCACACATGGCGGCAGACCTGTAAGTTTACGGCACTCTTGGCTCACCCCTGGACTGATACGGCACACATGGCGGCAGACCTGTAATTATACGGCGCTCTTGGCTCACCCCTGGACTGATACGGCACACATGGCGGAAGACCTGTAATTATACGGCTTTCTTTACTCACCCCTGGACTGATACGGCACACATGGAGGCAGACCTGTAATTATACGGCACTCTTGGCTCACCCCTGGACTGATACGGCACACATGGAGGCAGACCTGTAATTATACGGCACTCTTGGCTCACCCCTGGACTGATACGGCACACATGGCGGCAGACCTGTAATTATACGGCGCTCTTGGCTCACCCCTGGACTGATACGGCACACATGGCGGAAGACCTGTAATTATACGGCTTTCTTTACTCACCCCTGGACTGATACGGCACACATGGAGGCAGACCTGTAATTATACGGCACTCTTGGCTCATCCCTGGACTGATGCAGCACATTTAACAGCCCTTGCAGTAAAAATAAAAAAAACACCTTTTCTGGTCTGATATAGGACACATGGGGGTACCCCTGGACTGATACGGGACACATGGGGGCACCTATATAATTATACAGCATACATGGGGGCACCCCTGGACTGATACGGGACACTGGGCACCCCTGGAATTATACGGCACACATGCGGGCACCCCTGGACTGATACGGGACACTGGGCACCCCTGGAATTATACGGCACACATGCGGGCACCCCTGGACTGATACAGGACACTGGGCACCCCTGGAATTACACGGCACACATGCGGGCACCCCTGGACTGATACAGGACACTGGGCACCCCTGGAATTACACGGCACACATACGGGCACCCCTGGACTGATATGGGACACTGGGCACCCCTGGAATTATATGGCACACATGAAGGCACCCCTGGACTGATACGGCACACATGTGGGCACCCCTGGACTGATCCGGGACATTGGGCAGCACAGCAGGACTGGATTAAAGCAGAGGCAAAAGGGGTCAGTACCCCTGGGCCCCCCTGTGTGTTTTTTTTTCTTGCTAAAGGTTTTGTGTGGGGTATCGCTGCAGCTTCACCTATCTGCCAATGTGACAATGATTAATGGAGCTGAGGATCGGGAGCCAAGGCACACTGACTGCACAAGTGTACAGTGCATTACTGGGAGTCCCATGAGACTTTGCACAAGAGGTCAGAGGCTGAGAGGTTTGTGCTGAGCTCCGATTGGTGGAGCTCATTACATGCTTCTCAGGCCCATGGAGGACAGCAGCAGCAGCAGCAGCCTAGTGATGGGAGGGTTTTTAATCAGAGGCAGCACTAGGACTGTGAGGTCTCCTACAGTATTACAGAGTAAGGTGCAGAGGGACAATCAGGCTTTTCATGTGGTATATATATATATATGGGTCCTTGGAGGTCCTCCACACTGCGGTGCATGGAGGACTGGGATCCACTCAGCAACTCAGCCTCCACATCAGTCACATCTTCACGCTCATGGGACTAATGTAACCAATCGCCGTAATACTGACACCATGGCGGGGAAGGAAGATGGACGCGCTGGCCTCTCTGCGCCATGCTACTGCAGCGTTGCGGCACTAATCTGCAATCCAGAGACGGTGCGCTTGTCTGTCCTTTGCGGTCCCGAGACGGACCGCTGTCTGCCAGTTGCCTTACCTGGTGTGTCCCTGGCTACAGTTACTATATCGTTTTTGGGTACTTGTTTCCTATCTGGGCGCCTGCTAAGTTAATTGCGCACCATGCTATTCTCCGTAGAGAAATCTGATCGCATTGCATCGTACACATACACGATATTGAACGATGCGATGCGATCCGATTCGATTTCCCATAGGAAACAATGTTAAATGGATCAATTTACCCAAATCAGCATAGGGAAGAATGGTAAATGGGCCAGAAACCCCAAAAAAACCCACAGAGCAGTGGAATGTCCCCCCAAAAGTAGTTGACGCCACCCCGCCATCAACGTGAACCCGAAGCGTGGCGAGCGCAGCGAGCCCGCGAGGGGCGGCGGTACGCGTCCTCCGACCTTTTCATGCCCTACTATCCACTAGGGCGTGGAGTGAGAATAGAATAGTGTGGCGAGCGCAGCGAGCCACCGAGCCCGAAGCGTGGCGAGCGCAGCGTGCCCCGCGAGGGGACGCGGATACCTTCACAGGTAAATGCGTCCCTTCGCGGGCTTCCCAGGTGTCCGCGTCGCCATGGACACCTGGGAAGCCCGCGAGGGGACGCGTATAACTGTGAAGGTATCCGCGTCCGCTCGCCACGCTTCGGGCTCGGTGGCTCGCTGCGCTCGCCACACTATTCTATTCTCACTCCACGCCCTAGTGGATAGTAGGGCATGAAAAGGTCGGACGACGCGTACCGCCGCCCCTCGCGGGCTCGCTGCGCTCGCCACGCTTCGGGTTCACGTTGATGGCGGGGTGGCGTCAACTACTTTTGGGGGGACATTTCAATGTTCAGGGGTGTTTTTGGCCCATTTACTATTGTTCCTATGATAATTTGGCTAAATTGAGCCATTTCACATTGTTTCCTATGGGAAATCGAATCGGATCGCATCGCATCGTTCAATATCGTGTATGTGTACGATGCGATGCGATCCGATTTCCTTACGGTGCCGTACGTAGAAAACCTGGGCGCCCAGATAGGAAACAAGTACCCGTTTTTGTGCCATGTAGCAATCTGTACAATAAACGCGCAGGTCACCTACTGGGCGCCTTTCTGATCATGTCTCCAGTTGTTGCCTTACTAAGTGCTTTTCAGTTACTGTTATTCCAGTCCATACGGTTAGAAGATCTCTGCGTGATTGTACAGAGAAGTCATTCCAGGCGGCAGAACTCAGTTCTGTTTATTTTACCTGTTACTGAGAGTTTTATGCCTTATATCTGCTGCAAATTCATTTCTGAAGGAATCATTCCCTGTTATTCCCTTCCCTGGTCACAGGCTCCCCCTAATGGCCATACCCATGTACTACAGCCGGCGGCAGGGACTACACTCTGGGAGGACAAAAAGCTGAACGAAGACGTCTGTATTGACAAATCCAAAAAGCTGGTTTTATCACCAGCCGTGGTACCGGGGACTGGACGGAATCCTCAATGAATCTCTTTTTATTTATTTTACATTCATTTGTCCTAAACAATTTTGGTTTACAAATAAAACTAAATTGTAAAATAGCAAAACTATTACGGGGCAGCCAGAGACTGATACAGTATCTCTCTCTCTCTCTCTCTCTGTACGTCTCTCTCTCTCTCTCTCTCTCTCTCTCTGTCTGTCTCCCTCTCCCCCGTCTTTCTCTCTCTCTCCTTCTGTGTCTGTCTCTTCCTGTCTGTCTCTCTCCGTGTCTGACTCTACCCCCCCCCCCTCCCTCCCCACAGCCCATCCCCAGATCTGAGGCATAAGTGCCCCTCAGCACCCCTCCCCCCCCCCCCCCCCCACAGCCCATCCCCAGATCTGAGGCATAAGTGCCCCTCAGCACCCCCCCCCCACAGCCCATCCCCAGATCTGAGGCATAAGTGCCCCTCAGCACCCCCCTCCCCACAGCCCATCCCCAGATCTGATGCATAAGTGCCCCTCAGCACCCCTCCCCCCCCCCCACAGCCCATCCCCAGATCTGAGGCATAAGTGCCCCTCAGCAGTCAGCACCCCCACAGCTCATCCCCAGATCTGAGGCATAAGTGCCCCCCCCCCCCCGCCCATCCCCAGATCTGAGGCATAAGTGCCCCTCAGCACTCCTCCATCCCCAGATCTGAGGCATAAGTGCCCCTCAGAACTCCCCCCCCCCCCCCCACCCACAGCCCATCCCCAGATCTGAGGCATAAGCGCCCCTCAGCACTTCTCCATCACCAGATCTGAGGCATAAGTGCCCCTCAGAACTCCCCCCCCCTCCCCCACAGCCCATCCCCAGATCTGAGGCATAAGTGCCCCTCAGCACCCACCCACCCCCCCCCCCCCCCCCCCCCCCGTTTGACTGGCAGTTTAGCAAACATATTGGGAGTGAAATGAAGATTAGGCAGGTTTGGAAGCGAATGACTGGGGTGGGTGTAGAAGGGCCCTCTGGGGTCATTCACTTTCCCTACCTAATGCTTTTCCTTAATGTCACAGTTAAATTACTGGCACTTTGTGGAAGAAGCTGCCGGTCTCTCAGGTTTTCTTGCTGTTTCTTTGTTCCTGCATCGCTGTATTATATAAAGCTCCTTCGGAACGCCTTAGATACAGGGAAGATACAAATCTGCATTTGCATAGTAACATAATATTGCCAAAATCCAAATCTAAATTTAGCAGAAATTAGTTTTTTACATTTAAAGCATTTTTCCCTCATTCATCAGAAACGCAGATCCAAAGCGGCAGATCAGCCGGTGCCAAAGCAGAGGTGGTACCGGTAACAGGATCAAATCTACAGAACAGCAGCAGGACATAAGGCCTTATTCTAGTTCACTCTGACAAAACCCTTCTTAGATGGACAAAACCATGTGCACTGCAGGGGGGCAGATGTAACATGTGTAGAGAGAATTAGATTTGTGTGAGTTATTTTGTTTCTGTGCAGGGTAAATACTGGCTGCTTTATTTTTATACTACAATATAGATCTCACTTTGAAGTAAAACCCCACCCAAATCTAATTCTCTCCACACAAGTTACATCTGCCCCCCTGCAGTGCACATGGGGCCTTATTCTGGTTGAGTCAGATGGTTCCGAATGCAGACGGACGGCCGATGGTTGGTGTTTACGCATTTGCAGAGGCGTATCTGCGCATGTCCGAATATGGCGTGAATTCTGTGCAGAAAACGATCGGTTGTAGCAATCCGAGCAGGGGGAGGAGAGGGGCGTGAAGGGCTATCTGGGCTCATTACCATATGTGTACGCCCCACGTTTCATGGGCGTTCCCATGAAACACAGGGTGTACGTATGGTAATGCGGCCGTGACGTACGTGTGGGGGGGGTGGACATGTGACATAGCCGGATGCCAGCTGCCCACCCATATCCCTGCGTTTGTACGGAGAAATGCCCGAGTGGTCTGGAGCATTCGGTGCTGCCTGACCACTCGGTCCAGCATTTGATGGTTGGCGACCATCGAAAGATGGGGGAGGTTCCCAGAGATGGAGGAGGTGTGCACATGAAAAATCCGCTCGCGGTCCGTTCAGTCGGCATCTTACTGCATTCGGACGGTGTGAGCGATCCGCATGGAAGGCGGTGCTAAGAACACTCGGTTCCTGTCCGAAATACGCATCTGTCCGAATCAACTAGAATAAGGCCCATGGTTTTGTCCATCTAAGAAGGATTTTGTCAGAAAGAGTGAACTAGAATAAGGCCCATAGAGACAATCAGTGCTTAGATGTAGATCATCATTAAATAAATAATAATATTACTACTATTGTAAAGAGGAATAAATCACACAATCCACTACAGAATGGAATTCCAGCACCATAGGCCTCTGTATTACCATGTGTGGCAAGTTCACATAAAGGGCCTGATTCTGGTTCACTTGCAAAAACAAATGATCTCTCTAATGGACAAAACCATGCTGCACTGCAGGTGGGGCAGATGTAACATGTGCAGAGAGAGTTAGATTTGGGTGAGTTATTTTGTTTCTGTGCAGGGTAAATAATGACTGCTTTATTTTTACACTGCAATATAGATATCAGTTTGAAGTACAAACCCCACCCAAATGTAACGCTCTCTGCACCGGTTACATCTGCCCCACCGGCAGTGCAGCATGTTTTGTCCATTAGAGAAAGAATTCTGAACCAGAATCAGGCCAAAAGTCCATTGATCCCTATAGGGAACAGCGTTGAGTAGTGGTCATGCAAATACATTATAAAAAACTAGTTCAAAGCTTGTCAAAACAACGGCCTCTGCAATGTACTTTCATTTTGAGCTGTGACCGTTTTTACTTTCACCTTTGATCTGTGACCGAGTTTACTTTCACTTTGAACTGCGACCGTTTTTACTTACGAAGCGAGCGATGCGAGGGGCTGCGGTTCACTTGCAAGTGTGTCCATGTCAACTGTGTCAACATTCGGGTCAAAAAAGAGTGAAAAAACCCGTCGACCTCGCACCTGTCGACCGAAAGTCATGTTGACTGTTCCACCTGTACATTCTATATGTCGGGAATTTGACCCTGTCGGGATTTTAAATGTCGGTATTTTGTCCTTGTCGGTATTTTGACCCATTCGGGATTTCGACCCTGTCGGGATTTTGACCATCGGGATTTCATACCGAATCCATACCCCCACCACGTGTTATATATACGGGGCAGTATGGACGGTGTAATGGTAAGCATTACTGCCTCACAGCACTGAGGTCATGAGTTCTATCCCCACCATGTGTTATATATACGGGCAGTACGGATGGTGTAATGGTTAGCATTACTGCCTCACAGTGCTGAGGTCATGGGTTCTATTCCCACCATGTGTTATATATACGGGGCAGTGCGGACAGTGTAATGGTTAGCATTACTGCCTCACAGTGCTGAGGTCATGGGTTCTATCCCCACCATGTGTTATATATACAGGGCAGTACAGATGGTGTAATGGTTACATTACTGCCTCACAGCGCTGAGGTTATGGGTTCTATCCCCACCATGTGTTATATATACGGGGCAGTACGGACAGTGTAATGGTTACCATTACTGCCTCACAGCACTGAGGTCATGGGTTCTATTCCCACCATGTGTTATATATACGGGGCAGTACGGATGGTGTAATGGTTAGCATTACTGCCTCACAGCACTGAGGTCATGGGTTCTATCCACACCATGTGTTATATATACTGGGCAGTACGGATGGTGTAATGGTTAGCATTACTGCCTCACAGCACTGAGGTCATGGGTTCTATCCACACCATGTGTTATATATACTGGGCAGTACGGATGGTGTAATGGTTAGCATTACTGCCTCACAGCGCTGAGGTCATGGGTTCTATCCCCCCATGTGTTATATATCCGGGCAGTACGGATGGTGTAATGGTTACATTACTGCCTCACAGCGCTGAGGTTATGGGTTCTATCCCCACCATGTGTTATATATACGGGGCAGTGCGGACAGTGTAATGGTTAGCATTACTGCCTCACAGTGCTGAGGTCATGGGTTCTATCCCCACCATGTGTTATATATACAGGGCAGTACGGATGGTGTAATGGTTACATTACTGCCTCACAGCGCTGAGGTTATGGGTTCTATCCCCACAATGTGTTATATATACGGGGCAGTACGGACAGTGTAATGGTTACATTACTGCCTCACAGCGCTGAGGTTATGGGTTCTATCCACACCATGTGTTATATATACGGGGCAGTACGGATGGTGTAATGGTTAGCATTACTGCCTCACAGCGCTGAGGTCATGGGTTCTATCCACACCATGTGTTATATATACTGGGCAGTACGGATGGTGTAATGGTTAGCATTACTGCCTCACAGCGCTGAGGTCATGGGTTCTATCCCCACCATGTGTTATATATACGGGGCAGTACGGATGGTGTAATGGTTACATTACTGCCTCACAGCACTGAGGTCATGGGTTTGATTCCCACCATGGCTCTAACTGTGCGGAATTTGTATATTCTCCCCGTGCTTGCGTGGGATTACTCCGGGTACTCCGGTTTCCTCCCACAATCCAAAAATATACAGATAGGTTAATTGGCTTCTAACAAAATTAACCCTAGAATGTCTGTGCATGTGGTAGGGAATACAGATTGTAAGCTCCACTGGGGCAGGGACTGATGTGAATGTTAAAATATACTTTGTACAGCGCTGCGGAATATGTGTGCGCTATATAAATAACTGGTAATAAATAAATAAATAAATGGGAAGCTGCAGCGTGACCCCGGCCTCAGGAAAACTATGTGAGGGGCCCAGAGGTCAGAAAGTAAAACTGAAAGATGTAAACATTATATCTGACACCACCGTGGTCGCGAACAGCTGCCACCACCGGATTATCTCACGCCATGTGGAATTTGCTTCATATAATCTCCTGTATTCCCACAGATAACGTGAATGCTGTCCTCGGGAAATAAAGGAATCAAAATGACGCATTCCGGTGATTTGGGGTTTAACAGGCCGCACGGGTCACGAGTCCTCGTCTGTGGTTCTGTCCGGCAGCAGAGGGAGGGAGGGGAGTGGTGGGGGCATAAGACCACAAAGACTTTGTTTATCGGTTAGGGGGTGCGGGGGGCTACATAGGGGAACAATAACCCCTTTAGCCTGAGCCCCCAATGTGCCTGGGACCAGATCATTAGTACCGGCTGCTCTCCCAATTCACTCACCATGCTTCGGGCACTATTTTATTCTCCCACCACACCCTAGTGGATGGTAGAGCATGAAATACTGCCATGTCGGCTCAAAAAACATTGAAAAACCCCATGTTGACCTTTTCACTGTCGATCTAGCCCATGTCGACCTAATGCTTGTGTCAACCTTATGTCATGTCTAGACCCAGCCTAGTGGTGTCGACCTAATGACCGTATCCCCCTCAGACATGGCAGCTGTAGGTGGGACTATCCTCAGACATGGCAGCTGTAGGTGGGACTATCCTCAGACAGACATGGCAGCTATAGGTGGGACTATCCTCAGACATGGCAGCTGTAGGTGGGACTATCCTCAGACATGGCAGCTGTAGGTGGGACTATCCTCAGACAGACAGACATAGCAGCTGTAGGTGGGACTATCCTCAGACATGGCAGCTGTAGGTGGGACTATCCTCAGACATGGCAGCTGTAGGTGGGACTATCCTCAGACAGACATGGCAGCTGTAGGTGGGACTATCCTCAGACATGGCAGCTGTAGGTGGGACTATCCTCAGACAGACATGGCAGCTGTAGGTGGGACTATCCTCAGACATGGCAGCTGTAGGTGGGACTATCCTCAGACAGACAGACATGGCAGCTGTAGGTGGGATTATTCTCAGACAGACATGGCAGCTGTAGGTGGGACTATCCTCAGACATGGCAGCTGTAGGTGGTACTATCCTCAGACAGACAGACATGGCAGCTGTAGGTGGGACTATCCTTAGACAGACATGGCAGCTGTAAGTGGGACTATCCTCAGACAGACATGGCAGCTGTAGGTGGGACTATCCTCAGACATGGCAGCTGTAGATGGGACTATCCTCAGACATGGCAGCTGTATGTGTGACTATCCCACACTCAGACATGGCAGCTGTATGTGTGACTACCACAAGCTTCGGCCTAGTTATTGCTGCTGTGTATAAAGCTGGGTACACATCTATACAATCACTGTTTTCTTGCGACAGTTCGACCAAAACTTCACTGCCGAAAACACCAGCAGTGAAGGGTTACACAGAACCAGCCCAGCTATGTAAACTCAGCCTCAATAATGCATTTGTGAAGGGGCAGCGCAGGAGACCTGTCATATTAGGGGGGGGGGGGGGACCTCTCCCTCTATCCTCAGGTATGGGAGCTGTCTGTTGTGTGCCCACAGTGCTCCTGTTTCTATCATTTGTAGCCGTAATAAGGGACCAATCTCACTTATTCCTTAGATCCCTTAGATCCTGCAATAATCCCCCAGAGTATTGCCCTGCCAGGTCTCCCATACTGCACAGTGCAGGTATACAGACCTCACTGCCACATTTATTCACACTACGCTTCAATCATTTTCTGAGGGACACTGGGTCTGTAGTGTAACTCCCTGGGGACTATTATGTAGAGGTACCTGTTAGGGGTCGGGTGTGGGGACTATTATGTAGAGGTACCTGTTAGGGGTCAGGTGTGGGGAGTATTATAGACGAAGGTATGTAGGATGGGGGTGATTGGAATACCACCTTCCAAACTACAAATTCTGGCACTTAATAAATTAAAAATTAATATTTTCTATATAGAATATATATAAGAATATAGATGTATCATATGTGTCCACTGCTGCCGCAGGTGTTTCCGTGAGCTTGCTAGAACGAAGACAAAAAAGGGGGTGGTTTGAGCACCATGCGCTGCTGGATGGACATTAATTTATTGTGTAATAAACCTTGCTGAATAGAATGCACACTGGACACACTGTATAACTTCTGTATATAAAGGATAGCAGAAATTGTAACAATTCACAAATAAAGGGGCCCATTTATCAAACCATATTTGCGGCTAAATCCCCGAAAACACCCGTTTTCGGGGTTTAGCCACAAATATTAAGTATCTCCTAAATGTATCTCCGATCCCTGCTGCGCCCTTCTAATGATACATCTCGGCGGTGTACTTCAACACCGCAATGCGATGTCCGGCGATGCCACTGCGCCGGCATCGCACTATATTGATAAATGCGCCCCAAAATCACAATGAATATACATAAAATACAAATGTAGTATAAAAAGTATCAATCTGTTTGATTAGTACGTTTGCAATGGTATTCCATACATTAGTCTAGACGAGTGTTTTTCAACCACTGTGCCGTGGCAATAGTGTGCCTTGAGCTGTTCCTGAGTGTGCCCCCAGATCTAGAGATGCCCAAACCAGTTTACAGCCACCACCAGTTCAACTGTTATTTACTGGTCTCTTGTTTTCATTTAAAGGGCCAATATATTTTATTTGTGTTACCTGTGGGGACCAGTGTGATTGTTTTATATGGGGGGCAATAGGTTAGTTTTTTTCCTGTGGGGGCCAATGTGTTTTGCCCCCTGTGGGGATCTCATGGTGTGCCTTGGCAATTTTAAAATCTTATTTAGTGTGCCGCAAGGTAAAAAGGTTGAAAATCACTGGTCTAAACGGGTGGGTGCCGGGCAATGCGGCTGGACGTGGAAGGGAGATGTGTGGGGAGGATTATGTAGAGGTACCTGTTAGGGGCTGGGTGTGGGGAGGATTATGTAGAGGTACCTGTTAGGGATCAGGGGTGTGGGGAGTATTATGTAGAGGTACCTGTTAGGGGTGTGTGGATTATATAGAGGTACCTGTTAGGGGCTTGGTGAGTATATAGAGGCACGTGTTAGGGACCAGGGATGTAGGGAGTATTATGTAGAAGTACCTGTTAGGTGTTGGGTGCAGGTAGTATTATGTAGAGGTACCTGTTAGGGGTCGGTGTGGGGGACTATTATGTAGAAGTACCTGTTAAGGACCAGGGATGTAGGGAGTATTATGTAGAAGTACCTGTTAGGGGCTGGGTGTGGGGAGTATTATGTAGAGGTACCTGTTAAGGGTTGGGTGTGGGGAGTATTATGTAGAGGTACCTGTTAAGGACCAGGGATGTAGGGAGTATTATGTAGAAGTATTATGTAGAAGTACCTGTTAGGGGCTGGGTGTGGGGAGTATTATGTAGAAGTACCTGTTAGGGGTTGGGTGTGGGGAGTATTATGTAGAGATACCCGTTAGGGATCAGGGGTGTGGGGAGTATTATGTAGAGGTACCTGTTAGGGGGCAGAGATGTAGGGAGTATTATGTAGAGGTACCTGTTAAGGACCAGGGATGTAGGGAGTATTATGTAGAAGTACCTGTTAGGGGCTGGGTGTGGGGAGTATTATGTAGACGTACCTGTTAGGGGCTGGGTGTGGGGAGTATTATGTAGAGGTACTTGTTAAGGGTCGGGTGTGGGGAGTATTATGTAGAGGTACCTGTTAGGGGTCAGGGGTATGGGGAGCATATAGAGGTACCTGTTAGGGACCAGGGATGTAGGGAGTATTATGTAGAAGTACCTGTTAGGTGTTGGGTGTAGGTAGTATTATGTAGAGGTACCTGTTAGGGGTCGGGTGTGGGGACTATTATGTAGAAGTACCAGTTTAGGACCAGGGATGTAGGGAGTATTATGTAGAAGTACCTGTTAGGGGCTGGGTGTGGGGAGTATTATGTAGAGGTACCTGTTAAGGGTCGGGTGTGGGGAGTATTATGTAGAAGTACCCGATAAGGACCAGGGATGTAGGGAGTATTATGTAGAAGTGCCTGTTAGGGGCTGGGTGTGGGGAGTATTATGTAGAGGTACCGGTTAGGGGTTGGGTGTGGGGACTATTATGTAGAAGTACCCGTTAAGGACCAGGGATGTAGAAAGTATTATGTAGAAGTACCTGTTAGGGGCTGGGTGTGGGGAGTATTATGTAGAGGTACCCGTTAAGGACCAGGGATGTAGGGAGTATTATGTACGAGTACCTGTTAGGTGTTGGGTGTGGGGAGTATTATGTAGAGGTACCCGTTAAGGACCAGGGATGTAGGGAGTATTATGTAGGAGTACCTGTTAGGGGTTGGGTGTGGGGAGTATTATGTAGATACCTGGGTACTAGAGTAACAAGACGGAGCCCGGCTACACTAGGTTGTCAGCGTAGTGACTACTTGCGTAGTTAGCGTACACTTCGCCCCTGCCAGCTTGTGCTGCCTGTGCCCCCGAGAGCCATCCTACCCCCACACAGACTACGGCGCAGGCAGGGAGGCTTCCATCTCCCTGCCTGCCGCCCTCCCCCTGCGGCGTGCAGATTTATACCAAGTCTCGTGTACTAATTATACCTGGTGTATGTAAGTGTATTTAAGTACTTATTACTGAAATAAGACACAGTACCTAAACTGCGACATTCACTTATTGTCCATGGGTTTGGGATTCATTTGGCAAATGCCTCCATTGTAATGTAATCCACGTCCCCTCGCCACACTTTATAAAATAGACTCCACGCCGACGTGGATAGTGGGGGTATGAAAAGGTCGGGAGGACACGTAACGAGTCCGCTCGCCACGCTTCGGGCTGCCGTGGATTCACACCTGTCCATGTCAGCCAGGTTTAAATGGTGAATGGTGCCCACGCAATGTAATTAGCGCTGACTGACTACGATAACTACACAAGCTCCGGCTAGGTGCGAACGGACGGGTACACTACACTACGCTGCCTGCGCTGGGCGCATGAACACTACGCTGATTCTGACTGTGTAACGGGCGCCGTGCTAATACACAAGTACTGATACCAGTTAGGGGTCAGAGGTGTGGGGAGTATGTAGAGGTACCTGTTAGGGGTCAGGGGTCTGCAGAGGGCTTATCTGGGAAGATATAGCCGTGTTCCTGTGCTGGGTGTAGCAGATTCTCCCCTCACCCCTAATAAATTGGATTTTTCTCCCTTCTTCGCTGTAATCAGTGAGACAGTGCTAAGGGGGCGTGTCCAGCCGGGAGGGGGCGTGTCCGGCTGCTGTGTGATACATTGTAGCACTGCCTCTGTGCGCTGACATCCACATGCTCAGTGCTCAGTCTGTATAAGGCAGCGGAGGAGCTGGGAGCTCGCATTACCGAGCCATCGTACTGGGAGAGGCACCAGCTCACCGTCCTCGGAGGCACCAGCTCTAGCCCACCGTCCTCAGAGGCACCAGACCACCACCCTCGGGGGCACCAGCTTTAGCCCACCGTCCTCAGAGGCACCAGACCACCACCCTCGGGGGCACCAGCTCTAGCCTACAATCCTCAGAGGCACCAGCCCACCACCCTCGGGGGCACCAGCTCTAGCCCACCGCACTCGGGGGCACCAGACCACATCCTCACAGGCACCAGCCCACCACCCTCGGGGGCAGCGGAGATACCGGAGGTGCTGGTGAAGGCACGGAGCCCCTCAGCGCTCTCTGCACCGGACCCTGGGATTGGCACCATACGGAATAGCAGCAGCTGTGCCCGGAGTTACAGCATTGGCACATGCAGGGGGCACTTGGTGGAAACATTGCCCAAACTCAATGACCGGCTGACGGGGGATTCCGGAGCTGTCTGTGCGAGGATGAGGGTCCTGCTGGTTATTGTGGGAGTTATATGTCTCACCGGATCCGGAGTGTCGGGGCAGGAAGGTAAGACTCGTTCCTGCTGGAGATACAGGCACCTCTCCTACTCCCCTGTGCCCCATGCCTCCCATCACCTCTGTGCCCCATGCCTCCCACCTCCCCTGACCCCCATCTTCTACCATTGTCAATCATGTACCCCCATCCTCTCCTACTCCCCTGTGCCCCATGCCTCCTACCACCCCTGTGCCCCATGCCTCCCACCTCCCCTGACCCCCATCTTCTACCATTGTCATGTACCCCCATCCTCTCCTACTACCCTGTGCCCTATGCCTCCCACCTTCTCTTTGCCCCATCCTCTCCCACTCCTGCCATTGTCATGTACGCCCATCTTCTCTCATTCCCATATACCCCAATACCTCATCCTCTCCCAATTCCTGGTCCCCCATCCTCTCCCCCCTGCCGGCCGGGTCCCCCATCCTCTCCTCTCTCCCAGCCGCCTGTGTGTTCTTCTCACACTCGGAGACAGTCTCTGGCGGCTGCTGGATGTCACATCTGGATTATATCAAAGGTTTAAAAATACTACAAAGCCTTTTCCAGGCTCCTCTTCTGCTTCATGTTGGGGGCACGTTCCCAGGAGTCACCTGTAACCCCACTGGCTGCATTATACTCCAGAGGTCCCGGCTATAGAGGAGAAGGACCCTGGTCTGGTGGGGACCTCGGTGAGGGGTGTCTGGTGCGGTGATGAACACTGCTGTGGTGGGGGACTCCAATTTGGTAGTGACCCTTGTGTGGTAGGGACCTCGGTGTGGTGGGGAACCCCAATTTGGTAGAGACCCTTGTGTGGTGGGGACCTCGGTGTGGTGGGGGACCCCAATTTAGTAGTGACCCTTGTGTGGTGGGGACCTCGGTGTGGTGGGGGACCCCAATTTGGTAGTGACCCTTGTGTGGTGGGGACCTCGGTGTGGTGGGGGACCCCAATTTGGTAGTGACCCTTGTGTGGTGGGGACCTCGGTGTGGTGGGGGACTCCAATTTGGTAGTGACCCTTGTGTGGTGGGGACCTCGGTGTGGTGGGGGACTCCAATTTGGTAGTGACCCTTGTGTGGTGGGGACCTCGGTGTGGTGGGGGACCCCAATTTGGTAGTGACCCTTGTGTGGTGGGGACCTCGGTGTGGTGGGGGACCCCAATTTGGTAGTGACCCTTGTGTGGTGGGGACCTCGGTGTGGTGGGGGACCCCAATTTGGTAGTGACCCTTGTGTGGTGGGGACCTCGGTGTGGTGGGGGACCCCAATTTGGTAGTGACCCTTGTGTGGTGGGGACAATTGTGTGTGTGTGGGCTGGTGTGGTGGGGAACCCCAATTTGGTAGTGACCCTTGTGTGGTAGGGACCTCGGTGTGGTTGGGGACCATGGTGTGTGTGTGGGGGGGGGGGGGGCTGGTGTGGGGGGGGGACCCCATTTTGGTAGTGACCCTTGTGTGGTAGGGACCTCGGTGTGGTTGGGGACCATGGTGTGTGTGTGGGGGGGGGGGGGAGGGGGGCTAATGTGTTAGGGACCCTTGTGTGGTGGGGAAAATTGTGGGGGGGGGGGCTGGTGTGGTGGGGGACCCGATGTGGTGGGGACAATTGTGTGTGTGTGTGTGTGTGTGTGTGTGGCGGGGGGGGGGGGGGAAACCTGGTGTGGCGGGGGACCCCAATTTTGTAGTGATCCCTGTGTGGTAGGGTCCTCGGTGTGGTTGGGGACCATGGTGTGTGTGTGTGGGGGGGGGGGGGGCTGATGTGTTAGGGACCCTTGTGTGGTGGGGAAAATTGTTTGTGTGCGTGTGGGGGGGGGGCTGGTGTGGTGGGGGACACGATGTGTTAGGGACCCGTGTGTGTGTGGGGGGGGGGGGGTACCTGGTGTGGCGGGGGACCCCAATTTTGTAGTGACCCCTGTGTGGTAGGGTCCTCGGTGTGGTGAGGACCCTGGCGTGATGGGGACCTCGGTGTGTGTAGGGGGGACCTGATGCGTTAGGGACCCGTGTGGTGGGGACAATTGTGTGGTGGTGGGGGACCCCAGTTTGGTAGGGACCCTTGTGTGGTAGGGGACCCACTGAGGCCATGTATACAGGGGAGGCAGAAGCAGGAGGCTCGTACAGTATATTATAACGGCTGTATATACCAGTACAGCCCGGACACAGCACACATAGCCTGGCAATCCTGCACAGTACCTGTGTGTGTGTGTGTGTGTGTGTGTGTGTGTGTGTGTGTGTGTGTGTGTGTGTGTGTGTTGGGGGGGGGGGGGGTGTACTGAGGTTTAGTAGTAGAGTTTGGGGAGACTACCAGCAGCACATGTAGGGGACCTGTAGAATCTTCTCGGCTGCAAGGTCTGATGTATCAGCATTGGCCGCTGATGGTGTAATATCCTGACTGCTACATTGTGTTACATTGTATAGAGGACTTTTATTATAGGTTACTGTCTGTATTGCAGTATATACTGTAGGTTACTATCTGTATTACAGTACATAGGTTACTATCTGTATTGCAGTATATACTGTAGGTTACTATCTGTATTGCAGTATATACTGTAGGTTACTATCTGTATTGCAGTGTATATACTGTAGGTTACTATCTGTATTGCAGTGTATATACTGTAGGTTACTATCTGTATTGCAGTATATACTGTAGGTTACTATCTGTATTGCAGTCTATACTGTAGGTTACTATCTGTATTGCAGTATATACTGTAGGTTACTATCTGTTTTGCAGTATATACTGTAGGTTACTATCTGTATTACAGTATATAGGTTACTATCTGTATTGCAGTATATACTGTAGGTTACTATCTGTATTGCAGTATATACTGTAGGTTACTATCTGTATTGCAGTATATACTGTAGGTTACTATCTGTATTGCAGTATATACTGTAGGTTACTATCTGTATTGCAGTATATAGGTTACTATCTGTATTGCAGTATATACTGTAGGTTACTATCTGTATTGCAGTATATACTGTAGGTTACTATCTGTATTGCAGTATATACTGTAGGTTACTATCTGTATTGCAGTATATACTGTAGGTTACTATCTGTATTGCAGTATATAGGTTACTATCTGTATTGCAGTATATAGGTTACTATCTGTATTACAGTATATAGGTTACTATCTGTATTACAGTATATAGGTTACTATCTGTATTACAGTATATAGGTTACTATCTGTATTGCAGTATATACTGTAGGTTACTATCTGTATTGCAGTATATACTGTAGGTTACTATCTGTATTGCAGTATATACTGTAGGTTACTATCTGTATTGCAGTATATACTGTAGGTTACTATCTGTATTGCAGTATATACTGTAGGTTACTATCTGTATTGCAGTATATAGGTTACTATCTGTATTACAGTATATAGGTTACTATCTGTATTGCAGTATATACTGTAGGTTACTATCTGTATTGCAGTATATACTGTAGGTTACTATCTGTTTTGCAGTATATACTGTAGGTTACTATCTGTATTACAGTATATAGGTTACTATCTGTATTGCAGTATATACTGTAGGTTACTATCTGTATTGCAGTATATACTGTAGGTTACTATCTGTTTTGCAGTATATACTGTAGGTTACTATCTGTATTGCAGTATATACTGTAGGTTACTATCTGTTTTGCAGTATATACTGTAGGTTACTATCTGTATTGCAGTATATACTGTAGGTTACTATCTGTTTTGCAGTATATACTGTAGGTTACTATCTGTATTGCGGTATATACTGTAGGTTACTATCTGTATTGCGGTATATACTGTAGGTTACTATCTGTTTTGCGGTATATACTGTAGGTTACTATCTGTTTTGCGGTATATACTGTAGGTTACTACAGGTCGAGTATCCCGTATCCGAATATCCGTTATCCGAATTATTCCGAAATACGGACATTCCAGAAAGTGAAAAAAAATTTTTTTTTTGCTAAAAACTCACTGGGGATATATGTAACAGCATCACTGGGGACATGATATGTAACTGGCACTATATATGTGCAAGACAATGATTGCTTGGCATTCAAATTCAGTGCTGAGATAGTACACACATTTTGTTTCACGTTTTGAAACCTTGTTTTTTGAACAATTAAAATATGTTTGTGTGTATTTTATGTGGTAATAAAATATATTTGTGTGTATATTATGTGTTTATACAGCATAAATGCAAGATACTTCAAAATACATCATTGAAATATTAAAATATTCCGAAATACGGAATAATCCGTTATCCAAAATTCTCCTGGTCCCGAGCATTTTGGATACGGGATACTCAACCTGTATCTGTTTTGCGGTATATACTGTAGGTTACTATCTGTATTGCAGTATATACTGTAGGTTACTATCTGTATTGCAGTATATACTGTAGGTTACTATCTGTGTTGCAGTATATAGGTTACTATCTGTGTTGCAGTATATAGGTTACTATCTATGTTGCAGTATATAGGTTACTATCTGTGTTGCAGTATATAGGTTACTATCTGTGTTGCAGTATATAGGTTACTATCTGTGTTGCAGTATATAGGTTACTATCTGTGTTGCAGTATATAGGTTACTATCTGTGTTACAGTATATACTGTAGGTTACTATCTGTGTTGCAGTATATAGGTTACTATCTGTATTGCAGTATATACTGTAGGTTACTATCTGTGTTGCAGTATATACTGTAGGTTACTATCTGTGTTGCAGTATATACTGTAGGTTACTATCTGTGTTACAGTATATACTGTAGGTTACTATCTGTATTGCAGTATATAGGTTACTATCTGTATTACAGTATATACTGTAGGTTACTATCTGTATTACAGTACATAGTTTACTATCTGTATTACAGTATATAGGTTACTATCTGTATTGCAGTATATACTGTAGGTTACTATCTGTATTACAGTACATAGTTTACTATCTGTATTGCAGTATATAGGTTACTATCTGTATTGCAGTATATACTGTAGGTTACTATCTGTATTGCAGTATATACTGTAGGTTACTATCTGTATTGCAGTATATACTGTAGGTTACTATCTGTATTGCAGTATATACTGTAGGTTACTATCTGTATTGCAGTATATAGGTTACTATCTGTATTACAGTATATAGGTTACTATCTGTATTACAGTATATAGGTTACTATCTGTATTACAGTATATAGGTTACTATCTGTATTAAAGTATATAGGTTACTATCTGTATTACAGTATATACTGTAGGTTACTATCTGTATTGCAGTATATACTGTAGGTTACTATCTGTATTGCAGTATATACTGTAGGTTACTATCTGTATTGCAGTATATACAGTAGGTTACTATCTGTATTGCAGTATATAGGTTACTATCTGTATTGCAGTATATAGGTTACTATCTGTATTAAAGTATATAGGTTACTATCTGTATTACAGTATATAGGTTACTATCTGTATTGCAGTATATAGGTTACTATCTGTATTGCAGTATATACTGTAGGTTACTATCTGTATTGCAGTATATAGGTTACTATCTGTATTACAGTATATAGGTTACTATCTGTATTACAGTATATAGGTTACTATCTGTATTACAGTATATAGGTTACTATCTGTATTGCAGTATATACTGTAGGTTACTATCTGTATTGCAGTATATACTGTAGGTTACTATCTGTATTGCAGTATATACTGTAGGTTACTATCTGTATTGCAGTATATAGGTTACTATCTGTATTGCAGTATATACTGTAGGTTACTATCTGTATTGCAGTATATACTGTAGGTTACTATCTGTATTGCAGTATATAGGTTACTATCTGTATTACAGTATATAGGTTACTATCTGTATTACAGTATATAGGTTACTATCTGTATTGCAGTATATACTGTAGGTTACTATCTGTATTGCAGTATATACTGTAGGTCACTATCTGTATTGCAGTATATAGGTTACTATCTGTATTGCAGTATATACTGTAGATTACTATTATTATTATAATTTTATGTATAAAGCGCCACAAGTGTTTCGCAGCGCCGTACAAAGGAACAATACAGGGAGACAAAGATTGGCATAACATTGAATAAATAACAAAAACACGGTACAAATAAAGAGCGCCACAGATCAATACACATTACAGCTTATATATAAGTAGTGAGGACTCAATCAACATACAACTAGAGGCTTGAGGCCAATGATGGAGATGAGTATGCAGACGAAGATAGTCACATGGGGCCTTATTTTGGTTCACTCTTTCTGACAAAATCCTTCTTAGATGGACAAAACCATGTGCAGTGCAGGGGGGCAGATGTAACATGTGCAGAGAGAATTAGATTTGGGTGAGTTGTTTTGTTTCTGTGCAGGGTAAATACTGGCTGCTTTATTTTTACACTGCAATATAGATCTCACTTTGAAGTAAAACCCCACCCAAATCTAATTATATCTGCACAAGTTACATCTGCCCCACCTGCAGTGCACATGGTTTTGCCCATCTAAGAAGGATTTTGTCAGAAAGAGTGAACTAAAATAAGGCCCTAAGTGTTGGAGTATAGGAGAGCTGTGAGTGACATGTGAATCTGTATTGCAGTATATAGGTTACTATCTGTATTGCAGTATATAGGTTACTATCTGTATTGCAGTATATAGGTTACTATCTGTATTACAGTATATACTGTAGGTTACTATCTGTATTGCAGTATATACTGTAGGTTACTATCTGTATTGCAGTATATACTGTAGGTTACTATCTGTATTGCAGTATATAGGTTACTATCTGTATTGCGGTATATACTGTAGGTTACTATCTGTATTGCGGTATATACTGTAGGTTACTATCTGTATTGCGGTATATACTGTAGGTTACTATCTGTATTGCGGTATATACTGTAGGTTACTATCTGTATTGCGGTATATACTGTAGGTTACTATCTGTATTGCGGTATATACTGTAGGTTACTATCTGTATTGCGGTATATACTGTAGGTTACTATCTGTATTGCGGTATATACTGTTGGTTACTATCTGTATTGCGGTATATACTGTTGGTTACTATCTGTATTGCGGTATATACTGTAGGTTACTATCTGTATTGCGGTATATAGGTTACTATCTGTATTGCAGTATATACTGTAGGTTACTATCTGTATTGCAGTATATACTGTAGGTTACTATCTGTATTGCAGTATATAGGTTACTATCTGTATTGCAGTATATAGGTTACTATCTGTATTGCAGTATATAGGTTACTATCTGTATTGCAGTATATAGGTTACTATCTGTATTGCAGTATATAGGTTACTATCTGTATTGCAGTATATAGGTTACTATCTGTATTGCAGTATATAGGTTACTATCTGTATTGCAGTATATAGGTTACTATCTGTATTGCAGTATATAGGTTACTATCTGTATTGCAGTATATAGGTTACTATCTGTATTGCAGTATATAGGTTACTATCTGTATTGCAGTATATAGGTGTTACTATCTGTATTGCAGTATATACTGTAGGTTACTATCTGTATTGCGGTATATACTGTAGGTTACTATCTGTATTGCGGTATATACTGTAGGTTACTATCTGTATTGCGGTATATACTGTAGGTTACTATCTGTATTGCGGTATATACTGTAGGTTACTATCTGTATTACAGTATATAGGTTACTATCTGTATTGCAGTATATACTGTAGGTTACTATCTGTATTGCAGTATATAGGTTACTATCTGTATTGCAGTATATAGGTTACTATCTGTATTGCAGTATATACTGTAGGTTACTATCTGTATTGCAGTATATAGGTTACTATCTGTATTGCGGTATATACTGTAGGTTACTATCTGTATTGCAGTATATACTGTAGGTTACTATCTGTATTTAGCCCCTGCCACAATCTGCACTAGAACTTCTGAGACCCCGCCCCTCCCCCCACAGGAACAAATAAATAAGATTACAGACCTCATTGTATTATAACAGACCTTCCAAGTAGCAATTGTCACCCTCCTGCAATATACAATGGGAGTACACACTATAACAATGCACGAAAACCACATTAGAGGTGATTGTCAGACGCTATAATCCCTAATTGGCAGTAGATACAAAGGAGATTTACAAGTGAGAGTTGGAGAACGACTTTCTCCCTTCAGCGTTGCATGTATCTGATATGCAGTCATACTGTAATGTGCAGTATTGTACTGAGCCCGGCCACCGTCAGTGGTGGGGCAGGGGGTGAGCCCGGGCACCGTCAGTGGTGGGGCAGGGGGTGAGCCCGGGCGCCGTCAGTGGTGGGGCAGGGGGTGAGCCCGGGCGCCGTCAGTGGTGAGGCAGGGGGTGAGCCCGGGCGCCGTCAGTGGTGGGGCAGGGGGTGAGCCCGGGCGCCATCAGTGGTGAGGCAGGGGGTGAGCCCGGGCGCCGTCAGTGGTGGAGCAGAGGGTGACACCGGGCGCCGTCAGTGGTGGAGCAGGGGGTGACACCGGGCGCCGTCAGTGGTGGGGCAGGGGGTGAGCCCGGGCGCCGTCAGTGGTGGGGCAGGGGGTGAGCCCGGGCGCCGTCAGTGGTGGGGCAGGGGGTGAGCCCGGGCGCCGTCAGTGGTGGGGCAGGGGGTGAGCCCGGGCGCCGTCAGTGGTGGAGCAGGGGGTGAGATCGGGCGCTGTCGGGGGGGGGGGTAAATACCCATCTTGTATGCTCCTTGCTCCTCTCTCACCCGTTGCTGTCTGATGGGAGACTCACAGCTTAGGGGTGAGAGATAAAGTACCAACCACACAGCTTTTAACTCATTTTTCAAGCATGACCTGTTGCAAGTTAGGTAGGCGCTAATTGACATACTTTATCTCTCTCGAGGGCTGAGCACACAATGTTACAAGCTTAGTTACAGAGGTCCCACTTCCAGTCACGGAAATATGCAATATAGAAGAAATGGGGTGCACATTGGGGGTGGGGACGCGCCCTGTCCTAAGGTTGCCCAGTGTCCCTGCTCCTCATACATTACCCTGTAGGAATCTTGTTGAGTCTTGTTTTCAACGGAAAGGAAACGGAAAAATATATCAATTGCAGGATATAAATTGGAACGCCAGGGGAAATCCAGCGTGTAAGCACGTGGTGTGGGAGGTCTGCTGGAGGGAATGCTGACACAGTACCCTTCTCCTCTCCTACCCTCACATGCGGCTGTGCCAGAGGGTATGGATCATTAGGTCTACAAGAAGATGGTCGACATGCAGAAAGGTTGACACAAGCATTCGGTTGACATGGTCGTTTTTCAGTTTTTTTTACCCGAATGTCGACACAGTCGACATGGACACTGAAACGTAGCACTGCGTCCCCTCACTTAGCTTGCTGTACACGCCATTCTTCAGGCTCGGCACACTATTTTATACTCCCACGCTCTAGTGGATGGTAGGGGATGAAATACTGCAGGTTGGCAGTACGGACGGTGTAATGGTTAGCATTACTGACTCACAGCGCTGAGGTCATGGGTTCTATCCCCACCATGTGTTATATATACAGGGCAGTACGGATGGTGTAATTGTTACATTACTGCCTCACAGCGCTGAGGTCATGGGTTCTATTCCCACCATGTGTTATATATACGGGGCAGTACGGACGGTGTAATGGTTACATTACTGCCTCACAGCACTGAGGTCATGGGTTCTATCCCCACCATGTGTTATATATACGGGGCAGTACGGACGGTGTAATGGTTAGCATTACTGCCTCACAGCGCTGAGGTCATGGGTTCTATCACCACCATGTGTTATATATACGGGGCAGTACGGATGGTGCAATGGTTAGCATTACTGCCTCACAGCGCTAAGTTCATGGGTTCTATTCCCACCATGTGTTATATATACGGGGCTGTACAGACGGTGCAATGGTTAGTATTACTGACTCACAGCGCTGAGGTCATGGGTTCTATCCCCACCATGTGTTATATATACGGGGCAGTACGGATGGTGTAATGGTTAGCATTACTGCCTCACAGCACTGAGGTCATGGGTTCTATTCCCCCATGTGTTATATATGCGGGGCAGTACGGACGGATGGATGGTTAGCATTACTGACTCACAGCACTGAGGTCATGGGTTCTATTCCCCACCATGTGTTATATATACGGGGCAGTACGGACGGTGTAA
Source organism: Crinia signifera (assembly GCF_055691185.1). Classification (NCBI taxonomy): domain Eukaryota; kingdom Metazoa; phylum Chordata; class Amphibia; order Anura; family Myobatrachidae; genus Crinia; species Crinia signifera. Next base: position 159,648,827 of record NC_139223.1, on the reverse strand, counting down.
TGGTTAGCATTACTGCCTCACAGCACTGAGGTCATGGGTTCTATTCCCACCATGTGTTATATATACGGGGCAGTACAGACGGTGTAATGGTTAGCATTACTGCCTCACAGCGCTGAGGTCATGGGTTCTATCCCCACCATGTGTTATATATACGGGGCAGTACGGATGGTGTAATGGTTAGCATTACTGCCTCACAGCACTGAGGTAATGGGTTCTATCCCCAACATGTGTTATATATACACGGGGCAGTACAGATGGTGTAATGGTTAGCATTACTGCCTCACAGCATTGAGGTCATGGGTTCGATCCCCACCATGGCCCTATCTGTGTAGAGTTTGTATATTCTCCCTGTACTTGCATGGGTTCCCCCCCCCGGGTACTCCGGTTTCCTCTCACAATCCAAAAATAAACTGGTAGGTTAATTGGTTCCCGACAAAATTAACCCTAGGATGTCTGTGTGTGTGTGCTTGTGTCAACCTAATAACATGTCAACTTAATGCTTGTCGACCTAATGACCATATCCAGTGCCAGGTGCCCAGAGAGATGTAGCTCTGATACCAGTTATGCCCTGCCGGGTCTGATGACCTCAGTTGGGAAGGCGGCAGTGTCCACCAGCTTTGTACATATGGAGAGTTTGTGCTTCCTGACTGACCTTGTCCCTGATGATCGGCAGCAGGTGGGTCACTGTCCCCCCACCTGGCCTCCTACTGTCCTAGGCGCATCCCATAAGGAAGCTGCATGGTGATGGAGGGTGATGGGTTCTGCAGATTGCAGCCATATGTGCACAGCTATGACCTCAGCTGCTGTGTGTGGTAATCCCCCAGTCTCCAGCATGTGCTCCCCTGACAGTGCCCCCAGTCTCCAGCATGTGCCACCTCCCCCAGTCACCTGACAGTGCCCCCAGTCTCCAGCATGTATCACCTGACAGTGCCCCCAGTCTCCAGCATGTGTCACCTGACAGTGCCCCCAGTCTCCAGCATGTGTCACCTGACAGTGCCCCCAGTCTCCAGCATGTGCCACCTCCCCCAGACACCTGACAGTGCCCCCAATCTCCAGCATGTGCCACCTCCCCCAGTCACCTGACAGTGCCCTCAGTCTCCAGCATGTGCCACCTCCCCCAGTCACCTGACAGTGCCCCCAGTCTCCAGCATGTGCCCCCCCCCCCCCCCGTCTCCTGACAGTGGCCCCGGTTTCCAGCATGTGCCACCTCCCCCCCCCCCCCATCTCCAGAGAGTGTCCCCCAGTCTCCTAATACCGCTCCCAGTCTCCTGACAGTGGCCCCTGGTCCCCTATATTACAGTTATCTCCATATGCCCTTTGGCAGTTAATGGGGATCATTTTCTAGCACTATGGGATAGATTTATGAAGCTGTGATAAGGGAAGGGAAGAGAAACATGGCAACCAATCAGCTGCTCTGTATCATTTTATATTATGCAAATTATAGGTGTTACTTCAGTGCTGATTGGTTGCCAGTTCCCCTCCCTTATCACCACTTCATACGATGATTATTATTACACATACAGTATAGGGCCAGAATCATGTGCCGATCCGGCGGATGCACGGAGATCGCTGGGCCATCTGGATTCGTCTGTTAGATTCTTCCCATGAATCAGGAGGCGCTCAGCCACCGCCTTGTGCGCTCTCTTACACCATATAGAATGATATAAAGGCAGGTCTCAGTGACACGCCTGCGTATAGGAAGCACAACAATGGGATATTGTATGATAATAACACTGGGGACAGGGAAAGGTTCCAACCTTAGCAGTTTGGTAGCGTATGAGTGACTGTGAATGCAGACTTGTCAGTAAGCAGGGAGACTTGTCAGTAAGACCGCAGATACATATCTTATCTCTTATTATCATGCACAAATCTGCTTAGCCAACAGCAAAGTGGCCTCAAGTGTTGGCTACATGTGGCATAGTGTATATCCCGGCATCCTGTCCTGTCACACACCATCTATTACCCAGATATGCATCTTGTAACGTATCTCATGTTTCAGCATCGCAGCTTCCTAGTCATTGTCGCTGTCACTTTGTAGAGCGCCGCAGTTGTCGTCTCTCTTAAAGCGAATCTTGTATGGAAATGTTACTGCAATAAGGGAGCGTAACACTTTGTTCTGACCCCAATCAGCTGTGTTGTGTTGGGTAAACTATTGTTCAACTTATAGCGCAGGTTGCGGCCCAAACAGCTCATGTTTTCCAGATGTTCTCGAAGAATCACAAGTGAAATAATAAATAAGAAGTACACCTGTGCTCCTGCTGGGTGACCTGGGAAATGTGTCAGTAAGTAATGAGTGCACCTGTGTAGAACCATAAGGGGAAGAGAGAGAACAATGTGAGAGGTAAAATACCTGCCAATCTTCTTTGGTAGGCTATATTTGACAAATGGCAGTTACAAGCTGATTGGCTGGTGTGTTCTCTCTCCACAAGTGTTGATAACTACCCCCCAGCTGTGGTCCCATCCCCGCCATAGGCCCCCCAGCTGTGGTCCCATCCCCGCCATAGGCCCCCCAGCTGTGGTCCCATCCCCGCCGTACGCCCCCCAGCTGTGGTCCCATCCCCGCCGTACGCCCCCCAGCTGTGGTCCAATCCCCGCCGTACGCCCCCCAGCTGTGGTCCCATCCCCGCCGTACGCCCCCCAGCTGTGGTCCCATCCCCGCCGTACGCCCCCCAGCTGTGGTCCCATCCCCGCCGTACGCCCCCCAGCTGTGGTCCCATCCCCGCCGTACGCCCCCCAGCTGTGGTCCCATCCCCGCCGTACGCCCCCCAGCTGTGGTCCCATCCCCGCCGTACGCCCCCCAGCTGTGGTCCCATCCCCGCCGTACGCCCCCCAGCTGTGGTGCCATCCCCGCCGTACGCCCCCCAGCTGTGGTCCCATCCCCGCCGTAGGCCCCCAGCTGTGGTTCCCATCCCCGCCGTAGGCCCCCAGCTGTGGTTCCCATCCCCGCCGTACGCCCCCCAGCTGTGGTTCCCCCCCCCCTGTACGCCCCCAGCTGTGGTCCCATCCCCGCCGTATGCCCCCCAGCTGTGGTTCCCCCCCCCCCCCCCCCGCCCGTACGCCCCAGCTGTGGTCCCATCCCCACCGTACGCCCCCAGCTGTGGTCCCATCCCCACCGTACGCCCATGGGGGATTGCATAAGAAACAATTAATTATAACTGAGCCCTATGGATTAAATCACTTATCGGCGCAGGTGTTGCTCTTACACATTAACCCATTTATCTCCGACACCTAGAAGACACCCTCGGAAGTCAGTTCACAGTCTGTGCAGGAAGGTTCCCCAGCTGCATTATACCAGTGTTACCGGGACTCCTATTCATCCCTCAAACAGCGACATTTCCAATAACCTGACCAAATAAGACCACTGCGGTCACCTGGTGAGGGACCTATGCTATGATTTAGAGCAGGCATTCCCAACCACGGTCCTCAAGGCACACCAACAGTGCAGGTTTAATGCAGCCCACACACGCATCGATTTTAGAACGCGTTTTGTACTTTTAAAGTACAAAACGCATCGTGCGTACAATTATCGGGGTGTATTCGTGCGGCGTGTGCGATGCTGTGCTATGCGCGTTCCCGGGGGCCGATTTTAGAGTTCCAAAAAAGTATGTGCAGCAGGTACTTTTTTGGACATTATCGCATAGCATCGGGCTCAGCATTATACAGGCATACGAGCCGATGCTATACGACGGGTTTTTTTTTTTTTGAGGGAAATAATTACATACAAATTGTTATCAACAACTTTATTGCAGGTTTAAAACATGTGAACTCGAACAAAATAAAGGTCAGAAAAAGCCAGTGAAAAAATGTGCTTAAATCGCACAGCATCGCATCGCAGACAGCAAAATAACCATCACATCGGGTCATGCTTAATTCTGGCAGAAAAATTGTAAAGAACCATTGTACAGCCAAAAACGCATAGCACTGAAATCGGTGCGTGTGTGGGCACCATTAGTGATATCCAGGCTTCAGCACAGATGGTTTAATCAGAATCACTCAAGAATCACTCAAGTACTAATTTTGTCACCTGTGTTCAAGCCTGGATATCTACAAAACCTGCACTGTTGGTGTGCCTTGAGGACCGTGGTTGGGAATGCCTGATTTATGGGGTCCCTCAAAGACACTCTAACGCCCCCTAAGGGTAGCCCAGAGTGATACTGCACAGGTCTTTTAGACCAGGACAGTTTAGTACCTTTGATTAGTATTTAAATAAACATTTTCTCTTAGTACATCTTCCGCATTTGTGTTTTTCAGCTATCACTTAACGAACACCCATTACAATGAATGTAAGTCTATTTCTGTATACATTTACCTTGCACACAGTGTCTGCATAACTAAATAAGTGAGGGCATGGGGTATGCTGTCATTGTATCTGTTATCTGAATGCGCGTCCATTGGCGAGAATGGGGCATGTGAGTGTCTCCAATGTGCGCACCACATTCGCCGGCAGACAACCGTCTGTAGATCGCACTGTAAGGCACTGCACAGAGCGCTGTCCATATTAATAGGGGGCAGCTTTGGAGAATCCAGGAGCTGCGATTCAATTTGGAGGACTCAGGCTAAAAGGCCTCTCGCACAATGCGGGAAGGAAGGAAAGTCAGCCCCCCATAATACACAGCACATTGTGTATATTATTCACTGCCCCCATATTACATCCCCCAGTACACACATACAACACTATAGTACAGTATTACACAGCCCCCATATTATACCCAGTACATGCAGCACATTGCACACAACACCATAGTACAGTATTACACATCACCCCCCATTAGCCAGTACATGCAGCACTCACCTTCCTGTGAGGTGCAGGGACCTGGCAGTGTGGGGCTGGAGGCAGCTGTGACAGGAGCAGGCAGAGCTGAGGCATGGAGTCCAGTCCACTGTCAGTGTGGTGGGCGGGGCCATCCTCAGGGAAGCCCTGGCTGCCGGCTCTCTCCTTCCTGTCAGTGTGGTGGGCGGGGGCCAGCCTCAGGGAAGCCCTGGCTGCCGGCTCTCTCCTTCCTGTCAGTGTGGTGGGCGGGGGCCAGCCTCAGGAAAGCCCTGGCTGCCGGCTCTCTCCTTCCTGTCAGTGTGGTGGGCGGGGCCAGCCTCAGGGAAGCCCTGGCTGCCGGCTCTCTCCTTCCTGTCAGTGTGGTGGGCGGGGGCCAGCCTCAGGGAAGCCCTGGCTGCCGGCTCTCTCCTTCCTGTCAGTGTGGTGGGCGGGGGCCAGCCTCAGGAAAGCCCTGGCTGCCGGCTCTCTCCTTCCTGTCAGTGTGGTGGGCGGGGCCAGCCTCAGGGAAGCCCTGGCTGCCGGCTCTCTCCTTCCTGTCAGTGTGGTGGGCAGTGCCAGACTCAGGGAAGCCCTGGTTCCCTGCTCTCTCCTGCTGCACGCAGACTTCCTGTCAGTGTGGTTGGCGGATGGACTTCCTGTCAGTGTGGTGGGCAGTGCCAGACTCAGGGAAGCCCTGGCTGCCGGCTCTCTCCTTCCTGTCAGTGTGGTGGGCGGGGCCAGCCTCAGGGAAGCCCTGGCTGCCGGCTCTCTCCTGCTGCGCGCACACTTCCTGTCAGTGTGGTTGTAGGGATGGCCATTGCCATCGATGGCAATTCTGCAACTGGCCATCGATAGTGCTAAACTATGCTATGGATGAACATCGATATTTTTACATATCGATGGTCATCCATTGTGTTTGTTTGATTGGCCTGTGGGCCAATAAAAACACCGGGGCGGGGCTTCGCGGGTGTCGAGGAGCAGAGCTATGCTCCGCGTCCCGGCACTTCATAGAAAAAAAAAAAGAAAATCATCCTTTTGCTGTTCCATCGATGGAGGGAAACCATCTGGTTCTCCCCCATCAATGGCTAAAGTATTCGACATCGGCCATGAACCATCGATGATTGCGAATCATCGATGGTCGATGGCCATCCCTATGTGGTTGGCGGATGGACTTCCTGTCAGTGTGGTGGGCAGTGCCAGACTCAGGGAAGTCCTGGCTGCCGGCTCTCTCCTTCCTGTCAGTGTGGTGGGCAGTGCCAGACTCAGGGAAGTCCGGGCTGCCGGCTCTCTCCTGCTGCACGCAGACTTCCTGTCAGTGTGCTTGGCGGATGGACTTCCTGTCAGTGTGGTGGGCAGTGCCAGACTCAGGGAAGCCCTGGCTGCCGGCTCTCTCCTTCCTGTCAGTGTGGTGGGCGGATGGACTTCCTGTCAGTGTGGTGGGCAGTGCCAGACTCAGGGAAGCCCTGGTTCCCGGCTCTCTCCTGCTGTGCGCACACTGCCTGTCAGTGTGCTTGGCGGATGGACTTCCTGTCAGTGTGGTGGGCAGTGCCATCCTCAGGGAAGTCCTGGTTCCCGGCTCTCTCCTGCTGCGCACAGACTTCCTATCCTGTCAGCTTGGCCACTGCTACCCACAACCCTGCGATGGCCAGCTGTGACTTCCCCCGTGTAGGCCCCACCCCCTGACAGTTCAGGACGTGCACATGCGCAGTCCGAGTTTTAACAAAGGGACCCCGAAACCCGGGAGGACTGAGGGGGTTTGTGCCTGGGTGATAAAGTACCTGGCACATTGGGGGTTATTCTGGCTGATTCGCAAGGCTGCAACTTCACAGCCTTGCGAGTTCACCGGAAGCAGCCGAATGTCGGTACGTCTGCCACCCTTGCACGCCACGTAAGCTCGCACAGGCTGGTAATGGATGTTTAACCTACACATCCATTTACCGGCTGTGGGGGAACACCCACATCATTTGATGGTTGCCGACACCCACATCATTTGATGGTTGCCGACACCCACATCATTTGATGGTTGCCGACACCCACATCATTTGATGGTTGCCGACACCCACATCATTTGATGGTTGCCGACACCCACATCATTTGAAGGCCCACTCATCTAAGATTACTCTCAGGTAACCTTAGATGTGCGTGGGCAGGCAGCTAACATCCGGCGATGCCCCCCGGCACCCACGTCACTGGGCGATTTTCAAACACTGTCCATTCCCTTGGAGGAGTACCCCAGCCCGCCTCCCCTGCCCACGGTGTTGGGTGCGTGCTCCGCAGCCCTTTCTGAACCAGAGGCCCTACATTTTCTATTGATTAATTTGAGGGCTGCCGCTATCACATAACCTAAACATATTACAAGATAATGGCCGGTTTATATACCTTGTAATGCCAGTGATTATTGTGTTCTCTGAGATCAGAATGACAATAGGATCACATTAATAATATACGTGTGAATGGTCCTCGGTAGATTTGCCCATAGTCAGCTGGCGCTAATGTGCGAATGCGGAGGACAGCTGGCGACGGCACGGCATACACCACTATTAGATTAAACAAGAAAACAATGTGATTGGGAAAATTGTTATTAGCATTGTATCCAGTTACATATTATGACAGGGCTGTGAGCGTATTACTATAGGGCTATGGGGCGCGCGGTAACGCGGTGTTCCTGACAGGCCTATGTTCTGAGGCGCTGTGGTCTCGCTAAGCATTTCTTTCTGGGGGTTTAGGAAGCTGTCAAGTACAGATAAGGCTCCTGATCTAATCCCTTGGGGGATTCCAGTCTGTATTAGAATGGAAAAAAATAATTTCTAACTACTGGGAGAGCTGCCAAATGGTGTGACCCTCCAACGTCGCAGCGGCAGCGAGCCGGGGAGATCTGCGAACCTCCCGGAGCCCCTAGTAAGGACGCACTGGGCTTGAGCCCCCCTTCTTCTCTGGCGAGGGGTGGTCTGCTCATTATTGTGGAATATCTTCCGGCTCCGTGTTCCCACTGTGACACACTGCTGTACCGCTGCTGTGTCCAGTGAGTATATGCATCATAACATGTACTATGTACTTTGCATGTGACGCCTCAAGAAGCAGTAATTGTTTGAAATTAAAAATACTTTACTAAAACCTTCTTTTCTTGATGTTTGTGTATTAATAGCATCTGATAGGGGCAGATTAGATTGGACAGTTGGTTCTTATGTGTTTATGGACGGTCCAATCGCAGCTTGCCGGGTACGATCCCTCATACGGATAATATGGATCATTTTCAGAGTCTGAGGAAAGTTCTGAGGCTTGCTTCCACAATCCGAAACATGGGCACAGAAGCATGTCAGCGGGGAGACCCCCTTGTAAATCTGCCCAGATACTACTGAATGTTCCTGATAGATTGAGTGCTATGTCTCTGTTAATAAATAGGCCCCTATGAGAGGCCAGGAGACATGTAGGAGAGATTACTATATCATATACCAAGATGAAATGTGACCTATTCCACAAAGTGTTTATACAGTATTTAGAATGTAAGCTCCGACGAGCAGGGCCCTCCTCATATGCTTTTCCTTCTCTTCGTAGTCGGGTTATAGTGAAGGACAGTGCAGGGGATTTTCGCATTGAGTCAGGCTGCAAATGGTGACTTCCCAAAAAATCGCCTGTGCAAAGCGTTGTCCAAAATGTATAATATGTAGTAGAGAAGGTCAGTGCACATCCCCCCAGTGTGTCATGGGGAGGCCTCGGCAGCAGTCGCATAGAGGATGGAGGTGCAGCAGAGTAAAGTGCTTCTCCTGAGGCTCAGGCCTAGCTCTGTGGCTATCTGATAGAAGTAGGAGAATGTCCCATAGTGCAGGCGATGTGATGTGACGCCCATGTGCCATATGGATTAGTGCCAGGATTATTGGGGCATTTGTCATCTCTCTAGTCGTTGACGCTCATGTACACTGCTGCGCACGTTTGCGATGCTGGTATTCCTGCCGTGTCCCCATAGCAATGAACGGACAGAGGTATAAAATGCACACTGGACCTGTACTCAAGATTGGCCGGCACAGTAGCACTGAGGCTAGCATCGCCGCCTGCAGAATATACAGTAGTAGTGTATGCACCTATATTGCTTCACAAAGAGCTTAAAAAAGAAAAAAATCTTTGAATGCTAGAACACATTAAGGGGCGATTCTGCTTGGTGTGCAAAAGCAAACTCCTTTAATGGACAAAACCATGCTGCACTGCAGGTGGGGCAGATGTAACATGTGCAGAGAGTTAGATTTGGGTGGGGTTTGTACTTCAAACTGATCTCTACTCTGCACAGAAACAAAATAACTCACCCAAATGCACCTTTTATATCTGGCCCACCTGCAGTGCATATTGTGTGACCCAGGTCTCTCTGCACAGGTTACATCTGCCGAACCTGCAGTGCACATTGTGTGACCCAGGTCTCTCTGCACATGTTACATCTGCCCCACCTGCAGTGCACATTGTGTGACCCAGGTCTCTCTGCACATGTTACATCTGCCCCACCTGCAGTGCACATTGTGTGACCCAGGTCTCTCTGCACAGGTTACATCTGCCCAACCTGCAGTGCACATTGTGTGACCCAGGTCTCTCTGCACAGGTTACATCTGCCCCACCTGCAGTGCACATTGTGTGACCCAGGTCTCTCTGCACAGGTTACATCTGCCCAACCTGCAGTGCACATATTGTGACCCAGGTCTCTCTGCACATGTTACATCTGCCCCAACTGCAGTGCACATGGTGTGACCCAGGTCTCTCTGCACAGGTTACATCTGCCCAACCTGCAGTGCACATTGTGTGACCCAGGTCTCTCTGCACAGGTTGCATCTGCCCAACCTGCAGTGCACATTGTGTGACCCAGGTCTCTCTGCACAGGTTACATCTGCCCCACCTGCAGTGCACATTGTGTGACCCAGGTCTCCCTGCACAGGTTACATCTGCCCCACCTGCAGTGCACATTGTGTGACCCAGGTTTCTCTGCACAGGTTACATCTGCCCCACCTGCAGTGCACATTGTGTGACCCAGGTCTCTCTGCACCTGTTACATCTGCCCCATCTGCAGTGCACATGGTGTGACCCAGGTCTCTCTGCACCTGTTACATCTGCCCCACCTGCAGTGCACATTGTGTGACCCAGGTCTCTTTGCACATGTTACATCTGCCCCACCTGCAATGTAGCCGTACTATACCTGGGGTTTATGTCATGAAATATACAAGTTGATACCCAAAAAAACATGAAAAACCTTTTCATTAGTTGACTCCTCCACGTCGACCTTTTGCCTGTGACAACCTTGAGGGGTCTACCTAGACCCTGTCAGTCTTACTGTATATACCACACATTAGTATATAGATCTCAGAGGGGTCCAAAGCTCAGAGAGAGGTAAAGTGGAGATAGAGAACATGTGGAGAGAGGTAAACCCCCGGCACTGTTGTGGTTTGTAAGGAACAGCTGCGCTGTGACCAGCCCGGGCCACACAGGAGGAGCCACTGATGGGCTGCAGCAGCTGACATGAGAGGAAGCAGATTGTAAGCTTTGCTGTTAAGGACAAACACTTCTTTAACCCCGACATGCCCAGCGGCCGCGTCACTACCTAATAAGCCCCTCTACACGTCCTGCTGCAATGTTTGGTAAACACATTGATTTAACTTGTGGCCGCAGTGTTTCTATATCATCCAGAAGATGCTTCCCAGCTCTAGTTACTGTCTCCTGTACAAACAGCTGCCTATGGCCTGGTAGTATCATCAACGGTCTGAGGAGGGAGCTGGGGGGGGCAGTGTATAAGTAGCACATGGTGTGGGGGTGCACCGGGGGCGTGGGGACAGTCCGGCTATAATGACGGGACAGTGTATAAGTAGCACATGGTGCGGGGGTGCACCGGGGGGGCGTGGGGACAGTCCGGCCATAATGATGGGACAGTGTATAAGTAGCACATGGTGGGGGGGTGCACAGGGCACCGGAGGGGGGGGTGCACAGGGCACCGGAGGGGGGGGCGTGGGGACAGTCCGGCTATAATGACGGGACAGTGTATAAGTAGCACATGGTGCGGGGGTGCACCGGGGGGGCGTGGGGACAGTCCAGCCATAATGACAGGACAGTGTGAAAGTAGCACATGGTGCGGGGGTGCACCGGGGGGGCGTGGGGACAGTCCGGCCATAATGACGGGACAGTGTGTAAGTAGCACATGGTGCGGGGGTGCACCGGGGGGCGTGGGGACAGTCTGGCCATAATGACGGGACAGTGTATAAGTAGCACATGGTGCGGGGGTGCACCGGGGGGGCGTGGGGACAGTCCGGCTGGAATGATGGGACAGTGTATAAGTAGCACATGGTGCGTTGGTGCACACGGCAATGGGCTGCATCTTCTGTATTTACCCAATAACCAATCACCAGAGACGCATCATATGCAGCCGGCAGACCTGACCATGTCCCCAGAAGCCCAGACACTAGCGATGCTCTAGTTACATATAGTTTTTGGGGATGGTGCATTATTGGGATTAGTGGTCTGCTGGAGGTGGTGATTGGCTGCCTTATGTCAGGGCGGTTGCCGGCGGTCAGACAGGGCCTGATGTTACAGTAATAAGTAGCCACCCAGGGGACGTCACCATCCCCAACAATGACTTCAAGAAATCTATTCGTGCCTTTTCCTCCGCTCCTCCGAGACTCTCCCGGGGAATGAAACATTCATGGAGAGGAGCAGACGCTGGCATTACTGCGCTCTGACTTGGCGCGTCTGGACGATGAAACAACTCAGAGACGAAGGGGGAAGAATTATTCCAAAAAGGATTATTCCGCGCTGAATTCAGAATAACAATTTCTAAAGTTTTGTACTTTGTTTTAATGTAAAAACTTTCTTTTCTCTTCTGTGTCAATATAAGGAGTATCAGAAGTGTTGCGGCATTACGGGCTGCGGAGGATTTCTAATTAGCGGATAATGAGTGTGAAAGACGTTCTCTTCTGTGGGGAATAAGAAAACCCACCTTACTCATTTGCAGGACCATTCCCTCAGCACTCAGTCATTAGAGCGGCTGGCTGGCAGTAATGTGTTGTAGATTCAGCACCACTTAAGTAATGCGGCAAAGCACTCAGCCACGTGCCAGCTTTACCAGCATACGTGGTCTGATACTCATCTGTGCAGAAGTGCCACACTTGGGCCGCAGGTCACTGCTTATGTCCGCATAGGGTCCTCTTACAGCCACACACACAATAGGATATTGTGAGAGATATCGACCGCAAAGGCCAAATAAGTGTTATAAGCTGCCCAGTGTGTATGTGGCGTAATAGGGAATCACACGTCGCAGTGTAACAGCTGCGCATATGTGGCGTAATAGGGAATCACACGTCGCAGTGTAACAGCTGCACATATGTGGTGTAATAGGGAATCACACGTCGCAGTGTAACAGCTGCACATATGTGGCGTAATAGTGAATCACACGCCACAGTGTAACAGCTGCACATATGTGGCGTAATAGGGAATCACACGCCGCAGTGTAACAGCTGCACATATGTGGCGTAATAGGGAATCACACGCCACAGTGTAACAGCTGCACATATGTGGCGTAATAGGGAATCACACGCCACAGTGTAACAGCTGCACATATGTGGCGTAATAGGGAATCACACGCCACAGTGTAACAGCTGCACATATGTGGCGTAATAGGGAATCACACGCCACAGTGTAACAGCTGCACATATGTGGCGTAATAGGGAATCACACGTCACAGTGTAACAGCTGCGCATATGTGGTGTAATAGTGAATCACACGTCAGTGTAACAGCTGCGCATATGCTGCGTAATAGTGAATCACACGCCGCAGTGTAACAGCTGCGCGTATGTGGCGTAATAGTGAATCACCCGTCACAGTGTAACAGCTGCGCATATGTGGCGTAATAGGGAATCACATGTCACAGTGTAACAGCTGCGCGGCGCCCATGGAAGGGACGCATCGGCAGACACATCTGAAATATAGATACTGGGATGGAGAAGCTGTTAGTGAGAGACAGAAGCGTCTGAATAATTAATGTCACAACTGAGCCCCACACGGCACGCGCGGCAGCTGAACAGGGTTACAAAACTTAAAGCATGGAGGCGAGACAATAGGACACTCTGCATCTGCCCATGCTCTATTCGTGCACCCTCACCACCTACATGCATGCTCACTCCTTAGGAGAGAGATAAATCAGAGAGAGATAAATGTACTTAGAGATGCAGAAGAATTCATTTGATGAGATAAAGTACCAACCAGCTCCCAACTTTCATTTTTCAAACACTGTAACGTGACAGTTAGGAGCTGAATGGTGGCTACTTTATCTCTCTCCAAGATTTGATACATCTCCCATTGATCTGAGATTGCAGAGACCTGGGCAGGCGGGAGAAGGTTGAGACATGTGATATCATCACAGCTTGACTTTCACAAATATTAAGAGAACTTTTTTTTGTAAAGCCATTTTCTGCGGCTTCTCCTGTCACTGGATCCGCGCAAACCCGGCACTCTAGTGTTATAGCAGCACTCTAGTTATAGCTGTATTCCAGAGAAATGCAACACTCTATTCCAGAGAAACTGGGCGCTCTAGTCATAGCTGTATTCCAGAGAAACGCAGCACTCGTTACAGCTGTATTATGGTGAAATGCAGCACTCTAGTTACAGCTGTATTCGGAGAAACGCGGCACAATATTTATAGCTGTATTATGGTGAAATGCAGCACTCTAGTTACAGCTGTATTCCAGAGAAATGCGACACTCTAGTTATAGCTGTATTCCAGAGAAACGTGACACTAGTTACAGCTGTATTCCAGAGAAATGCGACACTAGTTACAGCTGTATTCTAGAGAAATGTGACACTCAAGTTATAGCTGTATTCCAGAGAAACGCTGCAATCTAGTTATAGATATATGGAGAAATGCAGTACTCTAGTTTAATATTCTTCAAAAACGTGGCAATCTGTTTATAGCTGTATTCCAGAGAAACGCAACACTCTTATTACAGTTGCATTCCATTGAAATGCAGCACTCTAGTTACAGCTGTATTCCAGAGAAACTCGGCACTCTAGATATAGCTATATTCTGGCGAAACGCGGCACTCTAGTTACAGCTGTATTCCGGAGAAACATGGCACTCTAGTTACACCTGTATTCCAGAGAAACACTGTGATCTAGTTATAGATATATTCTGAAAAAATGCAGTACTCTGGTTATAGATGTATTCCGGTGAAATTTACTATTGAAGATGGATGTTGCACAGAGCAAACAATTAGAGCCTATGTATTATTTTCTAGAAGGTGCTAAATAAAAAAGAAGTAACCTGATTGGTTGCTATGGGCAACGGTCAATGTTCTATAGAATTCCCTTCTTAGTAAATTTACCCGTTACAGCGTTCCTTTGCTGTGTGCTAATATACCATAGGCAGAATATACTTCTTTTATGCCACATATAAGCTTGAGGAGACCTGAGCCAGTCGTTGGCACTTGTGTCTGGTATAAATTCCATACACATTAATGGAGGGAGACGTATACTTTAGCATCTGTTTCCTGTGTATCCTATGTGTTATGTGCTGTGCATTTCCCTTCCTTCTTCACTGCACTCTGCCATATTTTTGCTGCAGCCTGTCACATACCACATACGCTGTATCTATGAATGCAGGACTACTGAAGCTGCTTTATAAGGGAGGAACCATGTGACACCCGCCACCTACGTATGAAGCATTCGTGCTGCTTTTCCATTTACGCCTCATTCCGCAACTTCTGAATCTCTATCTCATTTCCAACAATGTTAATATTGTATGAACAAAGTGCTAGGAAATGATGGGGCAGATCTCGGCGTAGGGGGGTAAATTATCATGTCACCAACTGAAGGCCTCTCGCCGCCTGTCCAATGTCATCTCCCACATAATGTGCCGCAGAGTCACGCCGCACACAGGCTGCGAGGAAGAAAGCTGCAAATGAATTAAAAGTGCATCAAGTGTAATTATCTTTGTGCTCCAATTATTCAGTTACTGTGACATGCAATTACATCCACAACAATGGAAGCAGAACAAGGTGGCTTCAGGGGAGATGACATCTCTCCAAGTCCTAACCTATTAGGGACATAAATGTTTAATATTTCTCTGTAGAATGTCATCTGGGCCGGAGCAATACTGCGGGGACACATCCCTGTCACTGTGTGGCCAGCGTTCCGTGTCAGTAGCGTGTAAACATTACATGTAAACTACGTGATGTTCCAAAATTGTATTGAGAATCGATTTTCGTTGAATTGTGATTTTGTAGTCATGCTTATTATTTACTCTGGTGTATTGGGGGTCATTCAGGCTTTGATTCTTTTCGCAGGATCCGTAGTGAGCACACACAAACTTGTCCTGCGGCAGCTATATTCATGCCTTCATGTCATTCAGGTTGACCCTATTATCCGCAGATGATGCACGAGTGGGGCCTTCAAGGGGTGTGAAATCAGGGTAAATTGAAGGTAGTGTATGGCGGGCCGGGCCTTGTCCTAGCACACGGCGTACCAGGCCTTGTCCTAGCACACGGCGGTTTGGGCTTTGTCCGAGCACACGGCGGTCGGGGCTTTGTCTGAGCACACGGTGGACCGGGCCTTGTCCTAGCACACGGCGGACCGGCCTTGTCCTAGCACATGGCGGCCCGGGCTTTGTCCTAGCAAAAGGCTGTACCTTGTCCGAGCACACGGCGGGCCGGGCCTTGTCCTAGCACACGGCGGACCGGGCCTTGTCCTAGCACACGGCGGACCGGGCCTTGTCCTAGCACACGGCGGGCCGGTCCTTGTTCTAGCACACGGCGGGCCGGTCCTTGTCCTAGCACACGGCGGACCGGCTTTGTCCGAGCACGCAGGGGACCGGGCTTTGTCCTAGCACGTATAATTGGTGTGTGGTGCGCTATCAACAGCGCTGGCACAATCTTCTTTTTTGTCCTAGCACGTGGCTGTCTGGGCCTTGTCCTAGCATGTGGCAGTTCGGGCCTTGTCCGAGCACATGACGGCGATAGCCATATAGGGTGCGGTGAATTTTGTGGCATTTCCCTTGAGTACTGAGCTCCGTGATAGTGGCTAATGCCATCTTTAAAGATGGTGTTACATAATAGAAGCCTACGGTCTTCTTTGCGCAATTCCCCCTGAGAGTGTCCCTTCCCAGCTTGTACGTCAGTCCTTCTATCGCGCAGGATGGGGGAGCTGCCCTTTGTGATTATAATTACATTTCTGAATACATACTGCCATAATTAATGTACCGATAAGTGGCGTGAGGTACTGTATCGCGGATGTGTCCTCCCCCTGTGAGACTTAGCAGAGAGTACTCTTAGATAGATGGTAGGAGATAATAGTAAATACAGATAATATGTAAAAACGAAATCCCAGAATCCTCCAAGCCGGGAGCAGCATCTGCCATGTATCAGCTGTCAGCGTCCAATCTCCTGGAGATGAGACATGATAGTACGGCGTTATGTCTGGCATGTTGGGGATCATCTATCCACCCAGTCCCCGCAGCGTGGAGGGAAGAGCAGAGTCCCCCAACCTAAACATGTGTGTGGTAATGTTATGAGATCGGCAGACGCATTCCTGGTATCACCCGGCCCCATCTGTATACAGCGCCGTGGGGGCCATTTATACTGGACGTTGTTTACATAGTTGTATGAGATATGTGATAGCGCCAAATGGATTCTGGTTCAGGAAACGCAAGTTCGGGGTCTAATAAGAAACAAGACTGAGCTCTCCGTGAGGCGAGAGGAAGGCAGCGATAGCGATATCGGAATGATGTCATAATTGCCATCGTCCACATACACGTCTTTATTCAACCTTACTAACCATGTAACTATGTAAGGGTGTCTGTGCCGGTCTCCCGTGTTTCCATGTAGTATATGGGCGGGAGAACACAACTGTTTTTGGCCACTAAAGGAGTTAAAATCTTTTGTGGAAATGAGCAGCAGCTGCTGTATCATGTGCAGGACATCAGCCTGTTATCAGGGGCCTGGAACACAACCACATACTGTACTTATCGGACACAACAATAACACAATTCATCCCGGGACCACAGGCCGCGCACTGCTTATCGGAATGGGCGGTTTAGATAACAAGACAATATTATGCTGAGTGTCTCCGAATGGCCTTATAATGCTAGGGCGGCATAGGACAGGTGACGAGGCATGAGGCAAGAGGCATGACTAACAGACACAGATAGTCTCTCAACTTTGACTAAGTTGCTGATTCTACAATTTGTTTACCCTCAGAAACCACAGGTGGAACAATTCATTGGCATACCTCCCAAATGTCCCTCTTTCTGCGGGAATGTCTGTTTTTTGGGGACGTTCCCGGGGCACAGCGCGGCAGGGGGTGCAGTTGGGAGTCCCCCCAGCCTGAAGGGAATAGGCACTCTGCTCATGCGCATAGCGTCTATTCAGCGCTGCCAAGGGGCAGAAAATGGGGGCATGGCCTTCGGAAGCATCATTCTGAGAGGCCACACCCTCTTTCCAAAGGCCACACCCCCTTCCGGACCCTTTTAACTCCGCCACGCGAGTGTCCCTCTTCCCATGCCCCAGATGTTGGGTGGAATGCATTGGTCAGACAATATATTCCAGAGATATGCACCAAGCGTGGTCTAAGGAGGGCGGATAAAATGATTATTCAGGACCATAGTCACCCGGGATATGGACCACGGATAGTATGATTATTCAGGATGTAGTCACCCGGGATATGGACCACGGATAGTATGATTATTCAGGATGTAGTCACCCCGGATATGGACCACGGATAGTATGATTATTCAGGACCGTAGTCACCCCGGATATGGACCACGGATAGTATGATTATTCAGGATGTAGTCACCCGGGATATGGACCACGGATAGTATGATTATTCAGGACCGTAGTCACCCCGGATATGGACCACGGATAGTATGATTATTCAGGACCGTAGTCACCCCGGATATGGACCACGGATAGTATGATTATTCAGGACCGTAGTCACCCCGGATATGGACCACGGATAGTATGATTATTCAGGATGTAGTCACCCCGGATATGGACCACGGATAGTATGATTATTCAGGATGTAGTCACCCCGGATATGGACCACGGATAGTATAATTATTCAGGACCGTAGTCACCCCGGATATGGACCACGGATAGTATGATTATTCAGGATGTAGTCACCCGGGATATGGACCACGGATAGTATGATTATTCAGGACCGTAGTCACCCCGGATATGGACCACGGATAGTATGATTATTCAGGACCGTAGTCACCCCGGATATGGACCACGGATAGTATGATTATTCAGGATGTAGTCACCCCGGATATGGACCACGGATAGTATGATTATTCAGGATGTAGTCACCCCGGATATGGACCACGGATAGTATAATTATTCAGGACCGTAGTCACCCCGGATATGGACCACGAATAGTATGATTATTCAGGCTGTTTTCACCACGGATATGGACCACGCATAGTATAATTATTCAGGACCGTAGTCACCCCGGATATGGACCACGGATAGTATGATTATTCAGGACTGTAGTCACCCCGGATATGGACCACGGATAGTATAATTATTCAGGATATAGACCACGGATAGTATTATTATTCAGGACCGTAGTCACCCAGAAAATGGATCGATGTGTGTACTTTGCCGATGTGTGTGCTTTGCCGATGTGTGCACCCGGGCAGGACACTGCTGTGAGGTTTCCCTAGATGTGCTGTAACTTTGTACAGTTATTTCTGTGAATAGATTGTGTTGTGAATGTTTGGCAGACACTGGAGAACTTCCCATAGGAACCAGACCAGATGTTAGAGGAACTATTTGGTGTTGTTTTTCCCTCTGATGTCCCTCGTGTAATCTGAGTTCTAAACTTTGTAACGTCAAGAAAATATTTATAGATTTATAGTCTGTGTATATGTGTGTTTTGTATGTATGTGTGTGTATATATATATATGTGTGTGTGTGTGTGTGTGTGTGTATTTTGTATGCATGTGTGTCTGTATATATGTGGCACAGTGTATATGGTTATGTGTATATAAATCTATATCTATCTATATATATATATATATATATGGGTGTGTGTGTGTGTGTATGTATGACAATGTGTGTGTGTTTGTATCTATGTACACGTGTCACAGTTTATATGTATGTATATATACGTATGTATGTATGTATGTATGTATGTATATATGTATGTATGACAGTGTATATGTATGTATGTATATCTGTATGACAGTGTATATGTATGTATATATGTATGACAGTGTATATGTATGTATATATGTATGACAGTGTATATGTATGTATATATGTATGACAGTGTATATGTATGTATAACAGTGTATATGTATGTATATATGTATGACAGTGTATATGTATGACAGTGTATATGTATGTCAGTGAATATGTATGTATGTATGTATGTATGACAGTGTATATGTATGTATGACAGTGTATATGTTTGTATATATGTATGACAGTGTATATGTTTGTATATATGTATGACAGTGTATATGTTTGTATATATGTATGATAGTGTATATGTATGTATATATGTATGACAGTATATATGTATGTATGTATGTATGACAGTGTATATGTATGTATGTATGTATGTATGTATGACAGTGTATATGTATGTATGTATATATGTATGACAGTGTGTATGTATGACAGTGTATATGTATGTATGTATGTATGACAGTGTATATGTATGTATATATGTATGTATGACAGTGCATATGTATGTTTGTATATATGTATGACAGTGTATATGTATGTGTGTATATATGTATGACAGTGTATATGTATGTATGACAGTGTATATGTATGTGTATATATGTATGACAGTGTATATGTATGTATGTATATATGACAGTGTATACCTATGTGTATATATGTATGACAGTGCATATGTATATATGTATGACAGTGTATACGTATGTGTATATATGTATGACAGTGTATAATATTTGCGGCTGGTCCCCGGCACTCACGATATGGGAATACTTAGACCGGTGCCTTCCTCTGAGACCCGCTGCGGACTGCAGCGGTCATATGTAGGTACACGGTGATGGCGGCACTCGGTCACAAATAGAATAACAACACAAAGGCAGCTTGTGTGTGCAACGTTTCAGCGCACGTAGCGCTTTTATCAAGAACAATTATATATGACAGTGTATATGTATGTATGTATGACAGTGTATATGTATGTATGACAGTGTATATGTATGTATGTATGTATGTATGACAGTGTATATGGGTGTGTGTGTGTTCTCTCCCAGCACACTGCTGATCACCAGTGGAATGACTCATTAACGTTCCCTTTATGACTTAGAATAGAATACAGAAGTAGCGCTCGCAGGAAGCCGCTATTATCCGTAATTCTGGACGCCCCGGACTGCCAACATCATACTTTCATGTGAGAGTTCCCCAAATATCGCCTGCCCCTCACAGGCATCAGCCTATTGTCCCCAATCCTTCCAATGCTGGATTCTGTCCCAACATATTCTAGGGTGCAGATGGGTTAACTGCGGCGGAGGACCGGATGGGGACGGACCGACGGAGGACCGGATGGGGACGGACCGACGGAGGACCGGATGGGGACGGACCGACGGAGGACCGGATGGGGACGGACCGACGGAGGACCGGATGGGGTCCGGCTGAGCACAATTTCACATCCTGTTGACGCCTTATGTTAATCCATCTCCACTTATGTGCCCTGTAATTGTGCGCTGTATGTACTAACGTGTCACGCTGCTTCGTTACCAGTTTTACTATGTAGCAGTTTATGTTTCATACCTGTAATTCTGTCTCAGACCATTTTTGGGTCCCCAGACGCCTGTTGCCCCTCTCCCTGGATCCACCAGTCAGTCAGAACGCCGCGGCTACCTTGTGTCCACAATCCTAACAGCGTAATTAGCTCCCATAAGCTAACCTGGAAGTTCCGCTGTGCTTCATTTGTTCACATTCAATTGTATTTCTTCAGGATGGTTGGATGAAGCAGACGTTGTCAATCAGGGCTATATATATATAACGAGCGGCAGCACTCGTTATCGCTTACAGAAACTGCATCTGACAGCAGATGAGAGTGCTTGGCTCGCCCAGACTGCGCATTTTACAGGGGATGTGTGAGCAATAACCCCTCTACCTACGTGCTAACAGGCACCGACTTATTTAGCTTAAGTCCTTACATAGGTCCTTATTCTGGTTGAGTCCTGCGGTGACTCTCTAGCCCCAGCCAGCCCCATCTGTCTCTCCAGTCCTGCTGTGACTCTGGCCCCAGCCAGCACCCCTCTGTCTCTCCAGTCCTGCGGTGACTCTCTGGCCCCAGCCAGCCCCCCTCTGTCTCTCCATTCCTGGGTGACTCTCTAGCCACAGCCAGCCCCAGTCTGTCTCTTCAGTACTGCGGTGACTCTCTAGCCCCAGTCTGTCTCTTCAGTACTGCGGTGACTCTCTAGCCCCAGCCAGCCCCCCTCTGTCTCTCCAGTCCTGCGGTGAATCTCTAGCCCCAGCCAGCCCCCATCTGTCTCTCCAGCCCCTGTATGAGATTTCCTGCTCTTCTGGCTGCTTTGTACTCTGGCTCCTCCTCTCTCTCTCCGGGCCGGACCCCCTTCTCTCTGTAGGCCTGAGACTGAAGTATTGGCAGCACCCAAATGAAGGTGGCCCTGTGCACACGTGTATGTTATTAGCGGGGATGCAAAAATAATCCCATAGGCTTCTATAGCGCAACGCCAGAAAAAGCTGGTGTTACCCTGTGTTGGCAATGCGGCAGTCCCACTATAATACATATGAAAACCGGGCTTTTTACGTTTGATACATTAGGACCAAGTAGATAATCATTCCTCCATTACTGAAGTATTGCAGAGGGGCAGATTACTAGATGATGGTAACAAAGGTACGAATGGATTCATCTTTCTGTCCTTAGCCGTCATTCCGATACATCTGTATTTGAGGTTTCCAGGCCGCTGAGTGACGGTTTAATAATTAAAAATAAAAACCATTGGAGAATCCGGATAAGAGGCTTTTATTATTTCCAAGGATTCCCATCTTCTGTAGTCAGTATAAGTAGGAGAGTGGAACCTTGGAATTTCCTTGTAAACCTTGGCGACGTCTGGAAGTGGCCACGCCCTCCGCGTGCCTGGCATTGATCCCTAATATGCGTGGAATACAGCAGGAAATGAAAGTGCAGCCAGCTAGATCGCACTCTCCATCTTCCCTGCTAAACACTAGGAAGGAACCTCTCCAAACAATATAACCTGTCGTTTCTGTACCTTCTGGAGACACAGGAAAGTTTATTATCTGTCTGCTTGTAAAACAGTTCTGCGGAGACGCTTCCAATCCTGTCATTGATTTTACAGGCGCTCAGAGATCCAAATACTTGGGATTGTTAGGCATTAACATTTCCCGAGTAGCTGGGTAATACTGTATTATGTGTATGTATTCAGCGTTGGCTCCTAACCCTACCAGCAGCAGAATATCGCTTCCCGCCATCCTGTTAGAGCTGGTCATTATATATAATATAATAATGTCATTGTGGTGCGTTCTCTACTTCTGTATATAGTAAAGTCAAACTAGAAATACTAGCTAATTGCTTTTTATAAACAGTATATAGCATGTAATCTGGCTGGTTGTCTGATACTTTATCTGTTTCCGTTGGTAAATGACATCCATCTGAGGAGAGTCTGGGTTTTTCTTTCTTTTTCTTGTATATATACTGTGCAGCCATAGCCACTATCAGGAGCAAATATATATATATAAAACAAGCAGCGGCACTCAAATGGATTTCTCTTAGAAATATATTGGGTTGCAAAGGGGCGTGCCAGCCCCGAAACGTTGGTTTTTGGTTTTGTGACCCAATATATTTCTAAGAGAAATCCATTTGAGTGCCGCTGATTATATATATATATATATACTAGGTGATTCATCGCGCCCTACGGGCGCTCTTCACACCGGCGTAAGGGGCTACGCCCCTTAATTTGTGAACATTTGTATTGTGAGAAATATGGTTAGAATTGTATGAAAGATGCCCTGTATTGCAGCTTCTGGCAGTGGGTGATGGTCCAGCGTGGCAGCACAGGAGTACCGGACGGTGGCCCTGAGTCAGTGTCTCCTCCTACTGGGTGGGAGTTAGGGTGCATGAGAGCTGGAGGCTGGGATATGAGGCATGATAGGGGCATGTGGGCAACACAGCGTCAGCGATTACCCAGTGGTGGAAGTTACGGTTCAGGAGAGCAGGAAGCTGGGTAGTGATAGGGGTGTGTGGGCATACGGGGGACTAAAGAGGGTGGTGGACACTGTGCAGCTTCTGCCAGTGGGTGAGGGTCCAGCGTGGCAGCACAGAAATACAGGAGTCAGTGTCTCCTCCGACAGGGTGGGAGTTAGGGTGCATGAGAGCAGGAGGCTGGGAGGTAAAGCATGATAGGGGAATGTGGGCAACACAGGGTGAGCGGGTCTCTACTGGCGGAAGTTACGGGGCAGGAGAACAGGAGGCAGGGCAGTGTCCTCCCACATTGATGGCAAAAGTATTCAACATCGGCCATAAACCATCGATTATTTGAAAATCATTGATGGTCGATGGGCATCCCTAGAACTGGAGGAGGGTGGGGGACAGTATGCAGCTCCCGGCAGTGGGTGAGCGTCTCCTCCCACTGGGAGGGAGTGAGCGTGCATGAGAGCAGGAGGCTGTATAATAGTGGTATGTGGGCAAGACATTGATAAAAGTTGTGGCGCTGGTGCAGAGGGCAGTGGGGAAACCTGCAGTGCGGCAGCCAGGGCCGGATTTCCCACCTAGGGGCGGTACCTGCTTGTGGTGGTACAGGATCCCCCATTGTCACGGGGGTACGTGAAATGCGGGAGCGGGGGCCACGGTGGTCCGCTGGGGGGTGGAATTGCCGGAAGGGGGTCTGGGGGGTCTGCAAATTGCGGGAGGGGGGGTGGTGTGTGGGGATCCGCGGTTAGCGGGAGGGGGGGGTCCGCAAATCGTGGGCGGGGGCGCGGGGGGGCTTGAATCGTGGGAAGGGGGGTCTGCAAATTGCGGGAGGGGGGTTGTCGGGTTAGTGAATTGCGGGAGGGGGGGTTGCGGAGGTCCGTGAATTGCGGGAGGGGCGCGTGGGGTGCCGTGAGTCAAGGGGGGGTGGTGCGGGGGTCCGTGAATCACGGGAGGGGTCATGAATCGCAGGAGGGGGGGGTCGTGGGGGGGCTGCGAATCGCAGGAGGGGGGGTGTGGGGGGTTGCCGTGAATTGCATGAGGGGGGCGTGAATCAATGGAGGGTGGGCGCAGGGGGGTGGTGCGGGGGTCCGTGAATCGCGGGAGGGGGCATGAATCGCGGGAGGGGGGGTCGTGGGGGGGTTCCGAATCGCAGGAAGGGGGGTATGGGGGGTGCCGTGAATTGCGTGAGGGGGGCATGAATCGCGGAAGGGGGGGTCCCCGAATGTGTGAATTACGGGGCGGTCGCAAATCGCGAGAGGTGCTGAGGGGGCCCGCAAATCGCGGGAGGGGGGCGCTACGGGGGGTTTCGTGAATCGCGGGAGGGGGGGTCTTGGGGGGTTGCGAATCGCAGGAAGGGGGGTGTGGGGGGGTGCCGTGAATTGCGTGAGGGGGGCATGAATCGCGGGAGGTGGGGTCCCCGAATGTGTGAATTAGGGGGCGGTCGCAAATCGCGAGAAGTGCCGAGGGGGCCCGCAAATCGCGGGAGGGGGGCGCTACGGGGGGTTCCGTGAATCGCGGGAGGGGGCGGCGCGAATTGCGGGAGGGGGGTCGCAAATCACAGTAGGGGGGGGGGTGCCGTGAATCGCGGGAGGGGGGGTCGTGGGGGGCCCTTTTAATGCCGGGAGGGGGGGTCGCAGGGGTCCCGCGAATCGCGGGAGGGGAGGATGCAGGGGTCCTGCGAATCGCGGGAGGGGGCTCGCGGGAGGGAGGGGTCGCTCGGGTCCCGCGATTTTCTGGAGGGTCGCGTGGGTCCCGCGTTTCGCGGGAGGGGGTGGTCGCGGAGGTCCAGCGAATCGCGGGAGGGGGTGGTCGGGTCTGGGATGGATATTAGACAGCACTTACATCGACAGCCATTACATCGACACCATTAGTTCGACAGCTCAATAGGTCGACATGGTTTTAGGTCGACATACCATTAGGTCGACATGTCATTATGTCGACAGCTCATTAGGTCGACATGTTTTTAGGTCGACACTGCCATTAGGTCGACAGAGTCTATGTCGACAGTCAAAAGGTCGACATGGGATTTTTCACTGTTTTTTGTCCGAAATGTCGACACAGTCGACATGGACACAGTTTGAAGTGTACCGCAGCTGCTCGCTATGCTTCGGGCACGGTGCCTCGCTGCGCTCGGCACACTATTTTATTCTCCCACCACGCCCTAGTGGATAGTAGGGCATGAAATACCGCCTGTCGGCACATGTCGGCTCAATAAACAGTGAAAAAACCCATGTCGACCTTTTGACTGTCGACATAGACACTGTCGACCTAATGGCAGTGTCGACCTAAAAACATGTCGACCTAATGAGCTGTCGACCTAATGAGCTGTTGACATAATGACATGTCGACCTAATGGTATGTCGACCTAAAACCATGTCGACCTATTGAGCTGTCGAACTAATGGTGTCGATGTAATGGCTGTCGATGTAAGTGCTGTCTAACAATAGTCCGGATACCGGGGTGGTCGCGGGGGTCCCGCGAATCGCGGGAGGGGGGGTTCACGGGGGTCCCGCGAATCACGGGAGGGGGGGTCGCGGGGGTCCCGAGACTCGCGGGAGGGTGGAATGCGGGGGTCCCGCGAATCGCGGGAGGGGGGGTGCGGGGTCCCGCGAATGGTGGGAGGGGGGGTCACGGGGGTTCCGCAAATCGCGGGAGGGGGGGGTCGCGGGGTCCCGCGAATCACGGGAGGGGGGTCGCGGGGGGGTCCCGCAAATCGCGGGAGGGGGGGGGGGGTCGGGTCGCGGGGGGTCCTGGCAGAGGGTAGAGATGTGCAGGAGTAATGGTGGCTGTGGAGTAATGGTGGATGGTGGGCGTGTACTGTAGCCCTGGCTGGGCGGGGGGAGGTGATGTCAAGGGCGTGGAACGTCAGACACATGAAAGTGAAACTGTTCTACACAGGAACGTTCTCCACAGGGGTTGAGTGACAGATCTGGCTAAATATATAAGAGATATATATATATATATATATCACACACCTATTCTATAGCGCTGTATGTGTTATACACATCAGGGGAGCCTCCATATAGTGACCACATAAGCGCCGCAGGTGTCGGGGTATTTGGGGTGATTATATGTAAGTCCACACACAGCATTAGCGTCACTGTAGTAAATCCCAGTTAGTTGGAGGGATTATTACGCTGTACATATGAGGGATATAATATCACTGTGCGGCAGTGTGCTCTGTCAGCGACTGTACATCGCTGCACCAATGAGTAATGCAGTGTGCCATAATGTAGCGCACGTGTCAGACACACACTGCGATGCTGACCTGCTGGTTGTGTGGATTTGTGACATTATGAATTTCTCCCTCTTGTGTTTGCAGTAAGTTCATGTGGCGGGCGACTGAATGCCAAAGATGCCGGTTATATCACCTCTCCGGGTTACCCGAACGACTACCCTTCTCACCAGAACTGCGAGTGGGTCATCAGCGCACCGGAACCCAACCAGAAGATCGTGCTTAACTTCAACCCGCACTTTGAGATTGAAAAACATGATTGCAAGTAAGAGCCTATATTCCCGGAGCCTGTGTTCTGCCATATTCCAGTAGCCTGTGTTCCGCCATATTCCCAGAGCCTGTATTCCACCATATTCCCCGAGCCTGTGTTCTGCCATATTCCTGGGGCCTGTGTTCCACCATATTCCCAGAGCCTGTATTCCACCATATTCCCAGAGCCTGTATTCCACCATATTCCCAGAGCCTGTATTCCACCATATTCCCAAAGCCTGTATTCCACCATATTCCCAGAGCCTGTATTCCGCCATATTCCCAGAGCCTGTGTTCTGCCATATTCCAGTAGCCTGTGTTCTGCCATATTCCCAGAGTTTGTATTCCACCATATTCCCAGAGCCTGTGTTCTGCCATATTCCCAGAGCCTGTATTCCACCATATTCCCAGAGCCTGTGTTCTGCCATATTCCAGTAGCCTGTATTCCGCCATATTCCCAGAGCCTGTATTCCACCATATTCCCAGAGCCTGTGTTCCGCCATATTCCAGTAGCCTGTGTTCCGCCATATTCCAGTAGCCTGTGTTCCGCCATATTCCAGTAGCCTGTGTTCCGCCTGTGTTCCGCCATATTCCAGTAGCCTGTGTTCCGCCATATTCCAGTAGCCTGTGTTCCGCCATATTCCCGATGCCTGTATTTCACTATGTTCCCGATACCTGTATTCCGCCATATTCCCAGAGCCTGTGTTCTGCCATATTCCAGTAGCCTGTATTCCACCATATTCCCAGAGCCTGTGTTCTGCCATATTCCCAGAGCATGTATTCCACCATATTCCCAGAGCCTGTGTTCTGCCATATTCCCAGAGCCTGTATTCCACCATATTCCAGTAGTATGTGTTCCGCCATATTCCCAGAGTCTGTATTCCACCATATTCCAGTAACCATGTGTTCCGCCATATTCCCGATGCCTGTATCTCGCTATGTTCCCGATACCTGTATTCCGCCATATTCCCGATGCCTATATTCTGCCATATTCCCAATGCCTGTATGCCGCCATGTTCCTGATGCCTGTATTTTGCCATATTCCCAATGCCTGTATTCTGCCATATTCCTGATTCCTGTATTCCGCCATGTTCCCGATGCCTGTATTCCGTCATGTTCCTGATGCCTGTATTCCGCCATGTTCCCGATGCCTTTATTCCACCATGTTCCTGATGCCTGTGTGCTGTGTGCAATAGCCATGTTGTGTGTCACTGTTGCCGTGTGCACTAGCTGTGTTGTGTGTCACTGTTGCCGTTTGCACGAGCCGTGTTGTGTGTCACTGTTGCTGTGTGCACGAGCCGTGTTGTGTGACACTGTTGCCGTGTGCACGAGCTGTGTTGTGTGTCACTGTTGCCGTCTGCACGAGCCGTGTTGTGTGTCACTGTTGCCGTGTGCACGAGCTGTGTTGTGTGTCACTGTTGCGTGTGCACGAGCCGTGTTGTGTGTCACTGTTGCCATGTGCACTAGCCGTGTTGTGTGTCACTGTTGCCGTGTGCACTAGCCGTGTTGTGTGTCACTGTTGCCGTGTGCACTAGCCGTGTTCTGTGTCACTGTTGCCGTGTGCACTAGCCGTGTTGTGTGTCACTGTTGCCGTGTGCACTAGCCGTGTTGTGTGTCACTGTTGCCATGTGCACTAGCCGTGTTGTGTGTCACTGTTGCCGGCTGCACTAGCCGTGTTGTGTGTCACTGTTGCCGGCTGCACTAGCCGTGTTGTGTGTCACTGTTGCCGTGTGCACGAGCCGTGTTGTGTGTCACTGTTGCCGTGTGCACGAGCCGTGTTGTGTGTCACTGTTGCCGTGTCGATCCCTCGGTTACCTGGCATATGCCGGATGATGTCATTACCTCATAGATTAGGCCGCAGCCCTTGTATAACCCCCTGGATGAGCTTTCCCAGGTCCCAGCACTACGGTATTGATCCGTATTGATCCCCTGTGCACGCGGGAGACTTTCAGGCCCAGTACAAGAGCTTCGATCCCCCTACACACGGAACACTATAAGGCAATGAGCCTTCTCCCAATACACAGATGAAGTCATCACATAAGCCCATCGTTATAAATGCTCCAGGGGTATCAAACGCGCTCATCTCATTCACTTAACCATTTCGCACACTTAGCGCTGTGTAACGCCACCGGTAAGAAAGGGTCTTACCCACAATGGGCCACACGGAACACGTCAGCCCTTCCGGACATCTCTGGCAGGGAAGGGGTGGAATTTTGTGTCTCCTGTAAATGAGTTCTCATGTTAGAATATCCGTAAATCCTAAATAATTGATGCCCTGACCTATATATGCCAGTTTGCATCTGTACATGTTGCTAAAATGCAGAAGGTCCACGGTTACTAAGTAGCAGGGGGGGGGGGGGGGGGGGCGTGAAAGGCCAAATCTATGCCGTGTCTGGTTGATATACACATGACATAACACAATGCGTTGTATCACTACATATAGCTCTGATGTGCTGTGCGAGGTGCGTCCCTGGGGAGATGCCTGGGCACATATAGCTCTGATGTGCTGTGCGAGGTGCGTCCCTGGGGAGATGCCTGGGCACATATAGCTGTGATGTACTGTGCGAGGTGCGTCCCTAGGGGGCTGCCTGGGTACATATAGCTCTGATGTACTGTGCGAGGTGCGTCCCTGGGGGGCTGCCTGGGTACATATAGCTGTGATGTACTGTGCGAGGTGCGTCCCTGGGGGGGGCTGCCTGGGTACCTATAGCTCTGATGTTCTGTGCGAGGTGCGTCCCTGGGGAGATGCCTGGGCACATATAGCTGTGATGTACTGTGCGAGGTGCGTCCCGGGGGCTGCCTGGGTACATATAGCTGGGATGCACTGTGCGAGGTGCGTCCCTGGGGGGCTGCCTGGGTACATATAGCTCTATTGTACTGTGTGAGGTGCGTCCCTGGGGGGCTGCCTGGGTACATATAGCTCTATACCTGGGGGGCTGCCTGGGTACGTATAGCTGTGATGTACTGTGCGAGGTGCGTTCCAGGGGCTGCCTGGGTACATATAGCTGTGATGTACTGTGCGAGGTGTGTCCCTGGGGAGATGCCTGGGTACATATAGCTGTGATGTACTGTAGGAGGTGCGTCCCGGGGGCTGCCTGGGTACATATAGCTTTGATGTACTGTGCGAGGTGCGTCCCTGGGGAGATGCCTGGGTACATATAGCTGTGATGTACTGTGCGAGGAGCGTCCCTGGGGTGCTTGCCTGGGCACATATAGCTGTGATGTACTGTGTGAGGTGCATCCCTGGGGGGCTGCCTGGGCACATATAGCTGTGATGTACTGTGTGAGGTGCGTCCCTGGAGGGCTGCCTGGGTACATATAGCTCTATTGTACTGTGTGAGGTGCTTCCCTGGGGGGCTGCCTGGGTACATATAGCTCTATTGTACTGTGTGAGGTGCGTCCCTGGGGGGCTGCCTGGGTACGTATAGCTGTGATGTACTGTGCGAGGTGCGTCCCAGGGGCTGCCTGGGTACATATAGCTATGATGTACTGTGCGAGGTGTGTCCCTGGGGAGATGCCTGGGTACATATAGCTGTGATGTACTGTAGGAGGTGCGTCCCGGGGGCTGCCTGGGTACATATAGCTTTGATGTACTGTGCGAGGTGCGTCCCTGGGGAGATGCCTGGGTACATATAGCTGTGATGTACTGTGCGAGGTGCGTCCCTGGGGGCCTGCCTGGGTACCTATAGCTGTGATGTACTGTGCGAGGTGCGTCCCTGGGGGGGGGGGTCCTGCCTGGGTACCTATAGCTGTGATGTACTGTAGGAGGTGAGTCCCTGGGGGGCTGCCTGGGCACATATAGCTGTGATGTACTGTGCGTCCCTGGGGGGATGCCTGGGTACCTATAGCTGTGATGTACTGTGTGAGGTGCGTCCCTGGGGGGCTGCCTGGGCACATATAGCTGTGATGAACTGTGCGAGGTGCGTCCCTGGGGGGATGCCTGGGTACCTATAGCTGTGATGTACTGTGCGAGGTGCGTCCCTGGGGGGCTGCCTGGGAACATATAGCTGTGATGTACTGTGTGAGGTGCGTCCCTGGGGGGCTGCCTGGGTACATATAGCTGTGATGTACTGTGCGAGGTGCGTCCCTGGGGGGGGGGCTGCCTGGGTACCTATAGCTGTGATGTACTGTGCGAGGTGGGTCCCTGGGGGGCTGTCTGGATACATATAGCTGTGATGTACTGTGTGAGGTGCGTCCCTGGGGGGCTGCCTGGGTACGTATAGCTGTGATGTACTGTAGGAGGTGCGTCCCGGGGGCTGCCTGGGTACATATAGCTGTGATGTACTGTGCGAGGTGCGTCCCTGGGGGGCTGCCTGGGTACCTATAGCTGTGATGTACTGTGTGAGATGCGTCCCTGGGGGGGGGGAGGGGCTGCCTGGGTACATATAGCTGTGATGTACTGTGCGAGGTGCGTCCCGGGGGCTGCCTAGCTGTGATGTACTGTGCGAGGTGCGTCCCTGGGGGGCTTCCTGGGCACATATAGCTGTGATGTACTGTGCGAGGTGCGTCCCTGGGGGGCTGCCTGGGCACATATAGCTGTGATGTACTGTGTGAGGTGCGTCCCTGGGGGGATACCTGGGTACCTATAGCTGTCATGTACTGTGTGAGGTGCGTCCCTGGGGGGATGCCTGGGTACCTATAGCTGTCATGTACTGTGTGAGGTGCGTCCCTGGGGGGTGCCTGGGCACATATAGCTTCGATGTACTGTGCGAGGTGCGTCCCTGGGGGGGGGTGCCTGGGTACCTATAGGGTCCGATAGAAGGTCCGCAGTGGGGAATACATATGATTATTAGCAGCGTACTGTTTGGCTTCAGGATGACGTGTCATTATACGGTGCTCTCATTGTGATCCTTGTAATCTGCTGTAAAAGGTGCACGTTCCATGCTTTGCTCGGTTGTGTGTTCCTATTCATGTGTGTGTCTGTGTGCATGTGCATGTGGGTGAGTGTTTGTGTGTGTGTGCGTGCACATGTGGGTGTGTCTGTGTGCGTTCACATGTGGGTGTGTCCGTGTGCATGTATGTGCATGTGCGTTTAGGTGTGTGTGCGCATGTAGGTGAGTGTCTGTGTGCGTGCGCATGTGGGTGAGTGTCTGTGTGCGTGCGCATGTGGGTGAGTGTCTGTGTGCGTGCGCATGTGGGTGAGTGTCTGTGTGCGTTTAGGTGTGTGCATTCGCATGTGGGTAAGTGTCTTTGAATGTGGGTGAGTGTCTGTGTGTATGTGTGTGCGTGTGCATGTGGGTGAGTGTCTGTGTGCGTTTAAGTGTGTGCATTCGCATGTGGGTGAGTGTCTGTGTGCGTGCGCATGTGGGTGGGTGTCTGTGTGTATGCGCATGTGGGTGGGTGTCTGTGTGCGTGCGCATGTGGGTGGGTGTCTGTGTGCGTTTAGGTGTGTGCATTCGCATGTGGGTGAGTGACTGTGCGTTTTAGGTGCGGGTGAGTGTCTGTGTGTGCGTGTGCATGTGTGTGGGTGAGTGACTGTGTGCGTTTAGATGTGGGTGAGTGTGTGTGTGTGTGGGTGAGTGACTGTGTGCGTTTAGGTGCGGGTGAGTGTCAGTGTGTGCATGTGTGTGCGTGTGCATGTGTGTGCATGAGAGGTGCTAATGTAACGTTTCAGATTAAATGAAAAGTGCAAATGATCATTTTCAACATAGCTGCTGAAAAGGGCGTTAATCGATTTCCAGAATTAATTAGTGAGAATTGTGGCTCTATGAGGTGCGATATGTGACACAGGATGATACTGCCGGTGTGCGTTTGTGATGGGAGCAGCCAAATCATGTGTCTCTTCCTAATTTATTTATATAGCGCACACATATTCCGCAGCGCTGTACAGAGACTATTACCAGTTCTTTATATAGCGCACACATATTCCGCAGCGCTGTACAGAGACTATTACCAGTTATTTATATAGCGCACACATATTCCACAGCGCTGTACAGAGATTATTATTACCAGTTATTATATAGTGCACACATAGTCCGCAGCACTGTACAGAGAATATTATTACCAGTTATTATATAGCGCACACATATTCCGCAGCGCTGTACAGAGTATATTATTACCAGTTATTATATAGCGCACACATATTCCGCAGTGCTGTACAGAAATTATTATTAACAGTTATTTATATAGCGCACACATATTCCACAGCGCTGTACAGAGATTATTATTACCAGTTATTATATAGTGCACACATAGTCCGCAGCACTGTACAGAGACTATTATTACCAGTTATTTATATAGCGCACACATATTCCACAGCACTGTACAGAGAATATTATTACCAGTTATTATATAGCGCACACATATTCCACAGCGCTGTAAAGAGACTATTATTACCAGTTATTTATATAGCGCACACATATTCCGCAGCGCTGTACAGAGAATATTATTACCAGTTATTATATAGCGCACACATATTCCGCAGCGCTGTACAGAGACTATTATTACCAGTTATTATATAGCGCACACATATTCCGCAGCGCTGTACAGAGACTATTATTACCAGTTATTTATATAGCGCACACATATTCCACAGCAATGTACAGAGAATATTATTACCAGTTATTTATATATCGCGCACATATTCCGCAGCGCTGTACAGAGAGTATTATTACCAGTTATTTATATAGCGCACACATATTCCACAGTGCTGTACAGAGACTATTATTACCAGTTATTATATAGCGCACACATATTCCGCAGCGCTGTACAGAGATTATTACCAGTTATTATATAGTGCACACATATTCCGCAGCGCTGTACAGAGACTATTATTACCAGTTATTATATAGCGCACACATATTCCGCAGCGCTGTACAGAGACTATTATTACCAGTTATTTATATAGCGCACACATATTCCACAGTGCTGTACAGAGAATATTATTACCAGTTATTATATAGTGCACACATATTCCGCAGCGCTGTACAGAGACTATTATACCAGTTATTTATATAGCGCATACATATTCCACAGCGCTGTACAGAGAATATTATTACCAGTTATTTATATAGCACACACATATTCCGCAGCGCTGTACAGAGACTATTATTACCAGTTATTATATAGCGCACATATATTCCGCAGCGCTGTACAGAGAATATTATTACCAGTTATTATATAGCGCACACATATTCCGCAGCGCTGTACAGAGATTATTAGGTACTTATGTAATATCTGGGCTCCCGTTTTTCTTATGAGACCGCGTCCCCTTGCGGGGCTCGCCACGCTTCGGGCACGGTGGCTCGCTGCGCTCGCCACACTATATAAAATCAACTCCATGCGTAGTTGGATAGTAGGGGTATGAAAAAATGGGGTGCATTTAACATGGGAGCCCAGATAATACATAAGTACCGATTATTATTATCAGTTATTTATATAGCGCACACATATTCCGCAGCGCTGTACAGAGACTATTATACCAGTTATTTATATAGCGCACACATATTCTGCAGCGCTGTACAGAGACTATTATACCAGTTATTTATATAGCGCACACATATTCTACAGCGCTGTACAGAGATATTATTACCAGTTATTATATAGCGCACACATATTCCGCAGCGCTGTACAGAGACTATTATACCAGTTATTTATATAGCGCACACATATTCCGCAGCACTATATGGATAGGATTCACATGTTGACCTTGAAAAAGGGGCGCACTAGAGCTTAGAAACGTTGGTCCATATTTCTTATTACACTATATCGATTTTGGAAATCCTTTGAGTGCCTCCTTTCTTCTAAAATATTTGGCAACACTCTGGAAGGGCACCGGGGTAACAGACCCAAAAGGGAGAGTGCCAGGCCTCAAGGACTCATATATATACACACACGTTTCGCAGCACTATATATATTTATATATCACCAGTTTCTTAAATAGCGCACACATATTCCGCAGCACTGTCCTACCAGAATATTTTTGGATTGTGGGAGGAAACCGGAGTACCCGCAGGAAACCCACGCAAGCATGTGGAGAATATACAAACTCCACAGTTAGGGCCATGGTGTTAGCCTCAGTGCTGTGAGGCAATAATGCTACCCACTACACCATCTGTGCTGCCCATGACGCTGTATTTTTGCACCATTCTGTGGGTGGCATTTAATTCTTTCCCCAGCATTTCAGCTGTCTATACCGGGGGTTGTGAGCTGAATATGATTGTGTGGCTAAACCTGACCATAATGAGCGCGATTTGTGCTAAAAAAATAGATCCAATTAATATTCCCTGCAATATCCCGTTATTTTAGACTGGAGATCAGGCATATTTATATATAAACAATTGAATACCACCCTATGGGCCTGATTCAGACCAGTTCACTAGGCTGCGTATTATTTCATACCTCCCAACATGACCCTCTCCAGGAGGACACAATGCTCTGTTTCTGGACTTCTCCCTTAATTAATGATTGCCAGCACCTGTGTTGCAGCACTTTTCTAATCAATTAACCTGTGTGATACATGGAAGTCCAGGAACAGAACATTTTGTCCTCCTGGAGAGGGGCATGCTGGGAGGTATGGATAATGTAGGATTACCAGCACCTGTGGGGAGCTAGGTAACTGATAAGAAAGGTGTCACCACAGGTGCTGGCAATCCTACATTACCAGGGAAGCCCAGGAACAGAGCATTGTGTCCTCCTGGAGAGGGGCATGCTGGGAGGTATGGATAATGTATGATTGTCAGCACCTGTGGGGAGCTAGGTAACTGATAAGAAAGGTGTGACCACAGGTGCTGGCAATCCTACATTACCAGGGAAGCCCAGGAACAGAGCATTGTGTCCTCCTGGAGAGGGGCATGCTGGGAGGTATGGATAATGTAGGATTACCAGCACCTGTGGGGAGGTAGGTAACTGATAAGAAAGGTGTCACCACAGGTGCTGGCAATCCTACATTACCAGGGAAGCCCAGGAACAGAGCATTGTGTCCTGGAGAGGGGCATGCTGGGAGGTATGGATAATGTATGATTGTCAGCACCTGTGGGGAGCTAGGTAACTGATAAGAAAGGTGTCACCACAGGTGCTGGCAATCCTACATTACCAGGGAAGCCCAGGAACAAAGCATTGTGTCCTCCTGGAGAGGGGCATGCTGGGAGGTATGGTATTTTCCCGGACACCATTCTGCCTACTTGCCCCCATGTCCTACATGCAGGTGCCCCCTCAGTGGCGGACGTGGACATGGGTTCTCCTCACTGCGGAGCTTGTGCTGTAACGGGAAGAAATCCGTCCGCACTCTGGCTTTGCTCACATCCAGCGGACAGGACATGTTTTCCTCATGAACCTCCGAGAAGGACGGGGAGAGAGGAATGTGAGCTGCCGAAAATGAGCATTGTACACATGGATCACATTGCTGCATATCCTATGGGCTGGTACTGGCTGCGCGGCCCCCTGACAGCCCCGGCAACAGGACCGGTCTGAAGATGAAAGTCAGAGCTACAATTAGGCAGAACCCGCTGGGGCTTGGGTTGGACGAGGGGCATCGGCGGAAGCACCACATTTAGGACTGTATTGACCCTTACTGGATATTTATGGGATGTCAGAAGTCCCCAGGGTCCTAGTGCATTCTCTAAATTACACTTTGCTTTTAGGGAAATCTGTGGGGATGTGCGTTGTATCTATAGATCTCAGGCCGACCCCCCTCATGGCACAGTCTCTGCACTATCTGCTCCCTCCACCATCAGGCCTTTGTTAGAGATGCATTTAACCCCTGGGCTGCTGAAAGGTCTGCACTTCCCGTCACCGGCTGTGTCCAGATGAAGCGGCTCAGTGCTCAAGGCCAGGGGGCTTCTTGGACACCTAGCTTGGAGGAGACATATGGGCTGGGAACTGACCAAAGTCCTGTTCTTGTATTGGACTGTTAGCTCATGGGGTCAGACTTGCTATACTAATGTCACTGTGACATCACAATATACTGTCAGTATGTAATGTATTACCCACCAACCCCTGATTCTACTCCTCTGTATCCCAGTCACCATGCGCAGAAGCTTGCCCCAGACAATGGCCGCTCCCAGCGAAGGGACCGTCACAGCCTTCCCTAATCATCTTAGGCCGATTTAAGGCCCTCTCCTTTGATGCAGG
The DNA here is from genome assembly GCF_055691185.1 of Crinia signifera. Classification (NCBI taxonomy): domain Eukaryota; kingdom Metazoa; phylum Chordata; class Amphibia; order Anura; family Myobatrachidae; genus Crinia; species Crinia signifera. Next base: position 159,612,351 of record NC_139223.1, on the reverse strand, counting down.
CGATGTTCCAAAGCTGGCGGCTGGGAATTACAAACCGTAATTAAGCATACAGTATTTATAGAGATGATTTTAGGGACAAAATAAGCTTTAATTAAAGTGTATAATGCCTGAGTGACAGTTCACAGAAACCCCAAATTAAATCCAGACTTCATCCTGTAAGACGTGTCCTTTGTACATAGCAATCATCTCAGGCGTGACACAGATACCGGGGCCACCCGCTATATAACGGGTATATATATAGCAGTAACTTGTCGTGTGCGATATAAGGAGATGCTCGCTCTCTATCTGCTTCCTTCCCGGGTCTGGCCGCGGCTGATAAGGAATAATATCAGGGAGCGTCAGATAAACAGGAAAGAATCAGCCTGACTCTGTGTGTGTATGATATGCATTCATGTGCTATCCGGTCATACCTGTGCGTGTGCTATCCGATCATACCTGTGCGTGTGCTATCCGGTCATACCTGTGCGTGTGCTATCCGGTCATACCTGTGCTATCCGGTCATACCTGTGCTATCCGATCATACCTGTGCGTGTGCTATCCGGTCATACCTGTGCGTGTGCTATCCGGTCATACCTGTGCGTGTGCTATCCGGTCATACCTGTGCGTGTGCTATCCGGTCATACCTGTGCTATCCGATCATACCTGTGCGTGTGCTATCCGGTCATACCTGTGCGTGTGCTATCTGGTCATACCTGTGTGTGTATATCTGTATGTGCTATCCGGTCATACCTGTGCGTGTGCTATCCGGTCATACCTGTGCATGTGCTATCTGGTCATACCTGTGTGTGTATATCTGTATGTGCTATCCGGTCATACCTGTGTATGTGGCTCTGTATGTGCTATCCGGTCATACCTGTGTATGTGGCTCTGTATGTGCTATCCGGTCATACCTGTGTCTATGGATGTGCATGTGCGGCTGGGATAGGCCTAATAACGCAGCATACAGGTATAATATGTCACCACTTATACTGATATAACAATAGTATAATGATAATGAAGATGATCTATCACCATTTATTGCAGCAGGTAACCTTCTAATGTCGGGACTTACCTGAACATTCCCAGTCCAGACCATTAAGGCTTTCCCGCCGGCCAGCCTTGGGCAGAAGTAAGAAAAAACCGAGGGGTACACTGCGCTAAGCACTAAAATTAACAGAAAATAATGATGGTATTGGTGCCAATTGGGTGAAAAATTATAAAATATTTATTAAAACATGAAACATGACATATCATATTAACAAGGGGTTTGCCGTAAAAAAGGAGGAATAATACAGTTTTAGTCCAGTTCATACGGTACCGTATTTATAGAGTCCACTGGTTAATGGGTCTGTTCCTATGGTGTCTCCGTCCGGGTTAGGGCGTAAGTAGACCCTAGATGGAAAGTGCCAAAAGGTGGCCGATGGTCATAAATGGACTCTGGATATGGAAACTGGTCCGGATCCAATAGTGGAGGGGTAACAAGGTTCAGAATTGGTTGTGGGTTACCTCTTAGTCCACCAACGCGTTTTGCCAGAAGCCTGGCTTTATCAAGGTGTCACACACCCTAGATGTTTTGTATATCACCTCCGTCCGGGTTAGGGCATAGGTAAACCCTAGATGTAAAGTGCCAAGTGTCACACACCTTGATAAAGCCAGGCTTCTGGTGAAACGCGTTGGTGGACTAAGAGGTAACCCACAACCAGTTCTGAACCTTGTTACCCCTCCACTATTGGATCCGGACCAGTCTCCATATCCAGAGTCCATTTATGACCATCGGACACCTTTTGGCACTTTCCATCTAGGGTCTACTTACGCCCTAACCCGGACGGAGACACCATAGGAACAGACCCATTAACCAGTGGACTCTATAAATACGGTACCGTATGAACTGGACTAAAACTGTATTATTCCTCTTTTTTACTGCCAAACCACTTGTTAATATGATATGTCATGTTTCATGTTTTAATAAATATTTTATAATTTTTCACCCAATTGGCACCAATACCATCATTATTTTCTGTAAATTTTATTGCTTAGTGCAGTGTACCCCTCGGTTTTTTCTGTACCTAGAAGGGGGCTGACTACCCCCATTCACACTGCAGCTTGACAGAGCACCTCATATCTCTACACCAGTTGCTAACTAGTTACCCACTACCCATCCTTTGGCAGAATTAAGGAGAATAACCCCCCCCCCCCCACCCATCATAGTGAGATAACAGACGAGAACGAACAGCCAATGAGAATACAGCTAACAATACATAAATAAAAAATATGAAAAAATCTAAGTTGAAAAAGCGGAGCGTGTAGAGGGAGCGTGTAGAGTAGAGGGAGCGTGTAGAGAGCGTGGACAAGTAAAACAATACAAATAACAGTACCTAGAGTAAAAAATGGTATATTACCTAGGGCCTAGTACAACCCGCCTCACCCCACGCCAACGTCTACACCAGACGGGCACAGAATGCCATCTTCTAGTCACAGGAGACCGAGAACCAAAAGGAAACGTTAGGATAATCTGATTACTGAATATCATGCTGCCATACAAGGGGTGCAGATACATTTATATTGTTTCTGTGCAGGGTAAATACCAGCTGGTTTTGCATGTAGCTCCCAGATGTTATTTTTATACTGCAATTAGGACCCCCCCCTCACCCAAATCTAACTCTCTCTGCACCTGTTACATCTGCCTCCCTGCAGTGATGCATGGGTTTACCCATTTGTGTGCTGAATCAGACCCATAGTTACTCCCCCTCTACCCCGGTGTTCCCCATCTGGGGTAACAGCCTATTACAGTACATCAGCTTCTTCCATATGTCCTAGTGATGAGATTGTTGCTGTAACCGACGGTAACCGCAATGTTAGCATCACTTGTCAGCTCTGTTTTTGGCTGCGTGTTTCTATTTACATCAGGCCGCGGCGGGTGATTCATTTCTTTATTTTATTTATATAGAAACAATATGTAATTAATGACGCCACTGAAGTGGGCCCGGAGCTGGCGATCTGTACTTATAAATAAGCAGCGGAATTTCTATTTATTTGTTCTTACCTTGAATAAAAACAAACGTCAGCCAGACAGCGCGGCGCACCCAGGGCGCGTATTACAGGGGCTGCTCCTAGCAGGCCCAACACCATGACCCGCGCAGCGCATAAGCATCACGCCATAGATTTATACATTTATGCGCATGTTCGCTCGCAGACTGTAAAATAACATTTTAAAAGTGCCACGGATGGATACGCTGTAGAGCTTAACATCTTATTCTCATGCCGGAGGCGCAGGCAAGGTGGGGAGGGGAGGGGGGGGGGAGTATTCCCACTCGGCGAGAGCTGTCTGCCGGATCACTCATCTTCCTGGAGATTGCTTGGATGATAGCTGCTGAGAGAGAGGAACCCACAGACACAGGGCTCTGTCATCTGTATAGGGACATCTCCATTCTTAGGGGGGTCGCTCCTGGCCCACCCTCACTCTGCACTGTCTTACAAGACACGGTCATGGTAAACAAACAGCGGAGTGACAGAAGGACGACACTTAACAAGGTGTTAGCGTGTCATTCTCCTCGGTGATGATGTAAGGACAGGGATTTAACCCCCGGGCGCCCACGTTGGGATTGTGTGGTTAGCTCCTGTGATTTGGGCCGGCACGCACCTCATGTATTATTCAGGCTGGAGAAGGCCTATACATCACTTTCCTTGTGAGCACAAAGTAAATATTTAGCACAGCATTCAATATCTAATTAAATCTACATTACTGTGCATAGAGGTCTGCGGGTATATATTATTCATTAAACATTTATTGTCTGGATTTATTCTGCGTATTTGCCAGTTGGCTGACAGGTGCGTCCGTGGGGACCTCAGGAAGGCGCACGATGCAGGTAGGCCTCTAGGACGTGTATGTATCGGAGAAACGCGTGTCGGCATCATAGCGCTCATTAGGGGGCAGGTTTGGCTACGTATAGCCCTGGTGGTTCTTATTGGTTATAAGGGGTCTATGGGAAGAGATACTTTACCTCTCTCCAGAGCTCTCTCCATAAGCGGACGTGGGCTTATGAGTTACCCAGAAAAATGATGTAGCCCGCAACTATATAACTACCGCAACTATATGATATCGCAAATGGACAACTGTTACGAGACTCACGTTCTATATGGTAAAAAGTCTGCCTTCTGTTTACAGTGCATCACCATTGTGCTCTGGAAAATGTGACAGTTGGTGAACTCTCCCAATCACCTACTAGGTGACCTGGAACATGTGACCTGTTGGGTGGTCTGGAAACTGTGACAGTTATTTGCAGCCACCCACTAAGCAGGGATTTTTAGAATTTTGACTCCTAAGGGGGTAAACCTTTACCTGGTGGAAACCAGGGGCATCAGCCAGATATTATTACTATAATTATTATAATATATAATATAATAAATCCCAGGTGGCGCTGCCGTCGGTCTCCGGAGGATGGATCGCTGCCACGTGCACCGTGTGGCACATTGTATGACGTCTCTGTTTTATTCTATGTCCGTCCTGAAGTGACCCCTAAATGCGTTGTGCAGGGAGAACCAACGAACGTTCTGCAGAATTCCTCAGTGAATAACAGGGCCGGCGTCCAAGCGTTATCAGAGGAAGACATGTAGCACTTTGTACACATCTTTCCTGCACTGGTTCCAGCATGACACACAATGTAAAACATGTGTCGCTGGAATGGATCTCCCAGTTCCACGCCAGTGGTGGGAAGGTTCTGATGATAAGCATACAGGCGCAGTGACTGCGCGGGAGGTATTGCGTGTTGTATAGGGGGGCTGGATGACCCCTGATGGGATACTGTAGCACTCTCAGAGCGCGTGTCAGTGCTCTGGGGTGGGAATACTGTAGCACTCTCAAAGCGGGTTTCACCGATGTGGTTGGATACTGTAGCACTCTCAGAGCGGGTGTCAGCGCTGTGGCTGGGGGGATACTGTAGCACTCTCAGAGCAGGTGTCAGTGCTGTGGTGGTGGTCGGGATACTGTTGCACTCTCAGAGCGGGTGTCAGTGCTGTGGCTGGGGGGGATACTGTAGCACTCTCAGAGCAGGTGTCAGTGCTGTGGTGGTGGTGGGGATACTGTAGCAATCTCAGAGCGGGTGTCAGTGCTGTGGTTGGGGGAATACTGTAGCACTCTCAGAGCGGGTGTCAGTGATGTGGTGGTGGTGGTGGGGATACTGTAGCATTCTCAGAGGGGTGTCAGTGTTGTGGTGGTTGGGATACTGTAGCACTCTCAGAACAGGTGTCAGTGCTGTGGTTGGGGGGGGGGGGAATACTGTAGCACTCTCAGAACAGGTGTCAGTGAGGCCTGGGTAGTCTGGATAGCCGATAGGTTCCGCCATAACACCCTATGGCCTTATAAGTGTTCTAGGTGCTGCTTATCCCTTGTGACGTCATATAAATATACGCTAATAATAATAATATACACTTATAATGTCTTTGTCCCGCAGATATGACTTCATTGAGATCCGGGATGGTGACAGCGATTCGGCGGAGCTGCTGGGAAAACACTGCGGAAGTATCGCGCCTTCCACCATCACCTCATCCGGCTCCCACATCTACATCCGCTTCATCTCGGATTACGCACGCCAAGGCGCCGGCTTTTCTCTGCGCTACGAGATCTTCAAGACAGGTGAGTTTTGTGAAGGCCGAAGTCTCTTGGGGAACACTACAGTGTGTTGCAGGAAGGTGATGCCCACTTTGTGCGTTCTAGAGGTCCCCGGAAACTGCGACCACTTTACCTCATGTGGCCGAAAACCCCATTGATTTCTTACACCGCACCGTTGTGCCTCATGCCTCACGTCACCTGCTGTCACTCTCCCAGATAGACAGCTTTGATTTATATAGATGCCTGTGCTAATCAATAGCTGTTTATGACTACTTATGCCGCGTCTCACTTAGCCTTAAATAAGTCTGCAGCTGATCGCTGTGTGTTCTCTGAGATCACCGCGGATCATTAGGACACAGCGCTTTATTGCTTTTCCAATCAGGTGGTGAGACCAGTGATGCATGGACGTCAAGGGCAAAGTGGTGAAGGTCAATTGAGTTTTGTAACCTGTGGCCTCAGCTCTCCGGTGCTGTCTGCAAATCATCTCAGAGCAGCCATGATGCTGATCCCCATATACTGCAGCACTGGGGTCATGTGACGGTGGTCTGGCCAGGGCCCTATCTGTGTGGAGTTTGCATGTTCTCCCCATGTTTGCTCTAAACATATAAAGGCAGCTAAAAAGGAATTTGGGGAATATAGTGCAGGGACAGACTGACTACGCAGCATATTGTGGGGGTGCTATATAGTAATATTCAACATGCAGATCTGAACTCCACGACTACACCTCTCTGATAGTACCAAGCACTACTGTGCTGCAGCACTACACCCCCTGCTTACACCCTGCTGTGCCGTGCTGCAGCTCTGCAACCCTTCCCTTATACCTGGCACTGCTCTGCTGCGGCACTACACCCCCCTGCTTACACCCAGCACTGCTGTGCAGCAACATCGCACCCTTCCCCGTATACCCGGCACTGCTGTGCTGCAGCACCACACCCCTCCCCGTACACCTAGCACTGCTGTGCTGCAGCACCACACCCCTCCCCGTACACCTAGCACTGCTGTGCTGCAGCACCACACCCCTCCCCCCACACTAACACCTAGCATCCTGTGCAGACTAGTGTATGGGAATGCAGCACTACAGGGCCTGTGACAGAGCGGTGGACGGAAAGGGCCGGAGTGACTCACTGCAGCGCCTACGTTGTTATGTCACAGATGGGATATAACTGGACACTACCATAGAGCATTATACTGTTATATATATATATATATATATATATATATATATATAATCTGCATACATGGCGGAATTCAGTAGACCCACATATCTGCACCCCAACCCCTCCCCCCCACCCCCCGATCGGTTCTGCACAGATTCGCAGAGGTAACTGGGGTTAAGTGAAGACTGCGGCTTCTTGTGTGACTCCGAATCACCCGTGACATTGTTCTCTGTGTAAGCCAAGTGGCCATTGGGCCTGGGGGGCTCAACAGTGGCAGGAGGAGGGGGCACAGAGGAAATGACAAAGGACGTCTCTGCTGTGCCGTACAAGAGTCTATTCAGCGTTTCTTAGAATTAAAACCATCCCCACTGAAGATGAATGAACTAATTGGTTTTTGAAAGACGACTGTGTACGCTTATGTGCGCGGAGAAGTGACAACGCAGCTCGGGTACAAGTGTTTGTTGTTGCACTTCAGCTGGTGGTTTGGGAAGTCTCCCGTCCCCCTCTGCTGGGAGCGGATCTGAGCCCAGGAATCGGTCCCATCCTTGCACATGAATGGTTAATGCCGCTGGGGCTGCTGGCAATATCAGACGCTCTCATTTGTATTGCACGAGAATGGTGGAACATATATATACTGTCTCATCAAGATAGGGAGTGAGGCTCCATGGCGCTGCCCGGCGTCTGCCATATGCAGCGTGCCCGGTCCCCAATCTTCCGGTTGTGTTCTGTATCAGCGATCTCTCTTTTGTCTTGGGCCCGGCGTACTGCACAAGCCGGTGTGTGTGCACAGAATCCTAGAACAGGCCGGGTACAGCGGAGGGAAATATTTATGCACATAATCTACAAGACGAGCCAGATCTGGGGAAGGTTGAAGGTTACTGGAGAAATATATTCACAGAGCTTCCCGGCAGCGTCTGACTGCGCAGAAAATGGGTTTTGTTGGTTCAGGTGTCAGAAAACAAAAACAACGGCTCCTGAAAAGTCTAATACTGTCTGTCTAATACTGTCTGTCTAATACGGTCTCTCTCCTGCCTGTCTAATACTGTCTGTCTAATACGGTCTCTCTCCTGCCTGTCTAATACTGTCTGTCTAATACTGTCCCTCTCCTGCTTGTCTAATACTGTCTCTCTCCTGTCTGTCTAATACTGTCCCTCTCCTGCCTGTCTAATACAGTCCCTCTCCTGCCTGTCTAATACTGTCTCTCTCCTGTCTGTCTAATACGGTCTCTCTCCTGTCTGTCTAATACGGTCTCTCTCCTGCCTGTCTAATACTGTCTAATACTGTCTGTCTAATACGGTCTCTCTCCTGCCTGTCTAATACTGTCTAATACTGTCTGTCTAATACGGTCTCTCTCCTGCCTGTCTAATACTGTCCCTCTTCTGACTGTCTAATACGGTCTCTCTCCTATCTGCCTAATACTGTCTCTCTCCTGCCTGTCTAATACGGTCTATCTCCTGCTTGTCTAATACTGTCTCTCTCATACTGTCCCTCTCCTGCCTGTCTAATACTGTCCCTCTCCTGCTTGTCTAATACTGTCTCTCTCCTGTCTGTCTAATACTGTCCCTCTCCTGCCTGTCTAACACAGTCCCTCTCCTGCCTGTCTAATACTGTCTCTCTCCTGTCTGTCTAATACTGTCCCTCTCCTGTCTGTCTAATACTGTCCCTCTCCTGACTGTCTGATACGGTCTCTCTCCTGCCTGTCTGATACGGTCTCTCTCCTGCCTGTCTGATACGGTCTCTCTCCTGCCTGTCTGATGCGGTCTCTCTCCTGCCTGTCTGATGCGGTCTCTCTCCTGCCTGTCTGATGCGGTCTCTCTCCTGCCTGTCTAATGCGGTCTCTCTCCTGCCTGTCTAATGCGGTCTCTCTCCTGCCTGTCTAATGCGGTCTCTCTCCTGCCTGTCTAATGCGGTCTCTCTCCTGCCTGTCTGATACGGTCTCTCTCTTGTCTGAGACGGTCTCTCTCCTGCCTGTCTGATACGGTCTCTCTCCTGCCTGTCTGATACGGTCTCTCTTCTGCCTGTCTGATGCGGTCTCTCTCCTGTCTGATATGGTCTCTCTCCTGTCTGATACGGTCTCCTGTCTATTATTGTCTGTCTATCACTGTATGCTTCTGCATGGACACTAATCAGATAATTCACAGACGAGGGGTCGTTGAGCTACTGCATATGTGTGTGACAAAATTGCACAGAAATATCCAAACGTATAGATGTCGCCAGGAAATGTCAGAGTTTGATTGGTTTATGGGTGGAAACATGGTGTTTTCTGGGTGTGTGTGTGAAAATGCCAGCGTGCCTGGGTATTTATTTCGGACGATGATCCCTTCCAGCCTGATCCATGAGCTGATAGGGGAAGCCAGACTAGCACAGATGGATGCCATGGTTTGGTTATTCTCTCGCGGAAGCTTTCTGCTCACGGCCTGCTGCAAAGTCTCTGATTAGCGATCCCTGCACCGGTCACTGCTGCATCCCCTATGGCACCTCAGAGATATAGACCCTCCGCTGGCTCGGTACAATGCCGCCATTGTTATAGCCGCAGCGTATTAATAGTATGTGGATGAGCTGCGTCTTCTCTAATCTTCGTCTCTGCTGTCCGTCTTCCTCTCTATATATTTGTCACCTTTTGAAAAGCATTTTGCATGTGATCTCCAGAGATTCAGTGCATTAAATAAGGACGGCCACCTTTTGTGAGCACGTCGGCGGTATTGTACGGTGAGAATACGGGAACGTCGGAGCTGTCAGACGTTTGTGATGTGCACCCAATTTACAGTAATGAAAATCATTATAAATCTTTGAGGGTTTTGCTTCTTCTCGATGGCGATAGTATGAGAAGAGTCTCTGGAGAATTATCCGCCACATTTATTTCCTAGAAGCTGAATGCGCTGAGGTAAAACATGCGCACATTGCAAATTGTCTGCGCAAAAAGTGCTCGGAGGTTGTGCCGGTGGCTTACCATAGTGATGCCGGGTTCATTCTTCCTGTTTTCTTGCAGGCTCTGAAGATTGTTCCCGGAACTTCACCAACACTAATGGAACCATCGAGTCTCCCGGGTACCCGGACAAATACCCGCACAACCTGGACTGTGTATTCACTATCCTGGCCAAGCCAAAGATGGAGATCATCCTGCAGTTCCTGACCTTTGACCTGGAGCACGACCCCCTTCAAGCTGGCGAGGGTGATTGCAAATACGACTGGCTGGACATCTGGGATGGCGTCCCAAACGGTAAGACAAGGGAAAGGTAAAGGGGCGCTATGGGACAGTCCAGCCAGAACCGCAGGAATACTGGGTTGGACGCCGTAGCTGATGGACTATAACTACTGCGAGACGTGCGCCGGTCTCCATGCACCAGGCCTGCGCCACACAGTTACACCCGTGTTACACACACACTTCCTGTGAACAATTAGCCATACTGAAAGCATTTGTCATTAAAACCCATTTGGCCCAAACAGGGCCTCTCATGGCCCCCGGCAGAATCTACGTGACCTGTGCAGTTGGCACCGGGTCATCTCCTTGGTGTGTCGGCCCTCTGTCAGCAGCCAGAAGCAGTAACCATTCCATCAGTCCAAGCCCTCTGCCGCTTCCCGTATCTTCTAGATACGGAACCATCATATCATTAGATTACTGGCATTGTGCGTACGCCATTACCGCCAGCGGGTGGCAGATAAGAAGGCACTACAGTGCTATTAGTACCACACAAAAGCTGTGTAATGCCCTCTAACACTGACGCTCTTATTTCTCTCTGCAGTTGGACCCTTGATTGGCAGATACTGTGGCACAAAGACGCCCTCCGAGATCCGCTCTTCCACCGGAATACTCTCCCTCACCTTCCACACCGACATGGCGGTGGCTAAAGATGGCTTCTCGGCTCGCTATTTCCTGGCCCCACAGGAGGTGCCTGAGAGTGAGTAGGAAATGTCTCTTCCTTGGCCCCTCCCCTCACGCAGCCGCCTGTCTCTCCTTAGCTTTACCTGAATTATTCCGGTTTCTTCATGTATGTTATGTTAATCCAACGTTCCAGGTCCCCCAGCCCAGATTCTGATTATGTTCTGTTTCCATGAAATGTTATTGAAGCTGCTGCGGCTTTTGACAGTACAATAAGCTCACCGTCAGTCAGCGCTATCCCCTTCACGCACGCCCGTCTGACAGCGATGTCTCCACAACATTATTATTCCTCTTCAGACAACGGCGTGTCTCAATTAATGAAAGTATCCAGCAGACTTCCCGCGCAGTTATTAGTTTGCGTTGTGCTTTGTTTGTTTGTGTGGGAGGGGTGGAGGAAATGCTTATAGGTTGAGGAATTGCGCACAATTGTCAGCTGGCGCAGATGTTTATCCAGACGTCCACCTCTATGCACTAACTTCTCCAGTGTCGGCTTCCGCGTCGGCTGGGCAAACTGTACAACACTATTATCATTTTCTATCATTAGTGCCAGTTAGAGTCCAGGAAGCTTAATACAGATGCCTCTGGGATGGAACCGCAAGCGCAGACATCTCACTATCATAGCCAGAGAAAACAATCCCATTTCAGCTGGATGTAATATTAGGGCAGATCCATGATCTCAAGAGCGGAGATTGTGCCAAGAAATTAGTATTTCTGGTAATCTTCTTACATTGTAGCAGATTAGCAGCATTTCCCCCGTAAGCCGCTGTTTTGCCGTTCCTCGTTTGCGCTGCTTCTGCAAATGATGACGGTGAAGAGGCGCAGGGCAGCCGAGCGTGTCTGCAACCATTAATAAACTCGTAAATGGGATGAAGTAAGGAAAATGGCAAATTGCAGAAACGCACGATCCAGTCCCAGTATTACTAACGCTGGAGAAATGGCAGGGATTATCTCACGGTTCCTCAGCAACTGGGCTCTCTGCGGGTATTATATGGGCTGTAACCATTTGGGGGTCTCCTACAGCTTTCCAGTGCAATGTGCCCCTGGGAATGGAGTCCAGGCGGTTATCCAACGAGCAGATCACCTCGTCCTCTACGTACACTGACGGAAGGTGGACGGCACAACAGGGCAGGCTCAACAGCGACGACAATGGCTGGACCCCAAACGTGGACAACAATCGGGAGTATCTGCAGGTGAGATATATACTGGGTCTGGGGGTTCCCACACCCCAAAACCCTTCATTTAGGGACTATTACTGTATATTGTGTGCACCGATGTATACAACCAGCACCAAACTCCTTCTCATTCATGTTCTCAGCTCAGAGCAGGAGAAGAATATTTGTCCCATCCGCAGTCAGAGGCGCCTCATAAAGGGGGGTATTCAGTGCGGGGGTCGCGGCAGTCAGAGGCGCCTCATAAAGGGGGGTATTCAGTGCGGGGGTCGCGGCAGTCAGAGGCGCCCCATAAAGGGGGGTATTCAGTGCGGGGGTCACGGCAGTCAGAAGCGCCCCATAAAGGGGGGTATTCAGTGCGGGGGTCGCGGCAGTCAGAGGCGCCCCATAAAGGGGGGTATTCAGTGCGGGGGTCACGGCAGTCAGAGGCGCCCCATAAAGGGGAGTATTCAGTGCGGGGGTCACGGTAGTCAGAGGCGCCCCGTAAAGGGGGGTATTCAATTCGGGGGTCACGGCAGTCAGAGACGCCCCATAAAGGGGGGTATTCAATTCGGGGGTCACGGCAGTCAGAGGCGCCCCGTAAAGGGGGGTATTCAGTGCGGGGTCGCGGCAGTCAGAGCCCCATAAAGTCTTTATATCCTGCTAAAGATTTAACGTTTTGGGGGCTATTTATCAAAGCTTGGAAAGAGATAATATTCGGGGTGAGATGTAATAAGCTTTGACAAGTGAGTGATAACCAACCAACCAGCTCCTACCTGACATTTTTTGCAAACACAGCCTGTGACATGGCAGTTAGGAGCTGATTGGTGGTTTATCACTCTCCATTTTATCACTTTTTAAGCTTAGTACATCTGGCCCTCTGAGAGATAAAGTACCAGCCAATCAGCAGCGTCTGCTTTACATGTTACTTTATCTCGCACAGGGACAGATGTACTAAGCTTTGAAAAGTGATAAAAGGAAGAGTAATAAGTGCCCAACCAACCTCTAACTGTCATTTTTCAAACTCATTATGTGACATGACAGTTAGGGGCTGATTGGATGTTCCTTTATCTGCATGAGTTTGACATGGTCAGCCATGCCCCTAGCTGTCACATCACATAATGGGTTTGGCAATGACAGTTAGGGGTTGATTGTTGGCCATTTATCACTCTCCATTTGATCACTTTGCATCGCTTAGTACATCTGGCCCAGTGAGAGCTAAAGTACCAGCCATACAGCCCCTCTCTCCACTTTATCACTTACCAAGGCTTTGTACATGTCACCCTCAAGCTATGATAAATACTGTATCCCATGTAACCCTTGTTGGACAAAGCGAGTACAGTTTGCAACATCCTATCTCATAAAGAGAATACATTGTAGCGGAATATTGTCCCCCATGCCGCGCACAGCGGTTTCTGGAAGTGTATGGGGTGTCCCAGCATTGCTAGCAGGGCCGGCAGCATCAGACACCCGCAATGCCGCTGGACGAGCCATTTGCAGGGTGATGCCAACAGATGAGGGAAGCGGCTTATGCTGCAATGTCGAGTGAACTGCTTTAAATCAGGTCTATTGATGGATCACGCTGGGCTCCTGTCAGGGGCTGCTCTGAATGCTGGGTAAGACAGCGGCTTGGAAGCAGTTGCTGAGCTTTGGGAAGGTAGCCCTCCTAAGTGGATCTCGCTGCACCATGCGCAGGATTAATTGTTAGTCAGTAGGCATCACGCTAAGGCGGGGGGAGTGCCGGAATGAATTGATCCTCTGCAGAAACAGGCTGCAGCGCTTTAAATCAAACAGTCACCAGTCAGCTCCCTTAGGATGGGAGCCAAGTAGGAGCGGGATGTAGTGTAGGACAGGGAAGTGTAAGTCCTGCAGAGCCGGCCGGTAGCACAGCGAGATGGTGATTTACTCACCACAAGCGCCATCAACGAGAAAACAACAACGCAATTCCAAGGTATATGTTTAAAAAAATAAAACTGTAGCGGAGTATTGTATCTGTAATTACTGGCAGAGGGCAGGTCGTTCCCTGCAGGGGTCCGGATCTGACCATATGGATACATGAAACCTGAGCTTTCACCTTCTCCTGGGGTGACGCTGTACAGCTGCTGCGTATTTATGTGTAAGTGACAGAACCAATAGTGAGACCCTGATGTGACGGCTGGTCACAAGTGAGATGTATATACTTACAGGACCAGTATATAATAATATATTCCAAACCACTAGTTGGTAACAGCAGGGCTAACGTTGGAATTTCAGTGATCTGTACTGTTTTTGTGTGTGTGTGTGTGTGTGTGTGTGTGTGTGTGTATAGATAGATAGATAGATAGATAGATAGATAGATAGATAGATAGATAGTGTGTGTGTGGATAGATAGATACTGTAGATAGATGGATAGATAGATAGATACTGTAGATAGATAGATACTGTAGATAGATAGATACTGTAGATAGATAGATACTGTAGATAGATAGATACTGTAGATAGATAGATAGATACTATAGATAGATAGATAGATACTATAGATAGATACTATAGATAGATACTATAGATAGATAGGTAGATAGATAGGTAGATAGATACTGTAGATAGATGGATAGATAGATACTGTAGATAGATGGATACTGTAGGTAGATAGATATTCTATAGATATATATTCTGTAGATAGATAGATAGATAGATACTGTAGATAGATAGATACTGTAGATAGATAGATACTATAGATAGATAGGTAGATAGATAGGTAGATAGATACTGTAGATAGATGGATAGATAGATAGATAGATACTGTAGATAGATGGATAGATAGATACTGTAGATAGATGGATAGATAGATACTGTAGATAGATGGATATTCTGTAGATAGATAGATAGATACTGTAGATCAGTGATTTTCAACCTTTTTACCTTGCGGCACACTAAATAAGATTTTAAAATTGCCAAGGCACACCATGAGATCCCCACAGGGCAAAACACATTGGCCCCCACAGGAAAAAAACAAACCTATTGCCCCCCATATAAAAAACAATCACACTGGTCCCCACAGGTAACACAAATAAAATATATTGGCCCTTTAAATGAAAAGAAGAGACCAGTAAATAACAGTTGAAGTGGGGGTGGCTGTAAACTAGTTTGGGCATCTCTAGATCTGGGGGCACACTCAGGAACAGCTCAAGGCACACTATTGCCACGGCACAGTGGTTGAAAAACACTGCTGTAGATAGATAGATAGATAGATACTGTAGATAGATAGATACTGTAGATAGATATGAGATAGATAGATAGATATTCTGTAGATAGATAGATATTCTGTAGATAGATAGATAGATACTGTGTGTGTGTGTGTGTGTGTGTGTGTGTATAGATAGATAATAGATAGATAGATATGAGATAGATAGATAGATACTGTGTGTGTGTGTGTGTGTGTGTGTGTGTGTGTGTATAGATAGATAATAGATAGATAGATATGCAGATAGATAGATAGAAAGATAGATACTGTGTGTGTGTGTGTGTGTGTGTATAGATATGAGATAGATAGATATGAGATAGATAGATAGATAGATAGATAGATAGATACTGTAGATAGATATTCTGTAGATAGATAGATAGATATTCTGTAGATAGATAGATAGATAGATACTGTGTGTGTGTGTATAGATAGATAATAGATAGATAGATATGAGATAGATAGATAGATAGATAGATAGATAGATAGATAGATACTGTAGATAGATAGATATATAGATGATAGATAGATACTATAGATAGATAGATACTGTAGATAGATAGATAGATAGATATTCTGTAGATAGATAGATACTATAGATAGATAGATATTCTGTAGATAGATAGATACTATAGATAGATAGATAGATATTCTGTAGATAGATAGATAGATACTATAGATAGATATGAGATAGATAGATACTGTGTGTGTGTGTGTGTGTGTATAGATAGATAATAGATAGATATGAGATAGATAATAGATAGATAGATAATAGATAGATGATAGATATGCAGATAGATAGATACTGTAGATAGATAGATAGATAGATAGATAGATAGATAGATAGATAGATATGAGGTAGATAATAGATAGATAGATAATAGATAGATAGATAATAGATAGATGATAGATATGCAGATAGATACTATAGATAGATAGATAGATAGATATGAGATAGATAGATACTGTGTGTGTGTATGTGTGTGTGTGTATAGATAGATACTGTATATACGGTAGATAGGTAGATAGATAGATCTCTATATCATTAGATAAATGATTATCCTGCAGACCAGAATTGTGACCTTTACCAATAGGCGTTCCCTAAATAGCAGCCAGGAAGGGGTTTAACCCTTTGGGTCCTGGAGGAGCCTGCGGTACGGAGCGCCATCTGCCAAGCCCTCCGACACCGTGTTATGAAGGTCAAGCTATAAATGTAGAGACATATAATAGTGCCACCTATGGTTCCAAGGGGAAGGACATTGTCTCAGCAGGGCCGAGTCCCTCTGCCAAATCCTGGGATAATTTATTCCACATTAGTAATCTGGCAGGAAAAGAATCCACCAAGCAAAATGCAAAGTGTCTCGGACGGTTACTGCAGTGACTAATAGAGCGTCAGCTCTGCATCACCTCCGGCGCAGACTGCTGTGCGAGCTGTCACCATGAGGGCACTGCTGTATAGGGATGAACGTTTCCTAATCATTGACGGGTTATGGCCGATGTAAAATAGTTTGGCCATCGATGGGGGAGAACCAGGTGGTTTCCCACCATCGATGTCAGGCTTAAACGAATAGGTTATTTTTTATCCCCCCCCCATATAGATGACCATCTATATGTAGAAACATTAATGGTCAACCATAGCATAGTAATCAATAACACTATTGATGGCCAGTTGCACCATTGCTATCGATGGCAACTATGGCTATGCCTACTGCTGTGTGGTGTAGTGTCACCGTTACTCCCACTGTATGGAATAGTGTCAGTGTTACTCCCACTGTATGGTGTAGTGTCAATGTTACTCCCACTGTATGGTGTAGTGTCAATGTTACTCCCTCTGTATGGTGTAGTGTCACTGTTACTCCTTCTGGATAGTATAGTGTCACTGTTACTCCCGCTGTATGGTGTAGTGTCAGTGTTACTCCCACTGTATGGTGTAGTGTCCAGTGTTACTCCCACTGTATGATGTAGTGTCCCTGTTACTCCCGCTGTATGGTGTAGTGTGACTGTTACTCCCGCTGTATGGTGTAGTGTGACTGTTACTCCCGTTGTATGGTGTAGTGTCAGTGTTACTCCCGCTGTATGGTGTAGTGTCAGTGTTACTCCCGCTGTATGGTGTAGTGTCAGTGTTACTCCCGCTGTATGGTGTAGTGTCAGTGTTACTCCCGCTGTATGGTGTAGTGTCAGTGTTACTCCCGCTGTATGGTGTAGTGTGACTGTTACTCCCGCTGTATGGAGTAGTGTCACTGTTACTCCCGCTGTATGGTGTAGTGTCACTGTTACTCCCGCTGTATGGTGTAGTGTCACTGTTACTCACGCTGTATGGTGTAGTGTCACTGTTACTCCCGCTGTATAGTGTAGTGTGACTGTTACTCCCACTGTATGGTGTAGTGTGACTGTTACTCCCGCTGTATGGTGTAGTGTCACTGTTACTCCCGCTGTATGGTGTCGTGTCACTGTTACTCCTGCTGTATGGTGTAGTGTCAGTGCTACTCCCGCTGTATGGAGTTGTGTGACTGTTACTCCCGCTGTATGGTGTCGTGTGACTGTTACTCCCTCTGTATGTTGTAGTGTCACTGTTACTCCTTCTGGATAGTGTAGTGTCACTGTTACTCCCGCTGTATGGTATAGCGTCACTGTTGCTCCCGCTGTATGGTGTAGCGTCACTGTTACTCCTCTGTATAGTGTAGTGTCAGTGTTACTCCCACTGTATGGTGTAGTGTGACTGTTACTCCCGCTGTATGGTGTAGTGTGACTGTTACTCCCGCTGTATGGTGTAGTGTCACTGTTGCTCCCACTGTATGGTGTAGTGTCAGTGTTACTCCCACTGTATGGTGTAGTGTCAGTGTTACTCCCGCTGTATGGTGTAGTGTCAGTGTTACTCCCGCTGTATGGTGTAGTGTCAGTGTTACTCCCGCTGTATGGTGTAGTGTCACTGTTGCTCCCACTGTATGGTGTAGTGTCACTGTTGCTCCCTCTGTATGGTGTAGCGTCACTGTTACTCCTTCTGTATAGTGTAGTGTCACTGTTACTCCCACTGTGTAGCGTAGTGTCACCCATACCCCTACTGACAGCCGGGAAGGGTCATAGTTGTGTTGGGCTGGCAGCTGTGATATATCAGAGTGATACATGAAATTGGGGCCAGACAGGTCCTGTTCTGTATCCGTCACCTGCGTATAAATCCCCATCGTGAAATAAGACATTTTGTTGCAGTTAAATGTAGGATGTAACAATCTCAGTAACCTTTACTTCTTCAGCATCAGCTGCTGTTGTCACGCTACCGAGTGATCTGTCTGTTCCCTGTACAGCGCACAAATGTCACTGACACCGGCAGAGACGGAGGGAGAGAGAGGGATAGAGAGAGAGAGACAGACAGACAGGCAGAGACAGATAGGGATAGATGGAGAGATAGACAGTGAGGGAGAGAGACCGACAGAGAGGGGGACAAACAGGGAGAGAGAGAGAGAGAGAGGGGGGGGGGGGTAGTGTCTCACACACAGTCTGTGTTGGATAAATGGATGAGATGAGACATGATACATTTATACCGTATGTTAGGTTTTAATATGTTATATGATGTCACTTTAATGTTCCCTCATAGACCGTACCCAAACGCCATTACAGCCGTCACATCCCAGGAGGAATGCTGGCGTAGGGATCACTGATCTATTTGGGGATGTGCATGGGACATCTCTGTACCTCACATACATGGCACAAAGCATAGTACATGCCTATGTAGTATGTCTGTGACACGTGTCTGATGGCAGATCACTACATGTCTGTCCTCACGTGTCTGATGGCAGATCACTACATGTCTGTGATCACGTGTCTGATGGCAGATTACTACATGCCTATGTAGTATGTCTGGATCACGTGTCTGATGGCAGATCACTACATGCCTATGTAGTATGTCTGTGTCACGTGTCTGATGGTAGATCACTACATGCCTATGTAGTATGTCTGTGTCACGTGTCTGATGGTAGATCACTACATGCCTATGTAGTATGTCTGTGACACGTGTCTGATGGCAGATCACTACATGCCTATGTAGTATGTCTGTGTCACATGTCTGATGGTAGATCACTACATGCCTATGTAGTATGTATGTGTCATGTGTCTGATGGTAGATCACTACATGTCTGTGATCACGTGTCTGATGGCAGATCACTACATGCCTATGTAGTATTTCTGTGACACGTGTCTGATGGCAGATCACTACATGTCTGTGATCACGTGTCTGATGGCAGATCACTACATGTCTGTGCTCACGTGTCTGATGGCAGATCACTACATGTCTGTGATCACGTGTCTGATGGCAGATCACTACATGTCTGTGATCACGTGTCTGATGGCAGATCACTACATGCCTATGTAGTATTTCTGTGACACGTGTCTGATGGCAGATCACTACATGTCTGTGATCACGTGTCTGATGGCAGATCACTACATGTCTGTGCTCACGTGTCTGATGGCAGATCACTACATGTCTGTGATCACGTGTCTGATGGCAGATCACTACATGTCTGTGATCACGTGTCTGATGGCAGATCACTACATGCCTATGTAGTATGTCTGTCACGTGTCTGATGGTAGATCACTACATGCCTATGTAGTATGTCTGTGTCACGTGTCTGATGGTAGATCACTACATGCCTATGTAGTATGTCTGTGACACGTGTCTGATGGCAGATCACTACATGCCTATGTAGTATGTCTGTGTCACGTGTCTGATGGTAGATCACTACATGCCTATGTAGTATGTCTGTGTCACGTGTCTGATGGCAGATCACTACATGCCTATGTAGTATGTCTGTGATCACATGTCTGAAGGCAGATCACTACATGCCTATGTAGTGTGTCTGATGGCAGATCACTACATGCCTATGTAGTATGTCTGTGCCACATTTCTGATGGCAGATCACTACATGCCTGTGACACGTGTCTGATGGCAGATCACTACATGCCTGTGACACGTGTCTGATGGCAGATCACTACATGTCTGTGACACTACATGCCTGTACAATCAGTGTGATGTGAGCTGGTAGCTGTGGGTATTGTGTTGGTTATTGTATACATCCAATATATGACGCATATTCTGATCCTTACAGATTGATCTCCGTTTCCTGACGCTGCTGACGGCTGTCGCCACCCAGGGCGCGATCTCCAAAGAGACCCAGACGGCCTATTATGTCAAGTCCTACAAGCTGGAAGTCAGCACCAATGGGGAGGACTGGATGATGTTCCGCCACGGCAAGAACCACAAGGTCAGCAATCCCAGCACACCGCGGTGTATACACGCCATTATTATTATTACTCTTATCATCAATGTTGGGGGAATGAATCCTGGATGTAGGATGGGCCATAGGTGGATTGGGCCACTGGACCCTAGGGAACATACCCGTGGGCAGGGACTGGTGGTCTCCTGCGCTCGGACATGTATAAGGCTGGCTACCACTTTGCTTCATTGCCCGGCTAGGAGGGCGGAGGTGCGGTTGGCTTCGCCATGACTGCTGGTTGGATAAACATGTTCTACAGTGGTGTATGGTCCCCATAGGAAGACAATGTGACGACAGTAAGATGTTTCCGCCATGTAGACAGGTGCTGACGGAGCGAGCACAGACCTATGCATACAGCTCCGGCCCAAGGGTGGAATTTGGCAGCACTTGTTGAGTGGCGTGACGTGTCGGCTACATCCTCCCGCATGGGCATCCAGTTTAACCCTATGAAGGCCGAAATGTAACGCCGGCAGTCCGCTCGGCCCCCGCTTTGTGCTACTGACTCATTTATTGCAATGTTTCATCACACTTGAATTCCTCTATGAAATTGTATTTAGGGCAGCTGTTTCCAATTGAGTTGAAATGAAACAATTTGCTGTTCTTCGTGTCACCGCTCTTTCTGGGAGCGGAAAAAACAACAGCGTATTAATCGTCAGGACTGCTGCGGGGGCTTCCCAGACCGTCCCGGCCAAGCCGAGCGGATCCTGTGTGTCTGCTGAACCGCTGGAAGTGCCTGACAGCAAGTCAAGGGGAACGTGTTCCCCACAGACCAGTCCCTACCCTGGGATGGAATTCGTGGAGAATTTCTGTCTTCCCCTCCGCACGCTGTGATAATAATCACAAAGCCACATGAAGCTCCTGAACTAGCGAGGCCTAAGTCTAACAATCCACTAACAAGGGCTGTTACACAAATAGGCTCAGGGATACGAGGCGTGCAGCCATAAAGAGAAAGGGTCTGGCTAATGGGCCTGTGCTTGTGTACCGCTGGATGGGGGGGGGGGGGGCCTGGGGGTTCTGTATGGCCGCTTCAGAGCTAGAATTAGGAAACTACATAATTAATTACTCAGATTCCAGATGCTCCAACGTCTATATACATCGTACAGACGGGATAACTGAGGGCGTATTTATCAATGTCCGTGGCCCCAATCCTCACGTGGATACAATCAGTATATGATTGTCCCAAGTCAGGCGATATCACGATATCGATTCCTGTTCCCTAACTTCCAAAAACGTTACATCCACCCACTCTTTCCTGCCTAAGGCCATTCACAAGGGGGTTTGGTGGGTACCTCTGACCCACACCCGGACTCTTTTGAGGGGCCCTGTGGGGGTGGGGGTTCAGCTGTTGAGGGGGGTAAATTCTGCCCACTGTAGTGTTGCGTTTTTTTCCTGGTTGATGGTGTGGCCATGTGCCCCAGATCTTGCCACACCGCCTTAGTATCGTCCTCATCTCCGTCAGTGCGATATCATTTGGCTGTCGGTTATGGTGAAAGTCCAGCCTGGTCCACTGAGTGCGACGCTTTGTTAGTGCTCCGGAGCGATGATCCGTAGCTCTGAGATCAGTTTTACTCTGCCCGCGGATCACAGATTGGGCCTGTAATGACTGAATTAGCCGTCCGTCTCTGTGGGACACCTTGGAGGAATATAATGAGGCCTTTTTGTGAATCCCAGCCATATGATCAGTCATGTGCTGGGTCAGAGACATCCCTAAATTGCCTTATGTCCCCCCTCCCCCTCCCGGCTAATCCCTGAGTATTGTAACGTGACCACATGTTTGTTCTGGGATCCGATCTGATAAATTTGCCCGAATTGCTGCAGTTTTAGGATCTCCCTCATTGATCCACGTTATCTGCATGAAATCTGCAGGGTACAGAAGTGCGGGCTGCAGCCTGTCAGGGAAATGTGATCCGTAGCCACAATCACACTTGGCGGAGATGTACGAGTCTTCCGTCTGCTGCCACCAACTGTAGCGGGGTATGTTCTGTGTGCGTGTAGCGTGTTCCCACGGGAGAGCTTCCCTGTTCGCTGTTTTTGTACCAACATTCAGGGGGAAGCATTAGGGGTCAGGGGTCATGACACCCTATTACCGATGGGCAGTGATATACAAACACTCAGGGGGAAGAGATCGGAGGTTCGGGGGTCATGACACCCTATTACCGATGGGCAATGATATACAAACACTCAGAGGGAAGAGATCGGAGGTTCGGGGGTCATGACACCCTATTACCGATGGGCAATGATATACAAACACTCAGAGGGAAGAGATCTGGGTTCAGGGGTCATGGCACCCTATTACCGATGGGCAGTGATATACAAACACTCAGGGGGAAGCATTAGGGGTCATGACACCCTATTACTGATGTGCAGTAGGGTTACCAACTCATCCCTTTAATCCGGGACACACATTAATTACACAGGTTCTGTGGCTGGCTTTCACCTGGTTTTAAACTGCCACAGAACCTGTGTAATTAAATGTGTCCCGGATTAAAGGGATGAGTTGGTCACCCTAATGTGCAGTGATATACAAATACTCAGGGGGGGAAGAGTCCGGAAGGTCAGGGGTCATGACACCCTATTACCGATGGGCAATGATATACAAACACTCAGGGGGGAAGAGTCCGGAAAGTCAGGGGTCATGACACCCTATTACCGATGGGCAATGATATACAAACACTCAGGGGGGAAGAGTCCGGAAGGTCAGGGGTCATGACACCCTATTACCGATGGGCAATGATATACAAACACTCAGGGGGGAAGAGTCCGGAGGTTCAGGGGTCATGACACCCTATTACCGATGGGCAATGATATACAAACACTCAGGGGGGAAGAGTTTGAGGGTCAGGGGTCATGGCACCCTATTACCGATGGGCAGGGATATACAAACACTCAGGGGGGAAGAGTCCGGAAGGTCAGGGGTCATGGCACCTTATACGGGACGCAAGTCCTGCTGCAGTAACTCTACAACTCTCTTCTTAGTAACTGGATGCGGCCACTTTACCGACAGCCATTGGCAGTGAAATTATAACATTCATTATACCGACACGGTCAAAGTGCTGACATTTAAAATGTTGACATGTCCAAAGGTCAATGTGACTTTCTCAAGATTATTTTCTTTGAAACCAACTTGTTCTTACTTCATAGTGAGCTGATGCGAGGGGACCGTGTCGAAGTAGACACCAATCCATAGGCTAATCCGCTTATATGTGCCGTAGGTCTGTGTCTGCCTGTGAGCCAATCCTGCGCGCTGCAGCAGCCCTATGGCGTCTGACCCCGGCCTCTGGTGCGATGGTTACGCTGCCGGTGTGGGCCAAACGCCCGATATATGACCTTGTCTCACTAGCCACCCGCCAGTTACTTCCCACTGAGAATCCATGTCTGCAACTCTGACTGGAAACCATTGGGACAAAACTCCTAGTGTCAGCATAGTTAATGTTTGCGGTAACGGTGACGGTTTATGGGCGAGCCCTCGCCTTGCAGAGCGACCGGTGGGAAGAGAATACACCAGAAAGATTGTCATAAAAATAACGCACCCGGTAGAATAGAACAATGATTTAATGCAAGGGGCCCGCGCCTCCGGCGTCATGGCGGATGACTGCAGTATCCAGTAGATTTGTCATATCTGCCGCATCTTGACTCAGCGCCACAAAGGAGGCAGGCGCTGAAATAAATGTATACACGTCTATATATGTGTCAGGCCATTACAGGCATCTCTGAGTTACTCCCTGCTGCCTGCCGGGTGGGCGCGCTGCCAGCTGGAGTGAGAAATCAGAGATTAAATGTACTTTCCGAGGAGAGGAAGAGAAAATGTGCAAATATTCTGCAGCAGGGAACAAGCCGTCTGCACCGTGCAGTCTCAGGTGCTCGCAGATTGAGGTGTTTAATTATTCACCCTGCTTTATATTAATGCTGATTTATTAATGCACCCAGGATTGGAAGCAATGTCACAGCGCAGGTTTATCCTGCAACAATGGACACAGCTTAGCCGGCTGCACCTCTGTCCTCACAGCGGCAGAGCGCCTCCATCATTGTATAGATCAGACCATGCTGTACTCGGGGACTGAGTACATTAGCAGGGACTGATTACAGGAGCAGGGACTGATTACAGGAGGATGCTGCAGGCTTCACCTCTGTCCTCACAGCGGCAGAGCCCCTCCATCATTGTATAGATCAGACCATGCTGTACTCGGGGACTGAGTACAGGAGCCAAGGACTGAGTACAGGAGGATGCTGTAGCCATGTACAAGGTGCAGTGATATGTACAATCCATAATCCCTAGGTCTGCACTCATGTCTCTACAGATATAGGACCTTTTTCTGGTCCACAGGCTTAAACCACAGTATAAAGGCACAGGTGCAAGTGCGGCACACCCCTCAGCCATGGCCGTCCGTCTGTACACCAGGGAAAGGCTCTGCGGGGGCAGTAGTATAATGGCACAGGTGCGAGTGCGGCACACCACTCAGCCATGGCTGCCCGTCTGTACACCAGGGAAGGGCTCTGCGGGGGCAGTAGTATATTGGCACAGGTGCGAGTGCGGCACACCACTCAGCCATGGCTGCCCGTCTGTACACCAGGGAAGGGCTCTGCAGGGGCAGTAGTATAATGGCACAGGTGCTAGTGCGGCACACCCCTCAGCCATGGCTGCCTGTCTGTACACCAGGGAAGGGCTCTGCAGGGGCAGTAGTATAATGGCACAGGTGAGAGTGCCGCACACCACTCAGCCATGGCTACTTGTCTGTACACCAGGGAAGGGCTCTGCAGGGGCAGTAGTATAATGGCGCAGGTGCCGGTGCGGCACACCACTCAGCCATGGCTGCCCGTCTGTACTCCAGGGAAGGGCTCTGCAGGGGCAGTAGTATAATGGCGCAGGTGCCGGTGCGGCACACCACTCAGCCATGGCTACTTGTCTGTACACCAGGGAAGGGCTCTGCAGGGGCAGTAGTATAATGGCGCAGGTGCCGGTGCGGCACACCACTCAGCCATGGCTGCCCGTCTGTACTCCAGGGAAGGGCTCTGCAGGGGCAGTAGTATAATGGCACAGGTGCGAGTGCGGCACACCACTCAGCCATGGCTGCCTGTCTGTACACCAGGGAAGGGCTCTGCGGGGGCAGTAGTATAATGGCACAGGTGTGAGTGCGGCACACCACTCAGCCATGGCTGCCTGTCTGTACTCCAGGGAAGGGCTCTGCAGGGGCAGTAGTATAATGGCACAGGTGCGAGTGCGGCACACCACTCAGCCATGGCCGCCCGTCTGTACACCAGGGAAGGGCTCTGCGGGGGCAGTAGTATAATGGCACAGGTGTGAGTGCGGCACACCACTCAGCCATGGCTGCCTGTCTGTACTCCAGGGAAGGGCTCTGCAGGGGCAGTAGTATAATGGCACAGGTGCGAGTGCGGCACACCACTCAGCCATGGCTGCCTGTCTGTACTCCAGGGAAGGGCTCTGCAGGGGCAGTAGTATAATGGCACAGGTGCGAGTGCAGCACACCACTCAGCCATGGCGGTTCGTCTGTACACCAGGGAAGGGCTCTGCAGGGGCAGTAGTATAATGGCACAGGTGCGAGTGCGGCACACCACTCAGCCATGGCTGCCTGTCTGTACTCCAGGGAAGGGCTCTGCAGGGGCAGTAGTATAATGGCACAGGTGCGAGTGCGGCACACCACTCAGCCATGGCTGCCCGTCTGTACACCAGGGAAGGGCTCTGCGGGGGCAGTAGTATAATGGCACAGGTGCGAGTGCGGCACACCACTCAGCCATGGCTGCCTGTCTGTACACCAGGGAAGGGCTCTGCAGGGGCAGTAGTATAATGGCACAGGTGCGAGTGCGGCACACCACTCAGCCATGGCTGCCCGTCTATACACCAGGGAAGGGCTCTGCAGGGGCTGTAGTATAATGGCACAGGTGCGAGTGCGGCACACCACTCAGTCATGGCTGCCCGTCTGTACTCCAGGGAAGGGCTCTGCAGGGGCAGTAGTATAATGGCACAGGTGCGAGTGCGGCACACCACTCAGCCATGGCTGCCCGTCTATACACCAGGGTAGGGCTCTGCAGGGGCTGTAGTATAATGGCACAGGTGCGAGTGCGGCACACCACTCAGCCATGGCTGCCCGTCTATACACCAGGGAAGGGCTTTGCAGGGGCTGTAGTATAATGGCACAGGTGCGGCACACCACTGAGCCATGGCTGCCCGTCTGTACACCAGGGAAGGGCTCTGCAGGGGCTGTAGTATAATGGCGCAGGTACGAGTGCGGCACACCACTCAGTCATGGCTGCCCATCTGTACACCAGGGAAGGGCTCTGCGGGGGCTGTAGTATAATGGCACAGGTGCGAGTGCGGCACACCACTGAGCCATGGCTGCCCGTCTGTACACCAGGGAAGGGCTCTGCAGGGGCTGTAGTATAATGGCGCAGGATCGAGTGCGGCACACCACTCAGCCATGGCCGCCCGTCTGTACACCAGGGAAGGGCTCTGCGGGGGCAGTAGTATAATGGCACAGGTGTAAGTGTCTCCTGTGAGTGAGCTATAGGGATAATATCAGGTTTCCCGATATCACCGCCCTGTCACCGTGACCTTAGTGGTGGTAAATGATCAGTAAGCCGCTGTTACCCTCTGACTCCTTGTGACCGATATACGTAATGCTATTTTCAGTCTCTTAAATCTATATTTAGAATTTTCCAGCCCCTTCAGTGTTACTCACGTGTCAGATGTTCCTTCAGTAAGACGCTGCTACTGCTGGCGACTCCAACTCACCTTCCTATATAATTCCTTATTTAGACATAACTTTCGCTTCGTGTGCCCATGGCCCTGACAGTTCCCCATTACCTCAGCTTTCCACCGAGTGTCTGGTTTCCCCTGTCACGTGGGACGCACCAGGCTTGTGGAAATGGTCCAGCGCAGTGTAAGCCGCAGGAGTAGTGCAGGCGTGGATCAGTGTGCCGGAGGACATAGCAGTGGTCACTGCTGGGCCTAGAGCGCACCGGTGGCCATGTCCAGCACATACAGGGTGTGTTAGGTATGCAAGATCCGTTCTCTGACTAATGACACAGAAATGGTCTCAGCGCTTCCTGGCCATAGTCCAGCGCAGTTATGGTGATAATAATAGAATCGCCTGAGAATCCCTCTCTCTCTGGGTTACTTGTATGACCTATGGATGCGGGTGGGGGAGTGATGGCGAAGGCAGAATGCGAAATGCAGATATGAACTCCCTTCCCGCTGTCGGTGGCACTAATGCAGCATACTAAGTGCAGGCAGGACTGTGGGGGAGGACAGGGAGAGCGGCGGGGGGAAGCCTGCGTAATGACGTCTCCAGCCGCTCCAGGCTGCGCTATTGCAGAATTCAGGTCAGATAGATCATACACACGGTGAGATATTGGCTGCCTCACCTATGCTAGACAATACTGACTAAGCCGGAGAAACACTGGCAGTGTTGGGATAACCTTCTGATCTCGGGTGCCGGACGGGGTCCCAACAGTCATTTACCCGATGTCGGGATCCCGACTGTTAAAACACCGACAGACGGGTTCCCGACGGCCACCGGCTATTCTCCCTCGTGGGGGTCCACGACCCCCATAGAGGGAGAATAGAATAGGTGGCTCGCGCAGCGAGACCGCAAGGGGCTTAGTTGCGCTCAGCATGCTGTCTAGGTCCGGCCAGTCGGGATCCCGACGTTGGGCTAATGACTGTCAGGATCCCGACTGTCAGAACCCTATACCACACCCCTGATCTCAGCATGTGGATGCAGCTCGCTTACAGCACAAAAGAAAACACTGGCTCGTTAGTAAGTGAAACTAAATCCTTGTATAATTATCAGTCATTCATATAGCGCACTCATATTCCGCAGCGCTGTACAGAACATACATCAGCCCCTGGCCCAGTGGAGCTTGCAATCTATGCTCACTATTGCATTCATATGCTGGGGATAACTTTCTCTGACAAAGGGGGAGTATTAAGCCTTGGAGAGTGACAAAGTGGAGAGTGACAAAGTGTAGCAACCGGTCAGCTGTCATTTTTAGACACATTCTGTAACATGACAGTTAGGAGCCAATTGGCTGCTATTTTATCTCGCACCACTTTATCGCTCTCACTTTTTCGGTTGTGGGAGGGATCCTCATGCAAACACTGGAGAACATACAAACTCCCCTCAGATGGTGGCGTACACAGGAATTGAACTCATCACCTTGAAGCGGTAATACTGACCACTATGCCAGCTGTGCTACCCATGTATGTATATGTAATGTACATAAATACATCATATTATTGGCCATGTAGGATTGTCCTGCACACCATTACGCAGAATGTTCTAAGCTGATATGGCGAAGCCGCGGTGGAAACGTCATTGCAGGATGGCGGCTGCTACGTCTGCACCTCTGTACCACCACATTATCCTGACATAACATAACAGTATATTCCACTGTAGGGACTGGGCTAGTTATAACATTCGCTAATGGAGCATGAGCCACACGCTGCATCATTACAGAAGGGCAAAATGGCACGGCCTTTGCCCAGGTGGCGCTGCGTCTCAGACCCCCTCTCTGAAGTACAGTCATTTATCTTTAATTCTCTGCCACTATCCCCCAAATTCCACACGGATGATGGCTTGAAATCCTAATCCTGTTAGTGCACAGACTTCTAAAGCACTTTCTGCCTCCCCCCCCCCCCCCTCGTTATAGAAGGAGGGGGCAGATAATCCCTCAAAGAGCCTGCAGGTGCAGTACAAACGCACAGATGGCAGAACGTGCCACAAGTCACAGATCAGGGAAGTGTGCGCTATCTGGGCAGCCACAGTACAGACGGAGTCTGGGGCTGGAAATTGCTTTTCCCATTTATCGGAGTATTAACGTAATCGTTACTGGAAGCCGCAGATCTCTGACACCGACTGGAATGAATGAGCCTATCAAAGCCAAGTGAGTGAGCGCTCACAGGAATCTGGATGCTAAACCTGCAGAAGGAGCACGTACCTACTAGTGTGCGCTCACAGGAATCTGGATGCTATACCTGCAGAAGAAGCACGTACCTACTAGTGTGCGCTCACAGGAATCTAGATGCTATACCTGCAGAAGGAGCACGTACCTACTAGTGTGTGCTCACAGGAATCTGGATGCTAAACTTGCAGAAGGAGCACGTACCTACTAGTGTGCGCTCACAGGAATCTGGATGCTATACCTGCAGAAGGAGCACGTACCTACTAGTGTGCGCTCACAGGAATCTAGATGCTATACCTGCAGAAGGAGCACGTACCTACTAGTGTGCGCTCACAGGAATCTGGATGCTATACCTGCAGAAGGAGCACGTACCTACTAGTGTGCGCTCACAGGAATCTAGATGCTATACCTGCAGAAGGAGCACGTACCTACTAGTGTGCGCTCACAGGAATCTAGATGCTATACCTGCAGAAGGAGCACGTACCTACTAGTGTGCGCTCACAGGAATCTGGATCTTATACCTGCAGAAGGAGCACATACCTACTAGTGTGCTCTCACAGGAATCTGGATGCTGTACCTGCAGAAGGAGCACGTACCTACTAGTGTGCGCTCACAGGAATCTGGATGCTAAACCTGCAGAAGGAGCACTTACCTACTAGTGTGCGCTCACAGGAATCTGGATGCTAAACCTGCAGAAGGAGCACGTACCTACTAGTGTACGCTCACAGGAATCTGGATGCTATACCTGCAGAAGGAGCACGTACCTACTAGTGTACGCTCACAGGAAGCTGGATGTTATACCTGCAGAAGGAGCACGTACCTACTAGTGTGCACTCACAGGAAGCTGGATGCTATCCCTGCAGAAGGAGCATGTACCTACTAGTGAGCGCTCACAGGAATCTGGATGCTAAACCTGCAGAAGGAGCACGTACCTATTAGTGTGCGCTCACAGGAATCTGGATGCTATACCTGCAGATGGAGCACTTACCTACTAGTGTGCGCTCACAGGAAGCTGGATGTTATACCTGCAGAAGGAGCACGTACCTACTAGTGTGCACTCACAGGAATCTGGATGCTAAACCTGCAGAAGGAGCACGTACCTACTAGTGTGCGCTCACAGGAATCTGGATGCTATACCTGCAGAAGGAGCACTTACCTACTAGTGTGCGCTCACAGGAATCTGGATGCTAAACCTGCAGAAGGAGCACGTACCTACTAGTGTGCGCTCACAGGAATCTGGATGCTATACCTGCAGAAGGAGCACTTACCTACTAGTGTGCGCTCACAGGAATCTGGATGCTAAACCTGCAGAAGGAGCACGTACCTACTAGTGTGTGCTCACAGGAATCTGGATGCTAAACCTGCAGAAGGAGCACGTACCTACTAGTGTGCGCTCACAGGAAGCTGGATGCTATACCTGCAGAAGGAGCACGTACCTACTAGTGTGCGCTCACAGGAATCTGGATGCTAAACCTGCAGAAGGAGCACTTACCTACTAGTGTGCGCTCACAGGAATCTGGATGCTATACCTGCAGAAGGAGCACGTACCTACTAGTGTGCGCTCACAGGAATCTGTGATGCTGTACCTGCAGAAGGAGCACGTACCTACTAGTGTGCACTCACAGGAATCACACCCTCACTAGCATGCACGAGAACACACACCCTCACTAGCATGCACAAGAACACACCCCTCGGTAGTATGCACGAGAACACACCCCCTCGGTAGTATGCACGAGAACACACCCCCTCGCTAGCATGCACGAGAACACACCCCCTCGCTAGCATGCACGAGAACACACCCCCTCGCTAGCATGCACGAGAACACACCCCCTCGCTAGCATGCACGAGAACACACCCCCTCGCTAGCATGCACGAGAACACACCCCCTCGCTAGCATGCACGAGAACACACCCCCTCGCTAGCATGCACGAGAACACACCCCCTCGCTAGCATGCACGAGAACACACCCCCTCGCTAGCATGCACGAGAACACACCCCCTCGCTAGCATGTACGAGAACACACCCCCTCGCTAGCATGTACGAGTACAAATAGACGCACAGCGGAATTATAACGCACAGCAGTAAAGGTGACAGTTAGAAGCCTGCAGAGAATATTATCTTGCTGGTGCTGTTATTAGAATTGATGTCGATGTTCTTTGCGACATCTGCGGCTCTTACCTTGGAGCGTTGGCCAGGTGTGGCCGTAATGATAACCACCAGGCGGAGGAGACATTGCTGAAGGTTCTGACAGTAAGAAATGCGCAAGCAGAGGAGGAAAGGGGATTTCTAGGCTGAACATTAGACTAGTACGGGTGTCATTATAGGGGGAAATTTACTAAAGGACATTTGTAAAAAAAAATAGGTGTATTTGTATTTAGAAATACACTTATTTTTGACATTTACTATCCCAAAAATACGGCTATTCGTATTGATGTGCTATCAATACGAATACGAATTGCCGTATTTTCGGGATAGTAAATGTCACAAATAAGTGTATTTCTTAATACAAATACACCTATTTTTTACAAATTTCCCTTAGTAAATTTCCCCCTACGTCTTTATCTTATCTGCTCCTCTGCCTAATCTCTGTGCTGTGTACAGATTGGAGTCTATAAAATGACCTGATTCTGGAAGTGAACCACATGTTCTCAGAGATATGGCAGCATGTAGTGAGCAACTGATACATTTGTTACATTGGGGGTTATTCTAGTTCATTCTTTCTGACAAAATCCTTCTTAGATGGACAAAACCATGTGCACTGCGGGTGGGGCAGATGTAACTTGTGCAGAGAGAATTAGATTTGGGTGGGGTTTTTCTTCAAAGTGAGATCTATATTGCAGTGTAAAATCATGCAGTCAGTATTTTCCCTGCACAGAAACAAAATAACTCACCCAAATCTAATTCTATCTGCACATGTTACATCTGCCCCCCTGCAGTGCACATGGTTTTGTCCATCTAAGAAGGATTTTGTCAGAAAGAATGAACTAGAATAAACCCCATTGTGTGGTACTTTTGATGCTTGGGTAGAAGATGATATATTAAGGGGACAGGTCTTACAATTCCCTCTCTTCTGCAGTGTAATACATTGTACCCCCCTAAAATGTGCTTCTATTACAAACAAAGGACAGTCCGGTGGTCTGTGTGTAGACGCTAGCAGTATGGCGATTCCATGATGTTTTCCATATTCCCGGAGGTCATCCTGGCCCAGCACTGCACCCGGGAGCAGGATGTTTTCCTACAGAAACGTACATTTATTTTACTGCTCTCCAAAGGATGTCTTTCCAATGTATTTGTAATTAATGGCAGGAATTCTGCTCTTCCCTGCCTTTCCCACTATGTTCCTGCCGCCGTTTAGCATGTGGAAGCGTATCTCAGACTCTGCTGAGAAATGTCACATCTGGTATTAGGGGCGCAGAGCGTTGTTAGTCTCATGTACTGAGGGGCAGTACAGGGGAAGCAGCGGCTCTCATCGCGCGGGCAGTCTGCAGTACAGGAGAAGCATAGGCTCTCATCGCGCGGGTTGTCTGCAGTACGGGGGAAGCAGCGGCTCTCATCGCGCGGGCAGTCTGCAGTACGGGGGAAGCAGCGGCTCTCATCGCGCGGGCAGTCTGCAGTACAGGAGAAGCATAGGCTCTCATCGCGCGGGCAGTCTGCAGTACAGGGGAAGCAGCGGCTCTCATCGCGCGGGCAGTCTGCAGTACAGGGGAAGCAGCGGCTCTCATCGCGCGGGCAGTCTGCAGTACAGGGGAAGCAGCGGCTCATCGCGCGGGCAGTCTGCAGTACAGGGGAAGCAGAGGCTCTCATCGCGTGGGCTGTCTGCAGTACGGGGGAAGCAGCGTCTCTCATCGCGCGGGCAGTCTGCAGTACGGGGGAAGCAGCGGCTCTCATCGCGCGGGCAGTCTGCAGTACGGGGGAAGCAGCGGCTCTCATCGCGCGGGCAGTCTGCAGTACAGGGGAAGCAGCGGCTCTCATCGCGCGGGCAGTCTGCAGTACGGGGGAAGCAGCGTCTCTCATCGCGCGGGCAGACTGCAGTACGGGGGAAGCAGCGGCTCTCATCGCGCGGGCAGTCTGCAGTACAGGGGAAGCAGCGGCTCTCATCGCACGGGCAGTCTGCAGTACAGGGGAATCAGCATCTCTCATCGCGCGGGCAGTCTGCAGTACAGGGGAAGCAGCGTCTCTCATCGCGCGGGCAGTCTGCAGTACAGGGGAAGCAGCGGCTCTCATCGCGCGGGCAGTCTGCAGTACGGGGGAAGCAGCGTCTCTCATCGCGCGGGCAGACTGCAGTACGGGGGAAGCAGCGGCTCTCATCGCGCGGGCAGTCTGCAGTACAGGGGAAGCAGCGGCTCTCATCGCACGGGCAGTCTGCAGTACAGGGGAATCAGCATCTCTCATCGCGCGGGCAGTCTGCAGTACAGGGGAAGCAGCGTCTCTCATCGCGCGGGCAGTCTGCAGTACAGGGGAAGCAGCGGCACTCATCGTGTGGGCAGTCTGCATCTGGCCCTTTTCTTCTGTGTAACTCTTTGGATGCCAGAGTCCTGATAAAAGGTCTATACGTGTTCCGCAGCGCCATTAACCCTTGTCTCTTTTTCGTACTTCTCTAGATTTTCCCTGGAAACAATGACCCCTCTGAGGTTGTGCTGAACAAGATTCCCCAGCCAGTGCTGACGCGTTTCGTCCGGTTCCGGCCTCAGACGTGGCACACCGGAATCGCCATGCGGGTGGAGCTTTATGGCTGCAAGATTACAGGTGTACATTTGTTATTTATTGTGCATTTCGTGTGACAGAAGTGACGCAGTTTGGAATGATATGGGCTGCAGTATTATTGCTATCTGCGTCATCATATAGCGGCAGCATATTCCGTCGCGCCTTGCAGTGGAATGTACATGTGTTATTATGTCACTCACTTGGATCTCCCCCCATTTCAGATTCGCCCTGCTCTAATATGCTGGGAATGATGTCTGGCCTGATCTCCGACTCCCAGATCACGGCATCTTCCACCAGAGAGTACCTGTGGCTGCCGGGGGTGGCGCGGCTGGTCAGCAGTCGCTCGGGCTGGTACTCTCATATGACGCCTGAACAGGCCGGGAAGGAATGGCTGCAGGTGGACCTGGGAGCGCTTAAGACTGTGAAAGGCATCATTATCCAGGGCGCAAGAGGCGGGGACACCACCACCGAAAACAGGGCATTCGTGCGCAAGTTCAAAGTAGCCCATAGCCTGAATGGCAAGGACTGGGAGTTCATCCAGGATGTGAGAACCGAGCAGGCCAAGGTAGGGGAAGCCAGAGTGGTACACGTAGTGTACCCCAACAGGTGTCTGTGTAATCTGTAAAGACGGTGACCCTAATACTGCAGTGCTTATTACAAAAGGCTGAATGGCCGAACTACATATCCCAGCATGATCTCCAACTTTCACTGGCAGGACATGCTGGTACTTGTTGTTTATCTCTGTGCTTCTAGGTCATCCCTGGGGTCACCTATGTGTCGGGGTACAGGACTGTGCTTCTATGTCATCCCTGGGGTCACCTATGTGTCGGAGTACAGGACTGTGCTTCTATGTCATCCCTGGGGTCGCCTATGTGTCGGGGGACAGGACTGTGCTTCTATGTCATCCCTGGGGTCTGCTATGTGTCGGGGGACAGGACTGTGCTTCTATGTCATCCCAGGGGTCACCTATGTGTCGGGGTACAGGACTGTGCTTCTATGTCATCCCTGGGGTCACCTATGTGTCGGGGGACAGGACTGTACTTCTATGTCATCCCTGGGGTCAGCTATGTGTTGGGGGACAGGACTGTGCTTTTATGTCATCCCTGGGGTCACCTTTGTGTCGGGGGACAGGACTGCACTTCTATGTCATCCCTGGGGTCACCTATGTGTCGGGGTACAGGACTGTGCTTCTATGTCATCCCTGAGGTCAGCTATGTGTCGGGGACAGGACTGCGCTTCTATGTCATCCCTGGGGTCACCTATGTGTCGGGGGACAGGACTGTGCTTCTATGTCATCCCTGGGGTCACCTATGTGTCGGGGGACAGGACTGTGCTTCTATGTCATCCCTGGGGTCACCTATGTGTCGGGGGACAGGACTGTGCTTCTATGTCATCCCAGGGGTCAGCTATGTGTCGGGGGACAGGACTGCGCTTCTATGTCATCCCAGGGGTCACCTATGTGTCGGGGGACAGGACGGCACTTCTATGTCATCCCTGGGGTAACCTATGTGTCGGGGGACAGGACTGCGCTTCTATGTCATCCCTAGGGTCACCTATGTGTTGGGGTACAGGACTGTGCTTCTATGTCATCCCTGGGGTCACCTATGTGTCGGGGGACAGGACTGCACTTCTATGTCATCTCTAGGGTCAGCTATGTGTTGGGGGACAGGACTGTGCTTCTATGTCATCCCTGGGGTCACCTATGTGTCGGGGGACAGGACTGAGCTTTTATGTCATCCCTGGGGTCACCTATGTGTCGGGGGACAGGATTGCGCTTCTATGTCATCCCTG
The DNA here is from genome assembly GCF_055691185.1 of Crinia signifera. Classification (NCBI taxonomy): domain Eukaryota; kingdom Metazoa; phylum Chordata; class Amphibia; order Anura; family Myobatrachidae; genus Crinia; species Crinia signifera. Next base: position 159,576,678 of record NC_139223.1, on the reverse strand, counting down.
GGGTCAGCTATGTGTCGGGGGACAGGACTGCACTTCTATGTCATCTCTAGGGTCAGCTATGTGTTGGGGGACAGGACTGCGCTTCTATGTCATCCCAGGGGTCACCTATGTGTTGGGGGACAGGACTGTGCTTCTAAGTCATCCCTGGGGTCACCTATGTGTCGGGGGACAGGACTGAGCTTTTATGTCATCCCTGGGGTCAGCTATGTGTCGGGGGACAGGACTGCGCTTCTATGTCATCCCTGGGGTCACCTATGTGCCAGGTGACAGGACTGTGCTTCTATGTCATCCCTGGGGTCACCTATGTGTCGGGGGACAGGACTGCACTTCTATGTCATCCCTAGGGTCAGCTATGTGTCGGGGGACAGGACTGCGCTTCTATGTCATCCCAGGGGTCACCTATGTGTTGGGGGACAGGACTGTGCTTCTATGTCATCCCTGGGGTCACCTATGTGCCAGGTGACAGGACTGTGCTTCTATGTCATCCCTGGGGTTAGCTATGTGTCGGGGTACAGGACTGTCCTGAACATGGCATAAGGACATCTTCTCCCATCTCTTTTACAGTTATTCGAGGGCAACATGCACTACGACACGCCAGAGGTGCGCAGGTTTGAGCCGGTAGCCTCTCAGTTTGTCCGAGTTTACCCGGAGCGGTGGTCTCCAGCTGGGATGGGCATGAGGATGGAGATTCTGGGCTGTGACAGAACAGGTGATTATTCACTATGGAAAAGTATTATTTATGTACAGTACAAATAACCCTCATCTCTCTGTATTTCCATGTCATCCCTGGGGTCACCTATGTGCCGGGGGACAGGACTGCGCTTCTATGTCATCCCTGGGGTTAGCTATGTGTTGGGGGACAGGACTGCGCTTCTATGTCATCCCTGGGGTCACCTATTTTGCCGGGGGACAGGGCTGTGCTTCTATGTCATCCCTGGGGTCACCTATGTGCCGGGGGACAGGACTGCGCTTCTATGTCATCCCTGGGGTCACCTATGTGTCGGGGGACAGGACTGTGCTTCTATGTCATCCCTTCGGGTCACCTATGTGCCGGGGGACAGGACTGTGCTTCTATGTCATCCCTTCGGGTCACCTATGTGCCGGGGGACAGGACTGTGCTTCTATGTCATCCCTGGGGTTAGCTATGTGTTGGGGGACAGGACTGCGCTTCTATGTCATCCCTTCGGGTCACCTATGTGCCGGGGGACAGGACTGTGCTTCTATGTCATCCCTGGGGTTAGCTATGTGTTGGGGGACAGGACTGCGCTTCTATGTCATCCCTGGGGTTACCTATGTGCCGGGTGACAGGACTGTGCTTCTATGTCATCCCTGGGGTTAGCTATGTGTCGGGGGACAGGACTGGGCTTCTATGTCATCCCTGGGGTCACCTATGTGTTGGGGTACAGGACTGTGCTTCTATTTCATCCCTGGGGTTAACTATGTGTTGGGGGAGAGGACTGCGCTTCTATGTCATCCCTGGGGTCAGCTATGTGTTGGGGGACAGGACTGTGCTTCTATGTCATCCCTGGGGTCACCTATGTGTCGGGGTACAGGACTGTGCTTCTATGTCATCCCTGCGGTCACCTATGTGTCGGGGGACAGGACTGCGCTTCTATGTCATCCCTGGGGTCACCTATGTGTCGGGGGACAGGACTGTGCTTCTATGTCATCCCTGGGGTCACCTATGTGTCGGGGGGACAGGACTGTGCTTCTATGTCATCCCTGGGGTCACCTATGTGTCGGGGGACAGGACTGCGCTTCTATGTCATCCCTGAGGTCAGCTATGTGTTGGGGGACAGGACTGCGCTTCTATGTCATCCCTTCGGGTCACCTATGTGCCGGGGGACAGGACTGTGCTTCTATGTCATCCCTGGGGTTAGCTATGTGTTGGGGGACAGGACTGCGCTTCTATGTCATCCCTGGGGTTACCTATGTGCCGGGTGACAGGACTGTGCTTCTATGTCATCCCTGGGGTTAGCTATGTGTCGGGGGACAGGACTGGGCTTCTATGTCATCCCTGGGGTCACCTATGTGTTGGGGTACAGGACTGTGCTTCTATTTCATCCCTGGGGTTAACTATGTGTTGGGGGAGAGGACTGCGCTTCTATGTCATCCCTGGGGTCAGCTATGTGTTGGGGGACAGGACTGTGCTTCTATGTCATCCCTGGGGTCACCTATGTGTCGGGGTACAGGACTGTGCTTCTATGTCATCCCTGCGGTCACCTATGTGTCGGGGGACAGGACTGCGCTTCTATGTCATCCCTGGGGTCACCTATGTGTCGGGGGACAGGACTGTGCTTCTATGTCATCCCTGGGGTCACCTATGTGTCGGGGGGACAGGACTGTGCTTCTATGTCATCCCTGGGGTCACCTATGTGTCGGGGGACAGGACTGTGCTTCTATGTCATCCCAGGGGTCAGCTATGTGTCGGGGGACAGGACTGTGCTTCTATGTCATCCCTGGGGTCACCTATGTGTTGGGGTACAGGACTGTGCTTCTATTTCATCCCTGGGGTTAACTATGTGTTGGGGGACAGGACTGTGCTTCTATGTCATCCCTGGGGTCACCTATGTGTCGGGGGACAGGACTGTGCTTCTATGTCATCCCTGGGGTCACCTATGTGTCGGGGGACAGGACTGCACTTCTATGTCATCCCAGGGGTCACCTATGTGTCGGGGGACAGGACTGCACTTCTATGTCATCCCTGGGGTCACCTATGTGTCGGGGGACAGGACTGCACTTCTATGTCATCCCAGGGGTCACTTATGTGTCGGGGGACAGGACTGCACTTCTATGTCATCCCTGGGGTCACCTGTGTGTCGGGGGACAGGACTGCGCTTCTATGTCATCCCTGGGGTCACCTGTGTGTCGGGGGACAGGACTGCACTTCTATGTCATCCCTGGGGTCACCTATGTGTCGGGGGACAGGACTGTGCTTCTATGTCATCCCAGGGGTCAGCTATGTGTCGGGGGACAGGACTGTGCTTCTATGTCATCCCAGGGGTCAGCCATGTGTCGGGGGACAGGACTGTGCTTCTATGTCATCCCAGGGGTCACCTATGTGTCGGGGTATAGGACTGCGCTTCTATGTCATCCCTGGGGTCACCTATGTGTCGGGGTATAGGACTGCGCTTCTATGTCATCCCTGGGGTCACCTATGTGTCGGGGTATAGGACTGCGCTTCTATGTCATCCCTGGGGTCACCTATGTGTCGGGGTATAGGACTGCGCTTCTATGTCATCCCTGGGGTCACCTATGTGTCGGGGTATAGGACTGCACTTCTATGTCATCCCTGGGGTCACCTATGTGTCGGGGGACAGGACTGTGCTTCTATGTCATCCCTGGGTCAGCTATGTGTCGGGGGACAGGTCTGTGCTTCTATGTCATCCCAGGGGTCAGCTATGTGTCGGGGGACAGGACTGTGCTTCTATGTCATCCCTGGGTCAGCTATGTGTCGGGGGACAGGTCTGTGCTTCTATGTCATCCCAGGGGTCAGCTATGTGTCGGGGGACAGGACTGTGCTTCTATGTCATCCCAGGGGTCAGCTATGTGTCGGGGGACAGGACTGTGCTTCTATGTCATCCCAGGGGTCACCTAAGTGTCGGGGGGACAGGACTGCTGTTCATTAGGGAAGACACCCAGGGGTCACATAATTCCATCCTCCATACACAACAACATGAAAAGATAGAAATACACAATGCAGTATCACACAAACACACACACACACACACATATAGATATACAGTATGTGTGTGTATATATATATATATACATTGCAGTATTTGCTCGGAGCGTGTCGCGGGATTGCTGGGTCCTATATATACATTATACTAATATACTATACATTGCAGTATTTGCTCGGAGCGTGTCGCGGGATTGCTGGGTCCTATATATACATTATACTAATATACTATACATTGCAGTATTTGCTCGGAGCGTGTCGCGGGATTGCTGGGTCCTATATATACATTATACTAATATACTATACATTGCAGTATTTGCTCGGAGCGTGTTACGGGATTGCTGGGTCCTATATATACATTATACTAATATACTATACATTGCAGTATTTGCTCGGAGCGTGTCGCGGGATTGCTGGGTCCTATATATACATTATACTAATATACTATACATTGCAGTATTTGCTCGGAGCGTGTTACGGGATTGCTGGGTCTTATATATACATTATACTAATATACTATACATTGCAGTATTTGCTCGGAGCGTGTTACGGGATTGCTGGGTCTTATATATACATTATACTAATATACTATACATTGCAGTATTGGCTCGGAGCGTGTCGCCGGATTGCTGGGTCCTATATATACATTATACTAATATACTATACATTGCAGTATTTGCTTGGAGCGTGTTACGGGATTGCTGGGTCCTATATATACATTATACTAATATACTATACATTGCAGTATTTGCTTGGAGCGTGTTACGGGATTGCTGGGTCCTATATATACATTATACTAATATACTATACATTGCAGTATTTGCTCGGAGCGTGTTACGGGATTGCTGGGTCCTATATATACATTATACTAATATACTATACATTGCAGTATTTGCTCGGAGCGTGTTACGGGATGGAATCCGGGATCTGCTCCCCACATGTCACATCCTCTGGGGTTATGTGAGACCACATCTGGAGAACGTATCACCCCTCACTGCCATTGCAGGAAGCAGGGAAGAGGTCTCTGTAATATATTGCCACAACCTAGACCCATCAGTCTCCTGAGATCGCTGCCGCCGTTCCTCTTCCCTAATGTTACATAACTGCAAGACTACAGGAAGCATGGCGGCGTATATAGTGCCTGATTCATGGTCGGACGCAGCAGCGATGCCATGCGCAGTTGTTTTATCCTGTGCATGCGTCTGATGCGCAGATGGTCGCTGCAGTGGGTTATAGGGCGACATGGGCACGTCGCAGCTAGCGGGTGCGTACAGAGAGGCAGAACCCCACAAATGGGACGCCATATTCCGGAGGAGAATCTTCTGCCCAGTGATACAGTAGAAGATGTCTTGGAGAGAGATAAACTACCAGTCAATCCGCTCCTGTTATTATTCAGACACAGCTGATTGGCTGCTACTTTATCTCTCTCCAAGGCTTATTATATCTGCCCCATAGAATGATTTCTGTTATAAATGCCGCGTTACATGTGCAGGCGGGATATTTGTAGCAGAACATACCGGCTGGGATCCGGTGCACATATACATTTGACCTGGCTTCCTGATGCCCCATTACATGTGCAGGCGGGATATTTGTAGCAGCGACATACCGGCTGGGATCCGGTGCACATACACATGTGACCGTGCTTCCTAATGCCCCATTACATGTGCAGGCGGGATATTTGTAGCAGCGACATACCGGCTGTGACCTGGCTTCCTGATGCCCCATTACATGTGCAGGCGGGATATTTGTAGCAGCGACATACCGGCTGTGACCTGGCTTCCTGATGCCCCATTACATGTGCAGGCGGGATATTTGTAGCAGAACATACCGGCTGGGATCCGGTGCACATACACATGTGACCTGGCTTCCTAATGCCCCATTACATGTGCAGGCGGGATATTTATAGTGACATACCGGCTGGGATCCGGTGCACATACACATGTGACCTGACTTCCTAATGCCCCATTACATGTGCAGGCGGGATATTTGTAGCAGAACATACCGGCTGGGATCCGGTGCACATACACATGTGACCTGGCTTCCTAATGCCCCATTACATGTGTAGGCGGGATATTTATAGCAGCGACATACCGGCTGGGATCCGGTTCACATACACATGTGACCTGGCTTCCTAATGCCCCATTACATGTGCAGGCGGGATATTTATAGTGACATACCGGCTGGGATCCGGTGCACATACACATGTGACCTGGCTTCCTGATGCCCCATTACATGTGCAGGCAGGATATTTGTAGCAGCGACATACCGGCTGGGATCCGGTGCACATACACATGTGACCTGGCTTCCTAATGCCCCATTACATGTGCAGGCGGGATATTTATAGTGACATACTGGCTGGGATCCGGTGCACATACACATGTGACCTGACTTCCTAATGCCCCATTACATGTGCAGGCGGGATATTTGTAGCAGAACATACCGGCTGGGATCCGGTGCACATACACATGTGACCTGGCTTCCTAATGCCCCATTACATGTGCAGGCGGGATATTTATAGCAGCGACATACCGGCTGGGATCCGGTGCACATACACATGTGACCTGGCTTCCTAATGCCCCATTACATGTGCAGGCAGGATATTTATAGCAGCGACATACCGGCTGGGATCCGGTGCACATACACATGTGATCTGGCTTCCTGATGCCCCATTACATGTGCAGGCGGGATATTTATAGTGACATACCGGCTGGGATCCGGTGCACATACACATGTGACCTGGCTTCCTGATGCCCTATTACATTTGCAGGTGGGATATTTATAGCAGCGACATATCGGCTGGGATCCGGTGCACATACACATATGACCTGGCTTCCTAATGCCCCATTACATGTGCAGGCGGGATATTTATAGTGACATACCGGCTGGGATCCGGTGCACATACACATGTGACCTGACTTCCTAATGCCCCATTACATGTGCAGGCGGGATATTTGTAGCAGCGACATACCGGCTGGGATCCGGTGCACATACACATGTGACCTGGCTTCCTAATGCCCCATTACATGTGCAGGCGGGATATTTGTAGCAGCGACATACCGGCTGGGATCCGGTGCACATACACATGTGACCTGGCTTCCTGATGCCCCATTACATGTGCAGGTGGGATATTTATAGTGACATACCGGCTGGGATCCGGTGCACATACACATGTGACCTGGCTTCCTAATGCCCCATTACATGTGCAGGTGGGATATTTGTAGCAGAACATACCGGCTGGGATCCGGTGCACATACACATGTGACCTGGCTTCCTGATGCCCCATTACATGTGCAGGCGGGATATTTGTAGCAGCGACATACCGGCTGGGATCTGGTGCACATACACATGTCACCTGGCTTCCGGATACCCCATTACATGTGCAGGCGGGATATTTATAGCAGCGACATACCGGCTGGGATCCGTTGCACATACACATGTGACCTGGCTTCCTAATGCCCCATTACATGTGCAGGTGGGATATTTGTAGCAGAACATACCGGCTGGGATCTGGTGCACATACACATGTGACCTGGCTTCCTAATGCCCCATTACATGTGCAGGTGGGATATTTGTAGCAGAACATACCGGCTGGGATCCGGTGCACATACACATGTGACCTGGCTTCCTAATGCCCCATTACATGTGCAGGTGGGATATTTGTAGCAGAACATACCGGCTGGGATCCGGTGCACATACACATGTGACCTGGCTTCCTAATGCCCCATTACATGTGCAGGTGGGATATTTGTAGCAGCGACATACCGGCTGGGATCTGGTGCACATACACATGTCACCTGGCTTCCTAATGCCCCATTACATGTGCAGGCGGGATATTTATAGCAGCGACATACCGGCTGGGATCCGTTGCACATACACATGTGACCTGGCTTCCGGATACCCCATTACATGTGCAGGTGGGATATTTATAGCAGCGACATACCGGCTGGTATCCGGTGCACATACACATGTGACCTGGCTTCCTAATCCCGCCTGTCGTCACATTATTCTTACCCTAAGAAAACTTTGAAAGCAGATCTCCCCCTGGACATTGCATGCCTGCCCTGATCTCCGGGCGACAGCTGGCACCTCTGCGATCCTTCCGCCAGTCTCAGAGTACATGCCGGCCTGCTGCAGGCTGAGCTCCCCAATGACTAAAGGTTGAATATATCGTATGTCTCCGGGTCACTAAAGGAAGAGGCGTTGCGGTCATGGTGCTCAGCTGCACAGTGGGCCGCGCCATCGGACGTTCCACCGGAGATTGTCCTGCTCAGCATCCCCAAATGACCCAGCTCATTCCTAACCCATTAATACCCAAATGGTCACTTGGGGGTGACTGACATCTGCCATGGAATCCAGCGCTTACATGGATTTGAGTAACTCCGTAATCTCCAGAATCCGTGATTTAGTATTTGTTACATGTTACACGTACCTGTAGTTACATGTTACATGTAACATGTTACAAATGTGAAGATTTTTTATACCGCGCTAGAAAAGCAAAGCAGCGGTTCTGCAATAAAAATCTATTTTTAATATTATAATACAGACAAATAATACATTTATGTATATAAAATACAGTATGAATGTGCTCTCTGCACATGTTACATCTGCCCCCTGCAGTGCAGCATGGTTTGGCCCTGTGGCATGCTTTTCTGATTAACTTACAATAAAGGATCCAGCCTATTGGTACTCTGTATTTGGGCGCTGCAGATCCCTTGTGGCGCTATATACTGTAAATAAAGGATGATAATATACAGTTAGCGATCTAATCCGGTGACGTCATTCTGCCAATACACAGTAACAGACCGCGTTCCCCCAGCTACAGGGCCTCATCTTTCAGCAAGGAGGTTACATAACTGAGGGCAGAGGACAAAATGGCTGCCTGTCAGGGGCACTGAGCACCTGACATCCTTGGCTCTGGCTTCCCTCTGATGTTCCGCCGCTGTGACTCATGCCCTGCATCTGGAATTCATTTTTTATTTTTTTGAAGTTCTGAGGGTCTGCTTCCAATTACCAGGCACTGCCGGCATCACAGTCTGGAGCTCGCTGGTCTGTGCTCAGGACGGGCGTCGCTCTGCCCTGTTCACTTTTGCTCAGCGCATCTCGTGATACTTTCCATTATCTCAGACAATCGTTCTGTGCCGCAGCGCAGTCATGCAGCAGGCCAATCAGGCGCTCCGACAGCCGGCCTTTTGTATTATATTACACTCTGTTTTTGCTTATACATAATCATACCTCTCCGCCAGTGGCGGATTCAGGGGGGGGGCACCCGGGCACGTGCCCCCCCTGTCATTTATTTTGTAGCTGAGGACCAGGGCTTTCCAACGAGCCCAGCCCCGTGTCTCTAGCCCCCCGGAAACCGGAGATATCGCCTGGCAAACCTGTAACGTTTTTTCCCATAGGATAATATGGGACCCGTCAATTCCGACCCCCACCCGGTTCCGACGGCTGCCAGTTCCCGCCCTGGCATCACAGAAGATTGTGGTTGATTTCATTCAATTCCAAATCGCTGGGCCTTCAATATGATACCAGGCTGGTCCAAATCGGTCAATCGGTTCCAGAGATATTGTGTATAAACCGATTTTTTTATTTTTGAATTGTAATTTCATGGCTGTTCATGTTCTTTGAGGGCAGATTACTCTGGAACCAAACGTTCCAGTTTCACTGGACCAAAATCATTCAAAGCCCACACAAAAGTTCTTCAATATGATACTTGTCTCATGTAAATGGGTCAGTTGGTTCCGAAGATATACCCGGTTAAATGAGATAACTGGTTAAAGGGGGGAGGGGTGGTTTTCTCTCCCCCTCACACCAGAAAATGCAGGGACTAGGCTGGTGTAAAAGGGGCCAACCTGGGAATGCATTTTCTGGTGTGAAAGGGGTATTATTTCAAATAGCCGGGACCTGCAGTGCTCTGAATACAGCCAGGCTCTGCCACTGTCAGTGGCTATCACTTCTGCCTGGCGGCGGCTGTCCCCCATTTACCACGAGCATGTATTGCCCCTTGGCAATGAGCATGTAATCCCACATGGCAACGAGCATGGAACCTCTGGCAATGAGCATAGAACCCTTGGCAATGAGCATGTAGAGAAGCAGCACTTATGTAACATAATTTTTAATAGGCATTATGGTGTTTGGCATAACACATAATGGACATAATGGTGTGTAACTTAACGTGTAATGGACATTATGGTGTAAATGTTTAATGCGAGCCTTTGGTGGACAATGTCCCTGTTTATGAAGTGTATTGTGAATTTTGGCTTAATCTGTGTGGCATTATGTGAATTCTGGCTCAATCCATGTGGCATTATGTGAATTTTGTCTCAATCCGTGTGGCATTATGTGAATTTTGGCTCAATCCATGTGGCATTATGGGAATTTTGGCTCAATCCGTGTGGCATTATGTGAATTTTTTCCCAATCCGTGTGGCATTATGTGAATTTTGGCTCAATCCGTGTGGCATTATGTGAATTTTGGCTCAATCCATGTGGCATTATGTGAATGTTGGCTCAATTCTGTGTGTGTTATGATGTAAATTTTGGCTCAATCCATGTGGCATTATGTGAATTTTGACACAATCCATGTGGCATTATTTGAATTTTGGCTCATACCGTTTGGCATCATGTCTAAGGGGCAAGTATAATGGGGTCTAGTATTTTGTTGCATAATGTGTAGAAGTTGTATATGGTGTTGACACGCACCCTGTTGAGTGGCCACACACCCTTTTCTGGAGCGCGCCTTTGGCGCGCGCACAACTACATCCTTCACTTTTGTCGCCATGGTGGGCCTGCGTACTTTAAATGCCAGGGCCTATTTTTAATTCCATTCCCACCCTCTCCTGCCGCTCTCTTTGCATGTACACTGGCACCACTAACACAGCCCCTCCCCCACCCAAACCCTTTTTTATCATGGTGCCCCCCCTGTCATTTTATCCTGGATCCGCCCCTGCTCTCCGCTGCGCTGTAGACCGAAATCACCAGGAAAATGGTGCGGCATACATTGCGTACTGGTGCAAAGCTGCATCACTGCTGACGCATAGAAGGGGCACACGCGCAGTTATCGGTAATTACCGCTACACACAAGGTTTGTCCCTTAGGGAATCTACAAGGCCGATATTTCAGCGATTAATGCTTTAATAATAAAGAGAAATATATATATGTTCCACCTGATCTATAACCAGTATATATGTGCCACCTGATCTATAACCAGTATGTATGTGCCACCTGATCTAGAACCAGTATGTATGTGCCACCTGATCTAGAACCAGTATGTATGTGCCACCTGATCTAGAACCAGTATGTATGTGCCACCTGATCTAGAACCAGTATGTATGTATGTATGTATGTGCCACCTGATCTAGAACCAGTATGTATGTGCCACCTGATCTAGAACCAGTATGTATGTGCCACCTGATCTAGAACCAGTATGTATGTGCCACCTGATCTAGAACCAGTATATATATATGCCACCTGATCTATAACCAGTATATATGTGCCACCTGATCTATAACTGTATGTATGTGCCACCTGATCTAGAACCAGTATATATGTGTGTGTGTATACCAGAGTCCGCGTGTCCCAGTTATTACAGTGCTTATCATATAGGATTCATGAAACGTGGGAAAAAGCGTCATATAGGAAAATAATTCCGTCCTGCGCCTGTAATGTGCTGCGTCGTTAGTCCTCATTATACTTTCTGATTATTATTATTATTATGTGCAGTGACTGGCTGTGTTTGTTATTTAGACATAAAGTTAGTGTTACTTATTGTATCTCGCAGCACCACAGGGTTACTGTATATGATGCAGTCGGCGCAGTTCTGTTGTCTCCTCCCCTGCGCTGTTATCAAGCTGGCTGGGTGCTTGCACTTGGCAGCATTCCGTTCTCAGTAGTTATTTATAAAGCAATATTTAACTTCTTAACAGAGGAAATGCTCCGTCCGTTCCGCTTCTTAATGAGCAATTATTCTGGGCCCCTTCCCTTTCACACCATCCACCCCAGACCCTCGCTGCGCTCTGATGGCCGCACCGCACTTACCTTCTGGGTATAAAGTGTTACATTTTATGGATATGCTAAATAAAATGTGCACGGTGTGAGGATATTACACCGTATGCTGCCAAAGTGCATTTATACTGCAACTACTGTAGTTCCCAGCCCGGGAAACTGATGGAACAACAAAACTGTAATGTCAGCAGCAGCGGCTGTATGAGCCTGAATGGAGCAACACTTGAATTGCTCAGAATAAAAACATTTGAATGCCCCCCCCATAGAGGTGAGGAGCAGCATTAGCCTTTAATGTATAGGAGCTATATATACAGGGGATACTGCAGCTGGAGGGGATACAGTATCATCTGCTAGTAAAATCTTCCATGTGTTGGCTCCTATGTTGCTGTTCTGCATCTCTGTCCTGCTGGGACCGCCGCTGTACGCCCATCTTTGGGAAAGAGACCAGGTGGCTTTTATTGTCCTGTGCTCACATACGCTGTAACCTGAAAGCTGTCCATAAATAGCCTCCAGACAGATAGGGTTAAACTAACCTGATATTAAATAGCAGCGTGGACATACTTTCCACTACAGACAGCATCATGGGTATTAGGCATCAGATGTAATATCCTTAGCAGCTACATAGGTCAGGGACCCGGTTCACGCTGATTGGCGTGGGGGCATAGAGGGTCTCCTAGCATTTTTTGAATTCCCTAGCTGTAGACATAGGATATGTTATAGGGGTACGCAGGGTGGAAGATCCTATTCTGGAGTTTATAGGAAACACATTTCAAAGCCTAATAGCCTGGTTCGAGTTTTCCCCAATGAGTAATGTACGAGAGACTGACGGCGCCCGCTGCTGTGATGTATTATACTGTTGGGGAGCACTTTACGCTGATTCCTGGTAGTAGCTGCCAGGCTGGGGCATAGTACAGGTCTCGCCTGTACTGATGCTGTATGTAGGATAGTACATCTGTAACGGGGGTCTCGTTCGCTGTCCCCCTCCCTTCACGCATACAGATTCCTGGTACTAGAACATTCCCCGGGCTGCCAGGCTGGGGCGTAGTACAGGACTCGCCTGTACTGATTCTGTATGTAAGGGATGCGGTCATCTATTAGAATGAACTTAGGTCTACAGTCATTAGGTCGACCCCACTAGGTCGACTGGCAGGAAGGTCGACCTGACTTAAGGTCGACATGGGCCAAGGTCGACATGACTTAAGGTCGAATTTGCATAAAGGTCGACATGAGGAAGGTCGACTGGTCATAAGGTCGACATGGGTTTTTCACTGTTTTTTGAGCCGACATGTGCCGACAGGCGGTATTTCATGCCCTACCATCCACTAGGGCGTGGTGGGAGAATAAAATAGTGTGCCGAGCGCAGCGAGGCACCGTGCCCGAAGCATCGCGAGCGTCCGATTCTCATTGCCAACTGTGTCCATGTCGACTGTGTCGACATTCGGATAAAAAAACAGTGAAAAACACATGTCGACCTTATGTCGACCTTCCTCATGTCGACCTTATGTCGACCTTCCTCATGTCGACCTTTATGCAAATTCGACCTTAAGTCATGTCGACCTTGGCCCATGTCAACCTTAAGTCAGGTCGACCTTCCTGCCAGTCGACCTAGTGGGGTCGACCTAATGACTGTAGACCTAAGTTCATTCTGACAGATGTCCCGATTCCGTATGTAAGCACTTTATAAGGGATGTGTAATGTAGGATAGTACATCTGTAACGGGGGTCTCGTTCTCTGTCCCCCTCCCCTCACACATACAGATTCCTGACAATAGCACATTTCCCGGGATGCCATGAATCGTGGGGGGCTGAAAATCGTGGGAACGTTATATACACAGGAAATGAGTGACAGATCTGGCTAAATATATAAGAGATTTTATATATATATATATATAGTGGCAGCTCATGTATCTATTATTTCAGAGACCAAGCCGACCTCAGAGACAGCGAAACCCACTATAAAGACAGAAGAGGCGACGACGCAAGGGGCCCCGGAGGAGGAGACCAGCGATTCCACAGGTAGTGACCGCAACAGGGGCATATGAATTTGTTCACATCATTTGCCCGCACACACATACACACACACACAGTCAGAAAATACAAACCCTCCCCCCCCCCCCCAAAAAAAAGACAAATCCCTCACCCCAAATATAACATGGGGTCCCCCCCGTATCGCACAGAGGACACGTCACGTGCCCCCCCGTATCGCACAGAGGACACGTCACGTGCCCCCCCCCCCCCCCGTATCGTACAGAGGACACGTCACGTGCCCCCCCCCCCCGTATCGTACAGAGGACACGTCACGTCGTCGTCGTCCCCCGTATCGCATAGAGGATATGTCACGTCCCCCCCCCCCCCACCCGTATCGCACAGAGGACACGTCACGTGCGTGTGTCCTCCCCCCGTATCGCACACAGGACACGTCACGTGCCCCCCCGTATCGCACAGAGGACACGTCACGTGTCATCCCCCCCCCTATCGCAAAGAGGACACGTCACGTGCCCCCCCCCCCACCCGTATCGCACAGAGGACACGTCACGTGCGTGTGTCCTCCCCCCGTATCGCACACAGGACACGTCACGTGCCCCCCGTATCGCACAGAGGACACGTCACGTGTCATCCCCCCCCCTATCGCAAAGAGGACACGTCACGTGCCCCCCCCCCACCCGTATCGCACAGAGGACACGTCACGTGCGTGTGTCCTCCCCCCGTATCGCACAGAGGACACGTCACGTGTCATCCCCCCCCCTATCGCAAAGAGGACACGTCACGTGCCCCCCCCCTCCCCCGTATCGCACAGAGGACACGTCACGTGTCTCCCCCCCACCCCTCCCGTATCGCACAGAGGACACATCACGTGCCCCCCCGTATCGCACAGAGGACACGTCAGATGTGTGATAGACTAAAGCTTCTCCGGCCCCCATTGCCCCCTGTTTGGGTTGGTGCTGGGAACAGGTGGGCTTCAGTCTAATAAAACATGAAATGTAAGTGAAGGGTCAGAGACCACCTGGATCTTGCAGCCCAAGGTTCTAGTCATTTAGCAAAGGCGACACTGCCGGCTGGGGGGGAGGATTACTAAATATAATATAATCTAAATGTCTAATTATCTGCCTGTCTTTGTTTACAGATTGCCTGGTGCCGACTGGGTTTAATTGCAATTTTGACCATTCTGAAGATGTCTGTAGCTGGACACATGACATTGAAGCTGATTTCACGTGGTCCTTCCACCCCAATAGTCCATGGATGGGGCATTCCGGATCTGCTCCTGGTAGGTGTATTTCAGGGGGACACCCTGGGTACATACAGTATATGTATATAGCACAGGTTCTCAAACTCGGTCCTCAGGACCCCCACACAGTGCATGTTTTGCAGGTCTCCCCACAGAATCATAAGTGAAATAATTAGCCCTGTGTGCACCTGTCGGGTGACCTGGAAAACATGAACTATGTTGGGATCTTGAGAACCACTGGTCTGTGGAATGGCGGGAAGCCACGCCTCCAGTGTCGCCTCAGCCAGTTACATAAGGGGGCGGCAGTCTAGATAAGGTCCAAAGTGATTTCAAATGATGGAACAACATGACAGTAGCACTGGTATCACAGCGTTGGTAGCCATCTAGTAGCTGGTGGTGTGCACAACACTTGAATCCCCCCCATAGAGATGAGGAACAGCCTGTTTTTATATAGTATACTGCCTTTTGGAGCACATTACATTTATCTTATTAAAAAAAAAAAGACAACCTCCTCCCCCTTTAATACAAATAAATGCCAGCTCTTCATTTCCATCGGAAAATCAGCATTGCCGCTGTGTAGGACTACATATCCCATCATTCCCCAGCAGCCTCTATAGCCTCCAAACAGCAGAACTAAGCCTCCAGCCAGATGTGATCATACAGAACAGCGATTTCTTCCCCAGTAATTAACACAGAGACTCCCAAAAACTGGCACTTTAGTAAATCAGAGAAGCGAGTTGCTTTCAGCAGACAAACATTAAATAGTATTTTGAATCTTCCGACATGTCGGCTCTTTTGAAGTCTTCCCATCGGGGGTCAGCGCTCTGCGACGCGGAACCTTGCGCCAGGAAGCAGGGTGCTGGCAGCAACTGGGGGAACTTACCAACAGTCTCAGAAGACATCGCTGCCCGCCCAGCGCCATCAGCCTAATAATGTTTAATTAACATAATGAGTCTTCTGCACGAACTGAAGGGAAGGACCTATTTATATAATCTGTGCTGTGTTTCCTGTCCCCTGGGAGGGTAGAATTGGCTCTTTAGTTTGGTAACCTTTTGTATTACGGCTGCCAGAGTATCACAGGTGCAGCCGTTTTGTTGTATGTGTGTATGGGTGACCGGAGTCTGGACATTGGAGAATATAGGTACATAGCTGCGTATTCGCATCCACCCAAGGGATCACTCTGAGAACAAGTGCATGGGCGATAACCTGTACAGCGCATGCGTTATGTCATGGCATTTTACTGTGGGCGGATACCGGGAGGCAGCAATACACACAGAATGAGGCCCGCTATCTGGTAGCCTTGTGCCCGCTCTCTGCCGCCCTGTCAGTCATATACTGAAGGGCATCGCTGCACAGAAGCAGAAAGACCCCAGTGTTTCCGGCTGCGCACAGAAGCTGCTCTCATACATCCGACCTCGTCCTGGAGAAGAAGGAATTTGCCACAGGCCTCGTTATCGCTTTTCATGCTTGAGGACCAGGAATTCCTGCAGCGGGGACATCTGACAGACAAGGACAGAGGGGGGATCTGTGTTCCTGCTACAAAGCACTTGGCAGTGGGAACTTGTGACTTTAGGGTGGATAGGACACACCTTCCCGTTAGTTCCAGCACTCCGCTGCCTCACATACAGACGTGGCATGTCTGTGTATCCGGTGCTGTATACCATGGTACATGCATGTGCTGCTAGTGACACACCTTCCCGTTAGTTCCAGCACGCCGCTGCCTCGTATCTCCTCACGGTACTTGTTTCCTAGAAGGGCGCCCACGATTTTGATCTTAGGCATCGCAAGGAAAAAAATCGCGTCGGTCGCATCGCCAAAAAATCGCATGCGATGCGACCGACGCGATTACCGCGATTTTACATAGGGAACAATGTTAAATGGCCCACAGACCCCAAATACCCACCCTGAAGTGTGAAATGGCCCCCCCAATTGTTAACGGCACCCCACGATCAACGTCAACCCGAAGCGTGGCGAGCGCAGCGGTACGCGTCCTCCGACCTTTTCATACCCCCACTATCCACGTCGGCGTGGAGTTGAGAATAGAAAGTGTGGCGAGCGCAGCAAGCCACCTAGCCCGAAGCGTGGCGAGCGGATGCGGAACACGCTCCCGAAGCGTGGCGAGCGGACACGGATTACTTAACATGTATTCCGTGTCCCCTCGCCACGCTTCGGGCTCGTATTCCGCGTCCCCTTCGGGCTCGTATTCCGCGTCCCCTTCGGGCTCGGTGGCTCACTGCGCTCGCCACACTTTCTATTCTCAACTCCACGCCGATGTGGATAGTGGGGGTATGAAAAGGTCGGAGGACGCGTACCGCCGCCCCTCGTGGGCTCACTGCGCTCACCACGCTTCGGGTTGGGGGGGCCATTTCACACTTCGGGGTGGCTATTTGGGATCTGTGGGCCATTTAACATTGTTCCCTATGTAAAATCGGTAATCGCGTCGGTCGCATCGCATGCGATTTTTTGGCCGCGTGCGATGCGACCGGCGCGATTTACATTTTACCATGCATTTCTATGTAAAATCGCGGCCATCGCATCGTTCGTATCGCATGCCATTATAATGGCTTGCGATGTACATGCGATGCCCGCGATGGGCGCCCTTCTAGGAAACAAGTACCCTCCTCACATATAGCCGCGAGCAGGAGGCCTGGGCCCGGCACACACCCAGCGCCTGTCTTCTGTTCTCCATGTCCATTATACCTCACTAGCCGCCGGCACCCTCAGATCCTCACATATAGCCGTGAGCAGGAGGACTGGGCCCGGCACACACCCAGCGCCTGTCTTCTGTTCTCCATGTCCATTATACCTCACTAGCCACCGGCACCCTCAGATCCTGACATATAGCCGCGAGCAGGAGGCCTGGGCCTGGCACACACCCAGCGCCTGTCTTCTGTTCTCCATGTCCATTATACCTCACTAGCCACCGGCACCCTCAGATCCTGACATATAGCCACCGAGCAGGAGGCCTGGGCCCGGCACACACCCAGCGCCTGTCTTCAGTTCTATATGTCCATTATACCTCACTAGCCACCGGCACCCTCAGATCCTCACATATAGCCGCGAGCAGGAGGCCTGGGCCTGGCACACACCCAGCGCCTGTCTTCTGTTCTCCATGTCCATTATACCTCACTAGCCACCGGCACCCTCAGATCCTCACATATAGCCGCGAGCAGGAGGCCTGGGCCGGGCACACACCCAGCGCCTGTCTTCTGTTCTCCATGGTACATGTATGTGCTGCTAGTGACACACGTGGTATGTCTGTGTATCCGCTGCTGTATACCATGGTACATGTATGTGCTGCTAGTGATACACGTGGCATGTCTGTTTATCCGGTGCTGTATACCATGGTACATGCATGTGCTGCTAGTGACACACTTGGTATGTCTGTGTATCCGGGGCTGTATACCATGGTACATGTATGTGCTGCTAGTGACACACGTGGTATGTCTGTGTATCCGGTGCTGTATACCATGGTACATGTATGTGCTGCTAGTGACACACGTGGTGTGTCCGTGAATCCGTGCTGTATACCATGGTACATGTATGTGCTGCCAGTGACACGCGTCGCGTGCTGGCACATGACATCTCCCATTGTCGGGGGTCTTACTGAGGGTTACACTGACCGATGGTTCCTCTATAAATACTTATGTTTTATTGCTGCCTCCGGGACCTCTCTACAAACTGCCGAATGTATTTTTAGGCTCCAGACATGAGAATAGGGGGAGAGGGATGATCTAGACTCAGGGTGGTCTCCTCTCTGAGAGACAACAGAAGATAAACAGCTGTGATTGGGTTCTGGGCATGGAAATAGGGGCTGCATGGTGGTGGTGGTGGGGATTTAATCCACCTACTTTACTTCGATGTAACAAGCCATTAAATGTTTGGATGTGAAGCCCCAGCGAGTGCGTTATATAGCTTCATTTCCACCACGTCATTTTTACTTCTGTTAAATCCGTTTTCCTCTTTCTCAGACGCCGTTTAGGCTCCTTAGTTACTAAGAATGACCTCAGCGCTAGTAAATGGCAGCGCAATTCCAGCTATTTATGGCGGATTGTGGCAGCATCGCTCCATTTCTGCTCATACGATGTTAGGAGACATCCGATAATCGCGCGCTGGACGTGACCTCACTAAGTGCTTCTCTCTCTCTGCCTTGCAGTCAGCAGTAAGAACTATCTGAGGCTCCCCAGCAGCGGGAGGCGAGAGGGGCAGCACGCTCGCCTACTGAGCCCCACCATGCACCAGCCCAGATGCGTCCTTTGCTTGGTGTTCCGCTATCGCGCCTCTGGTACAAGCAGCGGAACTCTGCAGGTCCTGCGAAGATCCAGCCAGGAGACTACGTTACTGTGGAAAATCCGGGAAGAGCCTGGGACTGAGTGGAAAGATGGCAGAATCCTCCTACAGAGCTACGAGGGAGATTACCAGGTACGCGGGGTGGAAATCCCCAGTGGGCACTCTGCCCGATGCCCCCCTCATCTAGGGATCAGGTTCCAGGTTGTGCCCTTGAATGATACGTTATATATACGGGTTATTTACTCTGAGGGCCAATTTTTATTTGAATTTATATAACAAATGTGAGCGATTCCCCCCCCCCCCCCCCGAGGGATATATTTATAATGCACGATATGACTATTATACTATATTTGGAGGTTGATTCGTATGTGCTGCCTTCTGGTGTTGGGGAAATGCGGTCATAGGTACAGAGTTCTCACCACGAGATTTTGGCAATAAATTACATTAACAGATCGGAGACGAGGATTAACTTCAAAGTAATTAACAGCATCTGTGGGGGGAGGATTATCACGCCAGGTATGGAACGGCGTAGTTACTGCCCCCCCCCCCACATCATGGCCGATAATCCCTGCATGCGATGGCCCGCTACAGTACACTGCCAAAATCCCAAGGTCACATCAGTGTGATGATCTGGCTACTGTATGTCAGAGCTGGGGAAAGTCCGTTTCACATTGGTAGTCGCCAACGCACGGCTGAGGATCATTTCTGCTGTAAAACCAAATTGTGTAAATTGTGATGTCATCATCTGTGATGCGTTCTGTTTGTGGGTGTCATAGAAAAAGACCAAACAAAAACTCTAAATCCCCCACCACCTTCCCGCTGTTCCCCCTATTATATCACGTGTCACCTGTGTTGCTGATTACGAGGAGCCTTAGATTTGTCTCCGGCGCCATTGCGCGCAGGATCTGGGAGCCCTGACGCTGTGCATACATCATGATGATAATGTATTGTTAGCGGGTGCGGGAGAGCATCTGACTTCCAGGAGATTTGTATTAAGAGGATTTATGGTGTTTATTTTAATATTAGAGTAAAATCTGGATGACTCCCATCGGAGGCTTCAGTTAAGCAGACTTGTTTTCCGTCTGTTTTCTGTGTTGTTATAGCAACTAAATGGTACGCTGCTTGTTATTCCGAAAGCAGTGATCTATAGCAGCGCCCGGCCTTTGTGGATGGCAATAGGCTTTTGATGTATTCGGCAGAATGGTGAAGTGTTGTCTCGCGGTTCTCCGATCCCTGTAGTTAGATATGTATGTATCCGCTCCGTGATTCAAGTGTGATTGTGATCTTACAGATATGACAATCAGCCAATGGACTAAAGGAAGGCATTGTACACGGATAATGCCCGTGGGTAATGGGAGCTGATTGCCTATTGCAACGATGCTTGCACTACATGCGGTGCACACGCTCCCCTGCGTGCAGTGTCATTCTCATACAGTGCACACGCTCCCCTGCGTGCAGTGTCATTCTCATACAGTGCACATGCTCCCCTGCATGCAGTATCATTCTCATACAGTGCACACGCTCCCCTGCGTGCAGTGTCATTCTCATACAGTGCACACGCTCCCCTGCGTGCAGTGTCATTCTCATACAGTGCACACTCTCCCCTGCGTGCAGCGTCATTCTCATACAGTGCACACGCTCCCCTGAGTGCAGCGTCATTCTCATACAGTCCACACTCTCCCCTGCGTGCAGCGTCATTCTCATACAGTGCACACGCTCCCCTGCGTGCAGTGTCATTCTCATACAGTGCACACGCTCCCCTGCGTGCAGCGTCATTCTCATACAGTGCACACGCTCCCCTGCGTGCAGCGTCATTCTCATACAGTGCACATGCTCCCCTGCGTGCAGCGTCATTCTCATACAGTGCACACGCTCCCCTGCGTGCATCATTCTCATACACTGCACATGCTCTCCTGCGTGCAGCGTCATTCTCATACAGTGCACACGCTCCCCTGCGTGCAGAGTCATTCTCATAGTGCACACGCTCCCCTGCGTGCAGAGTCACTCATACAGTGCACACGCTCCCCTGCGTGCAGCGTCATTCTCATACAGTGCACACGCTCCCCTGCGTGCAGCGTCATTCTCATACAGTGCACACGCTCCCCTGCGTGCAGCGTCATTCTCACAGTGCACACGCTCCCCTGCGTGCAGCGTCATTCTCATACAGTGCACACGCTCCCCTGCGTGCAGCGTCATTCTCATACAGTGCACACTCTCCCCTGCGTGCAGTGTCATTCTCATACAGTGCACACGCTCCCCTGCGTGCAGCGTCATTCTCATATAGTACACACGCTCCCTTGTGTGTACTGTTACTCTCATACGGTGCACACGCTCCCCTGCATGCAGTGTCACTCTCCTTTGGTGCACATGCTCCCCTGCATGCAGTGTCACTCTCCTTTGGTGCACATGCTCCCCTGCATGCAGTGTCACTCTCCTTTGGTGTACACGCTCCCCTGCATGCAGTGTCATGTTCATACGTCGCACACGCTCCACTGCGTGTACTGTTACTCTCATACTGGTTTCTGGGCGTCATATAAATAAGTCCTATTAACCCTGCAGATTAACAATGAGAATGTTTGTGAAACCAATGAGAATGAAATGGGAATGGCGGGGCAGATAATCCAACATTCCAGGTGTTCAGGATAACATCTCACATTCCAGGTGTTCAGGATAACATCTCATAGCTGCTCTTCCATAGGTAATCATACATTATGGAGGCAAATTAATTATCTGTCCCAAACTCTAGTGATCCAGCGCCCCCAGTGGTCGCCATCATGAATCACATGTAATGTTTTGTTTTAGAAAGCAACATTGTTTTTTAGATTTTTGTGGGCAACATTTTTTACATACTTGCCTACCTGCCCCTATCCATGAGGGAGAAAATGCTCTGTTCCTGGGCTTCCCTGGTAATGTATGATTGCCAGCACCTGTGGTGACACCTCTCTTATCAGTTACTTAGCTCCCCACAGGTGCTGGCAATCCTACATTATCCATACCTCCCAGCATGCCCCTCTCCAGGAGGACACAATGCTCTGCTCCTGGGCTTCCCTGGTAATGTATGATTGCCAGCACCTGTGGTGACACCTTTCTTATCAGTTACCTAGCTCCCCACAGGTGCTGACAATCATACATTATCCATACCTCCCAGCATGCCCCTCTCTATGTGGAACACAATGCTCTGCTCCTGGGCTTCCCTGGTAATGTATGATTACCAGCACCTGTGGTGACACCTTTCTTATCAGTTACCTAGCTCCCCACAGGTGCTGGCAATCCTACATTATCCATACCTCCCAGCATGCACCTCTCCAGGAGAACACAATGCTCTGTTCCTGGGCTTCCCTGGTAATGTATGATTGCCAGCACCTGTGGTGACACCTTTCTTATCAGTTACCTTGCTCCCCACAGGTGTTGGCAATCCTACATTATCCATACCTCCCAGCATGCCCCTCTCCAGGACACAAAGCTCTGTTCCTGGGCTTCCCTGGTAATGTATGATTACCAGCACCTCTGGTGACACCTTTCTTATCAGTTACCCAGCTCCCCACAGGTGTTGGCAATCCTACATTATCCATACCTCCCAGCATGCCCCTCTCCAGGACACAATGCTCTGTTCCTGGGCTTCCCTGGTAATGTAGGATTGCCAGCACCTATGGTGACACCTTTCTTATCAGTTACCTAGCTCCCCACAGGAGCTGGCAATCATACATTATCCATACCTCCCAGCATGCCCCTCTCCAGAGGACACCATGCTCTGCTCCTGGGCTTCCCTGGTAATGTAGGATTGCCATCACCTGTGGTGACACCTTTCTTATCAGTTACCTAGCTCCCCACAGGTGCTGGCAATCATACATTATCCATACCTCCCAGCATGCCCCTCTCCAGGAGGACACAATACTCTGTTCATGGGCTTCCCTGGTAATGTATGATTGCCAGCACCTGTGGTGACACCTTTCTTATCAGTTACCTAGCTCCCCACAGGTGCTGGCAATCATACATTATCCATACCTCCCAGCATGCCCCTCTCCAGGACACAATGCTCTGCTCCTGTTCTTCCCTGGTAATGTATGATTGCCAGCACCTGTGGTGACACCTTTCTTATCAGTTACCTAGCTCCCCACAGGTGCTGGTAATCATACATTATCCATACCTCCCAGCATGCCCCTCTCCAGGAGGACACCATGCTCTGTTCCTGGGCTTCCCTGATAATGTAGGATTGCCAGCACCTGTGGTGACACCTTTCTTATCAGTTACCTAGCTCCCCACAGGTGCTGGCAATCATACATTATCCATACCTCCCAGCATGCCCCTCTCCAGGAGGACACAATGCTCTGCTCCTGGGCTTCCCTGGTAATGTAGGATTGCCAGCACCTATGGTGACACCTTTTGTTTAACCAAAGGGAATTCCAGCAGCAGTGTCCCTCCTGGAGGGGGTCATATTGGGAGGTATGTGTCACTACAGCCGCAGCGCAGAGGATGGGTGAGTCGTCGTTACTGCATCGGTGCCATTTTTCAAGGCTGGTGCGCAGGGCTGTGGAATACCTAAAGAGGGGTGTGTGTGTGTGTGTGTGTGTGTGTGTGTGTGTCTACAGTCTGAATCATCAGTAAGTTCCCTACTTCTAGAAATAAGATTGCTATTTCTGGGAATGTTCCGTCGGCGCGACTTCATTATATTCTCCTGGATATAATTAGTGTGGAGAATTCAGATTACACTGTTTGAATCCTGATTAATCCTTCAGAGCGTTTAGTGTCAGTAAGCGCGATGTGATGCGTGGCTGTTCCCGCCTCAGTGTGTCCGCCATCAAACTGCGGGGTCTGTGATGTTAAGCTGGCCATACACCTACAGATTTATTGTCAGATCCGGCTGGTTGGAACAATAACCTGGCATTAAGCTGGCCATACACCTACAGACTCACGCAGAGAGTGTGGCGCAGACCGTAGTGCTGACGCAGAGAGTGTGGCGCAGACCGCAGTGCTGACGCAGAGAGTGTGGCGCAGACCGCAGTGCTGAAGCAGAGAGTGTGGCGCAGACCGCAGTGCTGACGCAGAGAGTGTGGCGCAGACCGTAGTGCTGACGCACAGAGTGTGGCGCAGACCGTAGTGCTGACGCAGAGAGTGTGGCGCAGACCGCAGTGCTGACGCAGAGTGTGGCGCAGACCGTAGTGCTGAAGCAGAGAGTGTGGCGCAGACCTGACGCAGAGAGTGTGGCGCAGACCGCAGTGCTGACGCAGAGAGTGTGGCGTCTTGTTTCCTGTATGTGTGCGTAGTAGCGCTGTCAGTCTCTGTGCGCTGCTCCTTTAATGCTGGCCGTGATTGCATTGATTATTGAAGAGGCGACTGCAGTAACGAGCGAGGAAGTGCCCCGGTGCTGGAACCAAATTGCATTTTAAATTCTAATTGTGTAGCTCTCAGCCAGGGTGGACGTGCAGCTAATGTGCAGCGGCTGCCGTGTGCTTGTCTCCGTAGCCACTAGCAACACAGCTGCGCTCAGCACTCACGGAACCCTGGACATGAATTATGTACATAATGCAGCTACGTCCTCCCTGAGCTGTGTGTAGTGGGGATGAGCCCCCGTCAGGGTGGGGGCGGGTGGTACATGGGGGGGGGGGGGGGCAGTGTAATGGCAGTCTGCTGGGAACGGTCTATGCAGATATAATATATGGTACCACGTAGCCTCTGTCCACAGATTAACCCCTCCTCTGCATGTTATACCCACCGGTACTGCCCCCCCCCCCCCCCTCGGTGATTACAGTGAGGTGTGAGTGTGATCATTATGATCCTGCTGAAACACGTTGTGCAAGGCTACTACGGGACAGACCTGCCGACGGAATCAGCCCAGTGACGACGTATTCTGCCATTATGATAATTGGTTGGCGTTCCTTCTCTCCGCAGGTCGTCATAGATGGTATTGTCGGCCGAGGGCAGTCCGGAGAGATCGCTGTGGATGACATTCGTATAGATAACAACATCCCACTGGAACATTGCATGGGTGAGTGACGTCCAGTCATGCTGATACCTGGGGAGCAGAACAGGCTCCTAGGGTTGTAGGGTGTTGTGCCTACCGCTCTCTACAGTACAGGAGTGTCTGATGTTATTAGGGAGTGTGAGAGGAAGCGCTGGGACCCTACACACCCATAACCTGCCCCTCCTGCAGGACCGCACAAGCTCTCCATACAGTGACTGGCTGCAGGCTGAGAGGCAGGTAGAGCTGCTACACTCTGATTGGTGGATAGCTCCACCCACCAATCAGCATGCTGACAGCTAACCTCTGTCTGGCTGCAGGCTGGGAGGCAGGTATAGAATGCTGCACTCTGATTGGTGGATAGCTCCACCCACCCTCCAATCAGCATGCTGACAGCTAACCTCTGTCTGGCTGCAGGCTGGGAGGCAGGTAGAGCCCCTGCACTCTGTGTTACTGTCACCCGCCCCTGCTCGGAGGCCCCTACATTTGTGAGACCCATGGCAGCTGCCCAGTGAGTGTGATATTGCTGCCCACCCAATACATAAGACATCGTCCTCTCAGCCGTACCTATGGGATTGATATGAAATCCCGGCGTTCAAAATCCCAACGCCGGAATCCCGACAAGGGGAGGTCGTCGATCGCCCCCCCCTTGCGGGCTCGCCACACTAATTTATTCTCCCTCTGTAGGTGTCGTGGACACCCACGGAGGGAGAAAGTGTCGGGATTTGAACTGCATCCCGTACCTATGTAGTAACCTGTCACTAACCTCACAGCATACAATCCCGGAGATGCTGGAGACGGTAATTTGTTCATGTACAGTGACATCATACTGTATACATATGTCACAATCTGCCTTATTGTTATAATGCTGCTGACTACACAACAAGGACGGCTGTGTGCGGCGCGTCAGCATCACAATGACCGCACACGAACATGTATAGACCCAGGCAACAAGACGTGTGTGGGCGCCACCATAAGACTATTCCGTGGCGTTCTGTGGTACAGTCCCTGGCTGTGGGCACTGTCAGGGGAGGTGGCAGCATATAGCATCTCCCTGGTTGTTGTGCCCACACACTGCCCATCCCTAACGCCAGGCACTGGGCAGCTCCCGAGCTGTCAGATGTCTCTAATACGGCATAAAGGAGATTATCCTGGAACGTCACAATTGGTAATAGAGCCGTCAGCACAGGCTGGAGATAATTCCAGGATGGATGCTGCGTTTCCATCATTGTCACTATTCACTGACTCGTATAAGTGGGATTCGCGGGATCTGGACCAGAAAATGACAATTTAGAGGAATAATTGTGACTTTGGTGAAGGATGCTCCATTAAATGGGCACAGATCCTGTCATTGAGGGGAGCTGAGTAATGTGTCCCAAACTCCAGATCACAGCCTCTTCTATACACAGATCTGTCACCTGGGGGGCGGACGGTGGGTGTCCGCGCCAACGCAGCATTGGCAGAGACATATCGGAATTCCCTGCAGCTGACTATATATATATATATATATATATATATATATATATATATATATATATATATATGCGCGCAGATTAGCCGGGAGATGACTCGTGTTACTCCAGTTAGGGGTGAGGGGGCATGTAGTTACAGACAGAAAGGTGTGGCCTGTACAGTGGGGATGTGATTGGATAGGAGAGGATATGTGTGGCCTGTATAGTGTGGATGTGATTGGATAGGAGAGGATATGTGTGGCCTGTATAGTGTGGATGTGATTGGATAGGAGAGGATATGTGTGGTCTGTACAGTGGGGATGTGATTGGATAGGAGAGGATATGTGTGGCCTGTATAGTGTGGATGTGATTGGATAGGACAGAGGATATGTGTGGCCTGTACAGCGGGGATGTGATTGGATAGGACAGAGGATATGTGTGGTCTGTACAGCGGGGATGTGATTGGATAGGACAGAGGATATGTGTGGTCTGTACAGTGGGGATGTGATTGGATAGGAGAGGATATGTGTGGTCTGTACAGTGGGGATGTGATTGGATAGGAGAGGATATGTGTGACCTGTACAGTGGGGATGTGATTGGATAGGAGAGGATATGTGTGGTCTGTACAGTGGGGATGTGATTGGAGAGGATATGTGTGGTCTGTACAGTGTGGATGTGATTGGATAGGACAGAGGATATGTGTGGTCTGTACATTGGGGATGTGATTGGATAGGAGAGGATATGTGTGGTCTGTACAGTGGGAATGTGATTGGATAGGAGAGGATATGTGTGGTCTGTACAGTGGGGATGTGATTGGATAGGAGAGGATATGTGTGGCCTGTACAGCGGGGATGTGATTGGATAGGACAGAGGATATGTGTGGTCTGTACAGTGTGGATGTGATTGGATAGGAGAGGATATGTGTGGTCTGTACAGTGGGGATGTGATTGGATAGGAGAGGATATGTGTGGCCTGTACAGTGGGGATGTGATTGGATAGGAGAGGATATGTTTGGCCTGTGCAGTGTGGATGTGATTGGATAGGACAGAGGATATGTGTGGACTGTACAGTGGGGATGTGATTGGATAGGACAGAGGACATGTGTGGCCTGTACAGTGTGGATGTGATTGGATAGGACAGAGGATATGTGTGGTCTGTACAGTGCGGATGTGATTGGATAAGAGAGAATATCTGTGGTCTGTACAGTGTGGATGTGATTGGATAGGACAGAGGATATGTGTGGACTGTACAGTGGGGATGTGATTGGATAAGAGAGAATATCTGTGGTCTGTACAGTGGGGATGTGATTGGATAGGAGAGGTTTCTGAAGGTTATGCTGCTGGTTCTGGAATTTGATTGGCTCACCTATTATATGTTATAGATTACACACATTAGGTTTGTAAGATTGTAACACGTCTTTGTTTTCCTGTTCTAGAACCCATCACTGCGTTCCCCCAGCCCACTGTATATCCAGGTATGCATCTTTTATAATGACATTTATACACTGTTATATAACTATGTAATATTCTGATGTAATAAGGGTATAACATGCATTCACCGGCCCCGTGGCTCCTGCACAGCCGTAGACAAAAGAAAGGGCCCTGGAGCTCATGTTCCTGTATCTCCGATCCCTACATATCCCATGTTCCTGTATCTCATGTTCCTGTATCTCCTATCCCTACATATCTCATGTTTCTGTATCTCCTGTCCCTACATATCCCATGTTCCCGTATCTCCTGTCCTTACATATCCCATGTTCCCGTATCTCCTGTCCCTACATATCTCATGTTCCCGTATCTCCTGTCCCTACATATCCCATGTTCCTGTATCTCCTGTCCCTACATACCTCATGTTCCTGTATCTCCTATCCCTACATATCTCATGTTCCTGTATCTCCTGTCCCTACATATCCCATGTTCCCGTATCTCCTGTCCCTACATATCCCATGTTCCCGTATCTCCTGTCCTTACATATCCCATGTTCCTGTATCTCCTGTCCCTACATATCCCATGTTCCCGTATCTCCTGTCCCTACATATCCCATGTTCCCGTATCTCCTGTCCCTACATATCCCATGTTCCCGTATCTCCTGTCCCTACATATCCCATGTTCCCGTATCTCCTGTCCCTACATATCTCATGTTCCCGTATCTCCTGTCCTTACATATCCCATGTTCCCGTATCTCCTGTCCCTACATATCCCATGTTCCTGTATCTCCTGTCCCTACATACCTCATGTTCCTGTATCTCCTGTCCCTACATATCTCATGTTCCTGTATCTCCTGTCCCTACATATCCCATGTTCCCGTATCTCCTGTCCTTACATATCCCATGTTCCCGTATCTCCTGTCCCTACATATCCCATGTTCCTGTATCTCCTGTCCCTACATACCTCATGTTCCCGTATCTCCTATCCCTACATATCTCATGTTCCCGTATCTCCTGTCCCTACATATCTCATGTTCCCGTATCTCCTGTCCCTACATATCCCATGTTCCCGTATCTCCTGTCCCTACATATCCCATGTTCCCGTATCTCCTGTCCCTACATATCCCATGTTCCCGTATCTCCTGTCCCTACATATCCCATGTTCCCGTATCTCCTGTCCCTACATATCCCATGTTCCCGTATCTCCTGTCCCTACATATCTCATGTTCCCGTATCTCCTGTCCTTACATATCCCATGTTCCCGTATCTCCTGTCCCTACATATCCCATGTTCCCGTATCTCCTGTCCCTACATACCTCATGTTCCTGTATCTCCTGTCCCTACATATCCCATGTTCCCGTATCTCCTGTCCTTACATATCCCATGTTCCCGTATCTCCTGTCCCTACATATCTCATGTTCCCGTATCTCCTGTCCCTACATATCTCATGTTCCCGTATCTCCTGTCCCTACATATCTCATGTTCCCGTATCTCCTGTCCCTACATATCTCATGTTCCCGTATCTCCTGTCCCTACATATCTCATGTTCCCGTATCTCCTGTCCCTACATATCTCATGTTCCCGTATCTCCTGTCCCTACATATCTCATGTTCCCGTATCTCCTGTCCCTACATATCTCATGTTCCCGTATCTCCTGTCCCTACATATCTCATGTTCCTGTATCTCCTATCCCTACATATCTCATGTTCCCGTATCTCCTGTCCCTACATATCCCATGTTCCCGTATCTCCTGTCCTTACATATCCCATGTTCCCGTATCTTCTGTCCCTACATATCTCATGTTCCCGTATCTCCTGTCCCTACATATCTCATGTTCCCGTATCTCCTGTCCCTACATATCTCATGTTCCCGTATCTCCTGTCCCTACATATCTCATGTTCCCGTATCTCCTGTCCCTACATATCTCATGTTCCCGTATCTCCTGTCCCTACATATCTCATGTTCCCGTATCTCCTGTCCCTACATATCCCATGTTCCCGTATCTCGATCCCTACAGACCTCCTGTCCCTGTATATCCTGGAACAGTACAAGGGAAGGGTGCCTGGACTGCGCTGGATCGCAGACCCTCGTGGTTAGCCATATAATAATGGGCACACATGTGTAGTGGTGATTGTGGAGACACCAGATTCCAAATTGGTAGGATGATATGTGATGTAGATTTTGGGTCACGGAATCCGACACGTGTCACGTCTCCTGTCTGCCACTGGAAGCACCTTGGAGAGCGATAAACAATCCATCAGCTCCTGCGGTCTCCTGCACAGTCTATGAGACACAGTTAGAAGCTGATTGGTATCTTTGGATGACTTTATCTCTCTCTAAGGCCTGATGCACCTCCCCTTTTGCACCTGGCTGTAATAGCTTTGCTTCATTGTCACATTAACCTCTATGACTCAATACTAATGCTGCACGCCAGCTATACTGATGTGTGATCTGATATGTACTAAGCCTGGAGAGAGACAAACCGCTCCCAGCCGCTATGTTACAGTCTGTGTTCAATGACAGTTAGGAGCTTATAGTTGGTACTTTATCTCTCTCCAAAGCTTAGTACATAGACAGCAGATGGCGTACGGAGATCTGACCGTATTTATGTTCTTTGGTTACAATGCATATCTGTCACTGTTATATCACATTATGTCTATGAGCACTAATCGCACCAAAACCAATTATATGCCGCCCTATTATAATATTACCGCTTCAGTGGACAAAGCTCGAATGTAAATGTCATTTCTGTGTACAGTTATGTGGCAGGTATACGTATTGTCCAGGCCCAGCGTCTATCTGCCCGCGGGTCACCTGGTATACGTATAAGTATTGTCCAGGCCCAGCGTCTGTCTGCCCGCGGGTCACCTGGTATATGGATATAGATATTGTCCAGGTCCAGTGTCTGTCTGCTCGCGGGTCACCTGGTATACGTATAAGTATTGTCCAGGCCCAGCGTCTGTCTGCCCGCGGGTCACCTGGTATACATTTAAGTATTGTCCAGGCCCAGCGTCTGTCTGCCCGTGGGTCACCTGGTATACGTATAAGTATTGTCCGGGCCCAGCGTCTGTCTGCCCGCGGGTCACCTAGTATATGGATATAGATATTGTCCAGGTCCAGCGTCTGTCTGCTCGCGGGTCAACTGGTATAAGGCTATAAGTATTATACAGGCTCAGCATCTGTCTGCCCGCGGGTCACCTGGGATACATATAAGTATTGTCCGGGATCAGCGTCTGTCTGCTCGCGGGTCACCTGGGATACATATAAGTATTGTACAGGCCCAGCGTCTGTCTGCTCGCGGGTCACCTGGGTTACGTATAAGTATTGTCCAGCGTCTGTCTGCCCATCTGGTATAAGGCTATAAGTATTGTCCAGGCTGTCTGCCCATCTGGTATAAGGCTATAAGTATTGTCCAGGCTCAGCGTCTGTCTGCCCGCGGGTCACCTGGTATACGTATAAGTATACCAGGTGACCCGCGGGTCACCTGGTATATGGATATAGATATTGTCCAGGCTCAGCGTCTGTCTGCCCGTGGGTCACCTGGTATACGTATAAGTATTGTCCGGGCCCAGCGTCTGTCTGCCCGCGGGTCACCTGGTATACGTATAAGTATTGTCCGGGCCCAGCGTCTGTCTGCCCGCGGGTCATCTGGTATAAGGCTATAAGTATTGTCCAGGCCCAGCGTCTGTCTCCCCTCGGGTCACCTGGGATACATATAAGTATTGGTAAGGCCCAGCGTCTGTCTGCCCGCGGGTCACCTGGTATAAGGATATATATGTTTTCCAGGCCCAGCGTCTGTCTGCCCGCGGGTCACCTGGTATGAGGATATATGTGTTGTCCAGGCCCAGCGTCTGTCTGCCCGCGGGTCACCTGGTATAAGGCTATAAGTATTGTCCAGGCCCAGCGTCTGTCTGCCCGCGGGTCACCTGGTATATGTATAAGTATTGTCCAGGCTCAGCGTCTGTCTGCCCGCGTGTCACCTGGTATAAGGATATATGTGTTGTCCAGGCCCAGCGTCTGTCTGCCCGCGTGTCACCTGGTATAAGGATATATGTGTTGTCCAGGCCCAGCGTCTGTCTGCCCGCGGGTCACTTGGTATAAGGATATATGTGTTGTCCAGGCCCAGCGTCTGTCTGCCCGCGGGTCACCTGGTATAAGGCTATAAGTATTGTCCAGGCCCAGCGTCTGTCTGCCCACGGGTCACCTGGTATATGTATAAGTATTGTCCAGGCTCAGCGTCTGTCTGCCCGCGGGTCACCTGGTATATGTATAAGTATTGTCCAGGCTCAGCGTCTGTCTGCCCGCGGGTCACCTGGTATATGTATAAGTATTGTCCAGGCCCAGCGTCTGTCTGCCCGCGGGTCACCTGGTATATGTATAAGTATTGTCCAGGCTCAGCGTCTGTCTGCCCGGGGGTCACCTGGTATATGTATAAGTATTGTCCAGGCCCAGCGTCTGTCTGCCCGCGTGTCACCTGGTATAAGGATATATGTGTTGTCCAGGACCAGCGTCTGTCTCCCCTCGGGTCACCTGGGATACATATAAGTATTGGTAAGGCCCAGCATCTGTCTGCCCGCGGGTCACCTGGTATGAGGATATATGTGTTGTCCAGGCCCAGCGTCTGTCTGCCCGCGGGTCACTTGGTATAATGATATATGTATTGTCCAGGCCCAGCGTCTGTCTGCCCGCGGGTCACCTGGTATATGTATAAGTATTGTCCAGGCTCAGCGTCTGTCTGCCCGCGTGTCACCTGGTATAAGGATATATGTGTTGTCCAGGCCCAGCGTCTGTCTGCCCGCGTGTCACCTGGTATAAGGATATATGTGTTGTCCAGGCCCAGCGTCTGTCTGCCCGCGGGTCACTTGGTATAAGGATATATGTATTGTCCAGGCCCAGCGTCTGTCTGCCCGCGGGTCACCTGGTATAAGGCTATAAGTATTGTCCAGGCCCAGCGTCTGTCTGCCCGCAGGTCACCTGGTATATGTATAAGTATTTCCAGGCTCAGCGTCTGTCTGCCCGCGGGTCACCTGGTATATGTATAAGTATTGTCCAGGCCCAGCGTCTGTCTGCCCACGGGTCACCTGGTATATGTATAAGTATTGTCCAGGCTCAGCGTCTGTCTGCCCGCGGGTCACCTGGTATATGTATAAGTATTGTCCAGGCCCAGCGTCTGTCTGCCCTGTCTGTCAGGACACGATTCCTGGTGCTCCGCCCCCACTCCTGCTCCCGGAGAGGATTGTACTATAGTCGCCCAGTAATCCTCCATCTAGCCCGGTAGAATGTAAGTTACTGTCCCAGTATATCCGTATCGCTCGGCTGCCCCAGTGATATCATGGTCATAGCAGCTGTGCCTTATCGCTGGAAGCCCCGTGGTATGTGTACAGGGGTCATAGGCAGCTATTTATCATTGAGTGATAAAACTCATTCTCCAGCCAATCAGCTCCCAACTGCCTTTTTTTCAAACATAACAGGAGCTGATTGGCTGGCCATTTATAATAGGAAATGCGATTTCTATCACTTATTGATAAATATTATTATTATTATAATTATAATTTTATTTATAAGGCGCCACAAGTGTTTCGCAGCGCCGTACAAAGGAACAATACAGGGAGACAAAACTTGGCATAACATTGAATAAATAACAGAAATACAGTACAAATAAAGAGCGCCACAGATCAATACACATTACAGCTTGGATATAAGTAGTGAGGACTCAATCAACATACAACTAGAGGCTTGAGGCCAATGATGGAGATGAGTATGCGGACGAAGATGGTCACTGAGTGTTGGAGTATAGGAGAGCTGTGAGTGACATGTGAAGGGAAGAGGGCTTTGACAACAGGAGGGAAGAGGGCCCTGCTCAGAGGAGCTTACAATCTAGTAGGAAGGGGAGACAGACAGATTACAAGAGGTGCAAGCGAGGGGGTGGTGGTTAGATAGCAGGATGTAAACAGGCAAGGGGTCGGAGAACCAGCTAGTTCACGCAGTGGAAGGGTATGCTTTGATGAATAGGTGAGTTTTCAGTGCCCGTTTGAAGCTTTGCAAGGTCGGGGAGAGTCTAATGGAGCGAGGGAGTGCGTTCCACTGAAGGGGTGCAGCACGGGCAAAGTCCTGTACTCTAGCATGGGAAGCAGTGATCAGGGTGGAGGAGAGACGACAGTCGTCAGCCGACCGTAGAGATATATGGAGCAATGGAATTAGAGTTGGCCCTGTATGTGAGTGTGAGGTGTTTGAAGAGGATTCTGTAGGGGAATGGGAGCCAGTGCAGATTTTGTTGAAGGGGAGTGGCAGAATTAGAGCGGCGGGAGAGGAAGATAAGCCTGGCTGCAGCATTGAGGACAGATTGGAGAGGAGCCAGTTGGGCTTGAGCGAGGCCGGTGAGGAGAACATTGCAGTAGTCGAGCCGTGAGATGACCAATGAGTGGATGATCAGCTTAGTTGCACTCTGTGAGAGAAAGGGCCTGATGCAAGCAAGGTTGCGTAACTGGAACCGGCAAGAATGGGCTAGGGCTTCGATGTGGGGTGCAAAGGAGAGGGAGGAGTCAAGAGTGACACCCAGGCAGCGGAGTTGGGGAACAGGGGAGATGATGGTGGTGTTAACAGTGATAGAGATATTAGTAGGGGGCATAGCTCTGGGTGGGGGAAAGATAATGAGTTGGGCTTTGTCCATATTCAGCTTCAGAAATCGCTCAGACATCCAGGTGGAGATGGCAGAGAGGCGGTTGGAAACTTGAGAGAAAACAGTGGGGGACAGATCAGGAGAGGTAGATTTGGGTGTCATCTGCATAGAGGTGATATTGGAAGCCAAAGGAGTTAATGAGTGCACCCAGAGAGGAGGTGTACAGAGAGAACAGAAGGGGGCCAAGGACGGAACCCTGAGGGACCCCGACAGGAAGGATGGAAGGTGGTGTGGTGGAGGGTAAATAGACCCCATAATATACAGTATATATATATATATATATATATATATATATATATATATATATATATATATATATATATATATATATATATATATATACATACATACATACATACATACATACATACATACATACATACATACATACAATGTGGTCACTAGCCATAGGGCACCCCAAAACTAAGAAAGTTGAGTGCCGATCATTGTGGTCACATTCTCTCATGCACCCTGTTTTAACCTATAGTGCATAGCTTATGTTAACCATTTCCATAGATGATTAGTGACAGGTGTGTTGGTAACTGCTCACCTATAACAAGCACTCGGGAGGCAATGTGAATGTGAAAACAACGGTCTGTATTAAGATACAATCTTTAGGGGTTTGACCCCCTCCATCAGGTACAGACTCAGCCGTCAAACCCTGAAAGCTTGTATTTAATACAGACCGTTGTTTTCACATTTACATTCCCTCCCGAGCGCTGTTCTTTGGTAGAGATATGCATTGCTTGTTCGGGCACCGGGGCCAGTTGTTCTGCTTTTATATGGAGCACTGGCTGAATTGGAATTATATATATATATATATATATATATATATATATATATATATATATATATATATATATATATATATATATATATATATATGACAGGCCGGCACTCCACTGTTGTGGGGACAGTTACTTGCCCAGGTGCCCTCCAAGGTGCAGAGATCTGCGCAGATAGGTATAGACTGATAGCGGCGGCACTCACAGGACTTTACAGAAAAAAGATAGTCAGACGACTTTGGGGTTCAGGTTCAACGTTTCGGTCCCACGGACCTTTATCAAGGGGATGCAGTTGATTTGCCGGCGGTCGGGATCCCGGCGGTCGGAATCCCGACACTGGAATCCCGACCGCCGAAATCCCGAAACTTTCTCCCTCCGTGGGTGTCCACGACACCCATAGAGGGAGAATAAAATAGCGTGCCGAGCGTAGCGAGGCACCGGGCCCGCTGCGTGGCGAGCGCAGCGAGCCCGCAAGGGGGGGCGATCCATGTCCCCCCCTTGTCGGGATTTCGGCGGTCGGGATTCCAGTGTCGGGATTCCGAACGCCGGGATCCCGACCGCCGGCATA
The DNA here is from genome assembly GCF_055691185.1 of Crinia signifera. Taxonomy (NCBI): domain Eukaryota; kingdom Metazoa; phylum Chordata; class Amphibia; order Anura; family Myobatrachidae; genus Crinia; species Crinia signifera. Next base: position 159,540,613 of record NC_139223.1, on the reverse strand, counting down.
TCATATCGGATCCTTATCAAGAACTCATTGTGTACAAGTGTCAGAGCACCACATTTATACCTACTCCCTAAGTGATATGGTTCACTTACCTCCTGCCCACACACGCGGCCTGCACGTCCGTTCTCGCACTGAATAGATGACGTCAGACTGGTCAGTCACAACGGAGCTGCGAGCAGCAGTCTCAGCTGCTGGATTGGGTCCACCCACTTGGGGGCGCGACCGTTCTCTGTTAGGCTGGACGCTGCCCCTCTCACAGTCATACGTCCAACTATGCGCCGATGTTCAGGCGGCTTGCCTTACGTTTCTATGGGAACCCGGAGGCACTGTGAATACAAAAACATATTAAGTGACAGCATATACAACACATTTGAACAAAACACCTATTGCTAGTGTGAAGCATGTAAGATATGCTGACAATTTAGACATGTATTACAGACTGACATATATGAAAAGACAGACAGACAAAGTTAAAAGCAGAAATGGGGTTTCTGGACCCCTGTCGGCGCAGTACTGAGTTGTAACAAATACAGCTCAGGCTGTGCGGCTCCAATTGATGTTGACTCTAAATGTATATGTAATGAACAATGCGACCGAGCTAAATCCCTACATGTGACTACTGGGCAGAGCTGTGTGTGTGCTACTGATGTCTTGTGGTATGGACTACACTGTAGTTGAAACGTTGAACCTGAACCCCAAGTGGTCTGACTATCTTTTTTCTGTGAAGTCCTGTGAGTGCCGCCGCTATCCGTCTATATCTCTCCTCTCTCTCTATCTATCTATCTATCTATCTCTATATATATATATATATATATATATATACCTATATCACTGTTATATCTGAGTGAGACCACCCCAATGTACCTCGCTTTCAGCTGTGTTTCACAAACAACAGCTAGGAGCTGATTGGCTGGTGTGTTCTGATACATCTGCGCCATTACTTACAATAAGCAATGTTTTACTGGCACGCAGGACATGTTGTTGCACTGAATTGGCTCCTTATTATATATAATCAAAGGCTAAAGCTGCTCCTCACCTCTATAGGAGGAATTCAAGTGTTTTGCGCACCATTAGATGGCGCCCAAAGGAGCAGTTTTGCTTTGTTTGCGTGGCATGATGATGGGCTGGTAACTAGTATATATAACATACACTCTGGCGCATAATGAGGACACGACGCACAGTTACTGGAATGCAGTATAGTACATTGCACCAGCTCAGCTGGATCCTGCCTGCAGACACCCTAACCCAGCAGCTACACCCCACGCCTCCCCCTTCATTAGCATTTTGTTTTTCTCCTTCAAATGCTCCTAAAGCAAACAAGAGCAGCGGCCAAGACCATTGCTGAATATTTGCTTTTGCTCCAGGCCTGGGATAATCAGCACTTGTGCAATCGCCACCTCTCCCCCTGTGTCTGTCCGGCCTGTCTGCTGCTCATTGTGTTTATCAGCAGTATTTGATTTGTGTGGACGGCGGACGGGGGTCACTCGCTGGTGGGAAAGCGCAGTAATCCGCTGCCTGGCAGTGGCTGGCACCTTATGTGGCTGCTCTGGTTCCTGATCGCCTCCATTTCTGCTCTCAGTGTTTATCAGTATAATGCTGAGCGCCGGCCAGTAATAACATCGCAACGCTTTGGCTGGAGCTGGAGGATAATTTGTTCTCCCAGAATTATTCTGGTAGTGACCGCTGTGGCGGAACAGAACGGGTCAGGGTGATTATATATCAGCGCGTTCCGGATAATTGTTATTTTACCCCTTCCTACTCTCCATTCGCTACACAGAATATCCCTCACATTTCTATAAAGTGGGGAGCGGTATCAAATCTCAGAGAAATGTAAAGTGGAGACGTCGCCGATAGCACCCAGCTTCTGTCTTGCTGTGCTAGACAAATGACAGTTAGGTGCTGATTGGTTGCGATAGAGAACTTCTAAACTTTAGCTCTCCAAGATTTGATACATCTCCCCCTATATAGCGAGGGTACTCTGTATATAACACACAGTTTGCCAGTTACTATTAGGGGTATCCTAGGCAGTTCCAGACTTCTAGTGCGCGTCGGATCTCGCTTGTGCCAGTTGGCTACTGACCGGTGAGCGGCAAGACTTGTCCTTATGTAATGTGGGCACGGTCAGCGTGGCATTAGCGGGATGAATTCCGCACTGCGCTGGACTTTTCCCGCCTGTATCTGTCATACTATGATGTCATAACAGCGGGCTCCAGGACTGGAGATTCTTAAGGGTACCACTCGCCCACCTTGGATTATGGCACTGCGCTATCAGATGCAGTATTTCCAACCACACCCAGAAAACGCCATGTCTCTGGCCCAAACGCTGGCTGCCAATGCCAAGTGTTTGCATTTTAATACACAATATACGATTGTGCACCTTCAATGTAAACGCTACACAGGCGCAGTTGGCAGATAATCACTAGCAGGCCATGCTGAATTATTCCCATTGTACGCCATCTGCAAATTACACATTCAGTGTTTCACCATGGTCCATCAGCCCCCCCCCCCCCCCCCCGTAACAGGGCAGTCGGCAGACCGTGATTCCGTAGGTATGACTGGGATGTGCATATGCTGTATGCAATAATATAATTACTGCCCTGGCGTACGCCGCCGGCGCAGGTAACCACAATGCTGCTGGAATACAAGGTTATCCTTGGGGCAGTCTTTGCGGTTTTAGTCTCATTCTAGTAAATGCAGCTGAGGTTCCTCTATTCCCCGTCCTGTTAATCTTTTCCCCACATTGTTGTCTGTAATTAATATCTATGAGCTGCTCCAGTTTTGGAGGGAAATTGTTTTATGTTAGAAAGCGGCGGTGTCTTTGGTGCAGGGAATAGGCCAGTGGTTCCCAAACTGTGTGCCGTGGCTCCCTGGGGTGCCTCGGGACACTTACAGGGGTGCCCTCGGTTTGTGGTCCAGGACCAACTCAAATTATGTATGGTTTCTTATTTATGGACAAAACCAGTGCTGGCGGCTGCCAATCAGAGAATACGTACAAACAGAAGCAAATCCTGCCCGTCCCCACGTAACTGACCCTAATCATCACAAATAAACACAATTCACTGGGGGGGAGGGGGGGGGGGGGCTAGGGGTGCCGTGAAAACTTTCAGATACTCTAGGGTGCTGTTATTCAAAAAAGGTTGTGAACCCCTAGAACAAGGCGTCGCAGGGCTGAGGATGTTCTCCTGTGTATCAGCCTGCAGAACACATCCTCGCCCCCCTGATGTATCACTAGTTACACAGAGGTTGACGTACCCTTGAGGAGGGAGGAAGGTGCCTGTTCTGGTTAGGCTGAGGGATTAGTAGAGTACTGCTGAGCGGGCTGCGGACTTATCAGCATGATGAGGGATTCGGGCTGACTCTGCGGTATTGGAGACAGCTCGGACCTGCCTGCGGGTGACCTGGTATAAGGATATAGGTATTGTCCAGGCCCAGCATCTGTCTGCCCGCGGGTCACCTGGTATAAGGATATAGGTATTATACAGGCCCAGCATCTGTCTGCCCGCGGGTCACCTGGTATAAGGATATAGGTATTATACAGGCTCAGCGTCTGTCTGCCCGCGGGTCAACTGGTATATGTATATCAGTATTATACAGGCCCAGCGTCTGTCTGCCCGCGGGTCACCTGGTATAAGGATATAGGTATTATACAGGCTCAGCGTCTGTCTGCCCGCGGGTCACCTGGTAAATGTATATCAGTATTATACAGGCTCAGCGTCTGTCTGCCCGCGGATCACCTGGTATAAGGATATAGGTATTGTCCAGGCCCAGCATCTGTCTGCCCGCGGGTCACCTGGTATAAGGATATAGGTATTGTCCAGGCCCAGCATCTGTCTGCCCGCGGGTCAGCTGGTATAAGGATATAGGTATTGTCCAGGCCCAGCATCTGTCTGCCCGCGGGTCACCTGGTATAAGGATATAGGTATTATACAGGCTCAGCGTCTGTCTGCCCGCGGGTCACCTGGTATATGTATATCAGTATTATACAGGCCCAGCGTCTGTCTGCCCGCGGGTCACCTGGTATAAGGATATAGGTATTGTCCAGGCCCAGCATCTGTCTGCCCGCGGCTCACCTGGTATAAGGATATAGGTATTATACAGGCTCAGCGTCTGTCTGCCCGCGGGTCACCTGGTATATGTAGATCAGTATTATACAGGCCCAGCGTCTGTCTGCCTGCGGGTGACCTGGTATAAGGATATAGGTATTGTCCAGGCCCAGCATCTGTCTGCCCGCGGGTCACCTGGTATAAGGATATAGGTATTATACAGGCTCAGCGTCTGTCTGCCCGCGGGTCACCTGGTATATGTAGATCAGTATTATACAGGCCCAGCGTCTGTCTGCCTGCGGGTGACCTGGTATAAGGATATAGGTATTGTCCCAGGCCCAGCATCTGTCTGCCCGCGGGTCACCTGGTATATGTATATCAGTATTATACAGGCCCAGCGTCTGTCTGCCCGCGGGTCACCTGGTATAAGGATATAGGTATTGTCCAGGCCCAGCATCTGTCTGCCCGCGGGTCACCTGGTATAAGGATATAGGTATTATACAGGCTCAGCATCTGTCTGCCCGCGGGTCACCTGGTATATGTAGATCAGTATTATACAGGCCCAGCGTCTGTCTGCCTGCGGGTGACCTGGTATAAGGATATAGGTATTGTCCAGGCCCAGCATCTGTCTGCCCGCGGCTCACCTGGTATAAGGATATAGGTATTTTACAGGCTCAGCGTCTGTCTGCCCGCGGGTCACCTGGTATATGTAGATCAGTATTATACAGGCCCAGCGTCTGTCTGCCTGCGGGTGACCTGGTATAAGGATATAGGTATTGTCCAGGCCCAGCATATGTCTGCCCGCGGGTCACCTGGTATAAGGATATAGGTATTATACAGGCCCAGCATCTGTCTGCCCGCGGGTCACCTGGTATATGTATATCAGTATTATACAGGCCCAGCGTCTGTTTGCCCGCGGGTCACCTGGTATAAGGATATAGGTATTGTCCAGGCCCAGCATCTGTCTGCCCGCGGGTCACCTGGTATAAGGATATAGTTATTATACAGGCCCAGCATCTGTCTGCCCGCGGGTCACCTGGTATAAGGATATAGGTATTATACAGGCTCAGCGTCTGTCTGCCCGCGGGTCACCTGGTATATGTAGATCAGTATTATACAGGCCCAGCGTCTGTCTGCCTGCGGGTGACCTGGTATAAGGATATAGGTATTGTCCAGGCCCAGCATCTGTCTGCCCGCGGGTCACCTGGTATAAGGATATAGGTATTATACAGGCTCAGCGTCTGTCTGCCCGCGGGTCACCTGGTATAAGGATATAGGTATTGTCCAGGCCCAGCATCTGTCTGCCCGCAGGTCACCTGGTATAAGGATATAGGTATTGTCCAGGCCCAGCATCTGTCTGCCCGCGGGTCACCTGGTATAAGGATATAGGTATTATACAGGCTCAGCGTCTGTCTGCCCGCGGGTCACCCGGTATATGTATATCAGTATTATACAGGCCCAGCGTCTGTCTGCCCGCGGGTCACCTGGTATATGTAGATCAGTATTATACAGGCCCAGCGTCTGTCTGCCTGCGGGTGACCTGGTATAAGGATATAGGTATTGTCCCAGGCCCAGCATCTGTCTGCCCGCGGGTCACCTGGTATATGTATATCAGTATTATACAGGCCCAGCGTCTGTCTGCCCGCGGGTCACCTGGTATAAGGATATAGGTATTGTCCAGGCCCAGCATCTGTCTGCCCGCGGGTCACCTGGTATAAGGATATAGGTATTATACAGGCTCAGCATCTGTCTGCCCGCGGGTCACCTGGTATATGTAGATCAGTATTATACAGGCCCAGCGTCTGTCTGCCCGCGGGTCACCTGGTATAAGGATATAGGTATTGTCCAGGCCCAGCATCTGTCTGCCCGCGGCTCACCTGGTATAAGGATATAGGTATTTTACAGGCTCAGCGTCTGTCTGCCCGCGGGTCACCTGGTATATGTAGATCAGTATTATACAGGCCCAGCGTCTGTCTGCCTGCGGGTGACCTGGTATAAGGATATAGGTATTGTCCAGGCCCAGCATATGTCTGCCCGCGGGTCACCTGGTATAAGGATATAGGTATTATACAGGCCCAGCATCTGTCTGCCCGCGGGTCACCTGGTATATGTATATCAGTATTATACAGGCCCAGCGTCTGTTTGCCCGCGGGTCACCTGGTATAAGGATATAGGTATTGTCCAGGCCCAGCATCTGTCTGCCCGCGGGTCACCTGGTATAAGGATATAGTTATTATACAGGCCCAGCATCTGTCTGCCCGCGGGTCACCTGGTATAAGGATATAGGTATTATACAGGCTCAGCGTCTGTCTGCCCGCGGGTCACCTGGTATATGTAGATCAGTATTATACAGGCCCAGCGTCTGTCTGCCTGCGGGTGACCTGGTATAAGGATATAGGTATTGTCCAGGCCCAGCATCTGTCTGCCCGCGGGTCACCTGGTATAAGGATATAGGTATTATACAGGCTCAGCGTCTGTCTGCCCGCGGGTCACCTGGTATAAGGATATAGGTATTGTCCAGGCCCAGCATCTGTCTGCCCGCAGGTCACCTGGTATAAGGATATAGGTATTGTCCAGGCCCAGCATCTGTCTGCCCGCGGGTCACCTGGTATAAGGATATAGGTATTGTCCAGGCCCAGCATCTGTCTGCCCGCGGGTCACCTGGTATAAGGATATAGGTATTGTCCAGGCCCAGCGTCTGTCTGCCTGCGGGTCACCTGGTATATGTATATCAGTATTATACAGGCTCAGCGTCTGTCTGCCCGCGGGTCACCTGGTATAAGGATATAGGTATTGTCTAGGCCCAGCATCTGTCTGCCCGCGGCTCACCTGGTATAAGGATATAGGTATTATACAGGCTCAGCGTCTGTCTGCCCGCGGGTCACCTGGTATATGTAGATCAGTATTATACAGGCCCAGCGTCTGTCTGCCTGCGGGTGACCTGGTATAAGGATATAGGTATTGTCCAGGCCCAGCATCTGTCTGCCCGCGGGTCACCTGGTATAAGGATATAGGTATTATACAGGCTCAGCGTCTGTCTGCCTGCGGGTCACCTGGTATATGTAGATCAGTATTATACAGGCCCAGCGTCTGTCTGCCTGCGGGTGACCTGGTATAAGGATATAGGTATTGTCCAGGCCCAGCATCTGTCTGCCCGCGGGTCACCTGGTATAAGGATATAGTTATTATACAGGCCCAGCATCTGTCTGCCCGCGGGTCACCTGGTATAAGGATATAGGTATTATACAGGCTCAGCGTCTGTCTGCCCGCGGGTCACCTGGTATATGTAGATCAGTATTATACAGGCCCAGCGTCTGTCTGCCTGCGGGTGACCTGGTATAAGGATATAGGTATTGTCCAGGCCCAGCATCTGTCTGCCCGCGGGTCACCTGGTATAAGGATATAGGTATTATACAGGCTCAGCGTCTGTCTGCCCGCGGGTCACCTGGTATAAGGATATAGGTATTGTCCAGGCCCAGCATCTGTCTGCCCGCAGGTCACCTGGTATAAGGATATAGGTATTGTCCAGGCCCAGCATCTGTCTGCCCGCGGGTCACCTGGTATAAGGATATAGGTATTATACAGGCTCAGCGTCTGTCTGCCCGCGGGTCACCCGGTATATGTATATCAGTATTATACAGGCCCAGCGTCTGTCTGCCCGCGGGTCACCTGGTATATGTAGATCAGTATTATACAGGCCCAGCGTCTGTCTGCCTGCGGGTGACCTGGTATAAGGATATAGGTATTGTCCCAGGCCCAGCATCTGTCTGCCCGCGGGTCACCTGGTATATGTATATCAGTATTATACAGGCCCAGCGTCTGTCTGCCCGCGGGTCACCTGGTATAAGGATATAGGTATTGTCCAGGCCCAGCATCTGTCTGCCCGCGGGTCACCTGGTATAAGGATATAGGTATTATACAGGCTCAGCATCTGTCTGCCCGCGGGTCACCTGGTATATGTAGATCAGTATTATACAGGCCCAGCGTCTGTCTGCCCGCGGGTCACCTGGTATAAGGATATAGGTATTGTCCAGGCCCAGCATCTGTCTGCCCGCGGCTCACCTGGTATAAGGATATAGGTATTTTACAGGCTCAGCGTCTGTCTGCCCGCGGGTCACCTGGTATATGTAGATCAGTATTATACAGGCCCAGCGTCTGTCTGCCTGCGGGTGACCTGGTATAAGGATATAGGTATTGTCCAGGCCCAGCATATGTCTGCCCGCGGGTCACCTGGTATAAGGATATAGGTATTATACAGGCCCAGCATCTGTCTGCCCGCGGGTCACCTGGTATATGTATATCAGTATTATACAGGCCCAGCGTCTGTTTGCCCGCGGGTCACCTGGTATAAGGATATAGGTATTGTCCAGGCCCAGCATCTGTCTGCCCGCGGGTCACCTGGTATAAGGATATAGTTATTATACAGGCCCAGCATCTGTCTGCCCGCGGGTCACCTGGTATAAGGATATAGGTATTATACAGGCTCAGCGTCTGTCTGCCCGCGGGTCACCTGGTATATGTAGATCAGTATTATACAGGCCCAGCGTCTGTCTGCCCGCGGGTCACCTGGTATATGTAGATCAGTATTATACAGGCCCAGCGTCTGTCTGCCTGCGGGTGACCTGGTATAAGGATATAGGTATTGTCCAGGCCCAGCATCTGTCTGCCCGCGGGTCACCTGGTATAAGGATATAGGTATTATACAGGCTCAGCGTCTGTCTGCCCGCGGGTCACCTGGTATAAGGATATAGGTATTGTCCAGGCCCAGCATCTGTCTGCCCGCAGGTCACCTGGTATAAGGATATAGGTATTGTCCAGGCCCAGCATCTGTCTGCCCGCGGGTCACCTGGTATAAGGATATAGGTATTGTCCAGGCCCAGCATCTGTCTGCCCGCGGGTCACCTGGTATAAGGATATAGGTATTGTCCAGGCCCAGCGTCTGTCTGCCTGCGGGTCACCTGGTATATGTATATCAGTATTATACAGGCTCAGCGTCTGTCTGCCCGCGGGTCACCTGGTATAAGGATATAGGTATTGTCTAGGCCCAGCATCTGTCTGCCCGCGGCTCACCTGGTATAAGGATATAGGTATTATACAGGCTCAGCGTCTGTCTGCCCGCGGGTCACCTGGTATATGTAGATCAGTATTATACAGGCCCAGCGTCTGTCTGCCTGCGGGTGACCTGGTATAAGGATATAGGTATTGTCCAGGCCCAGCATCTGTCTGCCCGCGGGTCACCTGGTATAAGGATATAGGTATTATACAGGCTCAGCGTCTGTCTGCCTGCGGGTCACCTGGTATATGTAGATCAGTATTATACAGGCCCAGCGTCTGTCTGCCTGCGGGTGACCTGGTATAAGGATATAGGTATTGTCCCAGGCCCAGCATCTGTCTGCCCGCGGGTCACCTGGTATATGTATATCAGTATTATACAGGCCCAGCGTCTGTCTGCCCGCGGGTCACCTGGTATAAGGATATAGGTATTGTCCAGGCCCAGCATCTGTCTGCCCGCGGGTCACCTGGTATAAGGATATAGGTATTATACAGGCTCAGCATCTGTCTGCCCGCGGGTCACCTGGTATATGTAGATCAGTATTATACAGGCCCAGCGTCTGTCTGCCTGCGGGTGACCTGGTATAAGGATATAGGTATTGTCCAGGCCCAGCATCTGTCTGCCCGCGGCTCACCTGGTATAAGGATATAGGTATTTTACAGGCTCAGCGTCTGTCTGCCCGCGGGTCACCTGGTATATGTAGATCAGTATTATACAGGCCCAGCGTCTGTCTGCCTGCGGGTGACCTGGTATAAGGATATAGGTATTGTCCAGGCCCAGCATATGTCTGCCCGCGGGTCACCTGGTATAAGGATATAGGTATTATACAGGCCCAGCATCTGTCTGCCCGCGGGTCACCTGGTATATGTATATCAGTATTATACAGGCCCAGCGTCTGTTTGCCCGCGGGTCACCTGGTATAAGGATATAGGTATTGTCCAGGCCCAGCATCTGTCTGCCCGCGGGTCACCTGGTATAAGGATATAGTTATTATACAGGCCCAGCATCTGTCTGCCCGCGGGTCACCTGGTATAAGGATATAGGTATTATACAGGCTCAGCGTCTGTCTGCCCGCGGGTCACCTGGTATATGTAGATCAGTATTATACAGGCCCAGCGTCTGTCTGCCTGCGGGTGACCTGGTATAAGGATATAGGTATTGTCCAGGCCCAGCATCTGTCTGCCCGCGGGTCACCTGGTATAAGGATATAGGTATTATACAGGCTCAGCGTCTGTCTGCCCGCGGGTCACCTGGTATAAGGATATAGGTATTGTCCAGGCCCAGCATCTGTCTGCCCGCAGGTCACCTGGTATAAGGATATAGGTATTGTCCAGGCCCAGCATCTGTCTGCCCGCGGGTCACCTGGTATAAGGATATAGGTATTGTCCAGGCCCAGCATCTGTCTGCCCGCGGGTCACCTGGTATAAGGATATAGGTATTGTCCAGGCCCAGCGTCTGTCTGCCTGCGGGTCACCTGGTATATGTATATCAGTATTATACAGGCTCAGCGTCTGTCTGCCCGCGGGTCACCTGGTATAAGGATATAGGTATTATACAGGCTCAGCGTCTGTCTGCCCGCGGGTCACCTGGTATATGTAGATCAGTATTATACAGGCCCAGCGTCTGTCTGCCTGCGGGTGACCTAGTATAAGGATATAGGTATTGTCCAGGCCCAGCATCTGTCTGCCCGCGGGTCACCTGGTATAAGGATATAGGTATTATACAGGCTCAGCGTCTGTCTGCCCGTGGGTCACCTGGTATATGTAGATCAGTATTATACAGGCCCAGCGTCTGTCTGCCTGCGGGTGACCTAGTATAAGGATATAGGTATTGTCCAGGCCCAGCATCTGTCTGCCCGCGGGTCACCTGGTATAAGGATATAGGTATTATACAGGCTCAGCGTCTGTCTGCCCGCGGGTCACCCGGTATATGTATATCAGTATTATACAGGCTCAGCGTCTGTCTGCCCGCGGGTCACCTGGTATAAGGATATAGGTATTGTCCAGGCCCAGCATCTGTCTGCCCGCGGGTCACCTGGTATAAGGATATAGGTATTGTCCAGGCCCAGCATCTGTCTGCCCGCGGGTCACCTGGTATAAGGATATAGGTATTGTCCAGGCCCAGCATCTGTCTGCCCGCGGGTCACCTGGTATAAGGATATAGGTATTGTCCAGGCGCAGCGTCTGTCTGCCTGCGGGTCACCTGGTATATGTATATCAGTATTATACAGGCTCAGCGTCTGTCTGCCCACAGGTCACCTGGGATACATATAAGTATTGTCCGGGCCCAGCGTCTGTCTGCCCGCGGGTCACCTGGTATACGTATAAGTATTGTCCAGGCCCAGCGTCTGTCTGCCCGCGGGTCACCTGGTATACGTATAAGTATTGTCCAGGCCCAGCGTCTGTCTGCCCGCGGGTCACCTGGTATATGTATATCAGTATTGTCCAGGCCCAGCGTCTGTCTGCCTGCTGGTCACCTGGAATGAAGCTATAAGTATTGTCCAGGCCCAGTGTCTGTGTGCCCGCGGGTCACCTGGTATACGTATAAGTATTGTCCAGGCCCAGCGTCTGTCTGCGTGTCACCTGGTATACATATATGTATTGTCCAGGCCCAGCGTCTATCTGCCCGCGGGTCACCTAGTATATGGATATAGGTATTGTCCAGGCCCAGCGTCTGTCTGCCCGCGGGTCACATGGATATAGGTATTATACAGGCCCAGCGTCTGTCTGCACACGGGTCACCTGGTATGAAGCTATAAGTATTGCCCAGGCTCAGCGTCTGTCTGCCCGCGGGTCACCTGGTATAAGGATATATGTGTTGTCCAGCGTCTGTCTGCCCGCGGGTCACCTGGTATACGTATAAGTATTGTCCAGGCCCAGCGTCTGTCTGCCCGTGGGTCACCTGGTATAAGGATATATGTGTTGCCCAGGCCCAGCATCTGTCTGCCCGCGGGTCACCTGGTATAAGGATATATGTGTTGTCCAGGCCCAGCGTCTGTCTGCCCGCGGGTCACCTGGTATACGTATAAGTATTGTCCAGGCCCAGCGTCTGTCTGCCCACGGGTCACCTGGTATAAGGATATATGTGTTGCCCAGGCCCAGCATCTGTCTGCCCGTGGGTCACCTGGTATAAAGATATATGTGTTGTCCAGGCCCAGCGTCTGTCTGCCCGCGGGTCACCTGGTATACGTATAAATATTGTCCAGGCCCAGCGTCTGTCTGCCCGTGGGTCACCTGGTATATGTATAAGTATTGTCCAGGTCCAGCGTCTGTCTGCCCTTGGGTCACCTGGTATACGTATAAGTATTGTCCAGGCCCAGCGCCTGTCTGCCCGTGGGTCACCTGGTATACGTATAAGTATTGGCCAGGTCCAGCGTCTGTCTGCCCGTGGGTCACCTGGTATACGTATAAGTATTGTCCAGGCCCAGCACCTGTCTGCCCGTGGGTCACCTGGTATACGTATAAGTATTGTCCAGGTCCAGCGTCTGTCTGCCCGCGGGTCACCTGGTATACGTATAAGTATTGTCCAGGCCCAGCGCCTGTCTGCCCGTGGGTCACCTGGTATACGTATAAGTATTGGCCAGGTCCAGCGTCTGTCTGCCCGCGGGTCCTGATGATTTGACCCCTAAGTTGCACAATGTATTTCCCAACCCCACAGGGGTTATTATAATGCACAGAGTGCGGGCTACTATAAGTGCATCTGAGGTGTGCCGCACTGAGGGCATCATCCACGACATGGCATATGTTATACGGGGGGGGGGGCATCTTTGGGGGATGATGACATCATGTACTCGGTCCTCTGTCTGCGTGTTGTGTGTTCTGTTCCTAATGTTTGTGCATGAGACCATTGCCGATGTGTGACCCCGCGAGTCTGCGATATTATATACGGTTATGCCACGCTGTGCTAGAGTCATAGGGGGAAGGAATTCTATTTCACATGGGATGTTGCTATGGGCAACCAATTAGATACCATCTATTATCTTCTAGAAGGTGCTAAATAAGAAGTAGCTTCTGATTGGTTGCCCATAGGAACATCCCATGTGTAACAGAACTCCCATCTAAGTACATTTCCCCCATAGAGAGCTTTTCCGCTAGGAAATCACTGCTAATGTTCAGGTGTAATCTGTCATGAGTTCTGTGTTTGTCTCTAGTATGTAGTAACGTACAGCTATATATATATATATATATATATATATATATATATATATATATATATACACACGCACCACATATATCAGCATGTTCTTATATCTATATATTCAAATAGACAGACATATGTGTGATTTCTCATGTTTGTAGTCCACCTACATCCCACCTAGCAACACTCTTCTGTGTCTCTCCACCAGGGGGCACCCTTCTACCAGGGAGCGAGCCCACAGTGGACACGGTGTCAGTGCAGCCCATCCCAGTCTACTGGTATTACGTTATGGCAGCGGGAGGCGCTATTCTGGTACTGGTCTCTGTGGCACTGGCCTTGGTGCTTCACTACCACCGATTCCGCTATGCGGCCAAGAAGAGTGATCCAGCCATCACCTACAAACCCTCACACTACGCCAACGGTGCACCATTGGCAGTGGAGCCTACCTTAACTATTAAACTAGAGCAAGATGATCCCGACCACAGCTCGCGATGCTGAGGGCGAGACGGACGCTGGATCTAGACTTAACAGACTCAAGAATCGTTGGCTCAATTTGCACTTTTATCCTCCCGTACCTTACGCCCCGATGACACTTCTCTTCTGCATACTTTTGAACTCATAGACATCACATCCCCTCTTGACTGTCTCTAAAATCTAATGCTGCATCTTGGAAAAAAGTTTGAGAAGAAGGCGAAACGCGTTGTAGGACTTGAATGCTCTTCAATACTTTATTTTTAAAGACTTTAAGGATTGATTTTGTTTTTTCAAGTTTTGTTTTGAATTTTCCTCCAGTCGGAAAACTAAAGTTGCCTGAACACATGAAGGAAAGTCTGGAAGAGTGTATATATCTATCTATATATTCCTGTGTGTATGAGGCAGCATGTGTGAGTAGTGGTGGTGACCACACACAAGGCCAGGCAAGTCACGGAAATGTATTCCAGTGAGCTGACAGCCATCATCCGTGGATCTCCGCGAGAGGTGTGGGAGCTCACTTTGGGCAGCCCAGATTAATGTATACGCATTTCACCAGAACACTGTATCAGGTTGTTGCAGGCCCGTCACTGCTATCCCCCCAAGGTCAGCTCTGCCTAAGTACAAGTTACTGAATCTATTGTAAATGACTTGTGCTCAGGGACAGTAACAGGTGGGACGTAGCTGAGATATAGACCCCCAATAGGCCCACGCCCACTGCAACACAGTTTCAGTGGCTATTAGCTCATATATGCAATTTAAACACATGAGAATATATATTTTTATTTCAAGAAATAGTTATTTTTATTTAAACTTTACAGAAATCCATATTAGATGCATTATGTCATACTCAGGCCACAGATCATCCACGTGTCCTGTCTATTGGTGAGATACATTATGTCATACTCTGGCCACAGATCATCCACGTGGCCTGTCTGTTTGTGAGATGCATTATGTCATACTCTGGCCACCGATCATCCACGTGGCCTGTCTGTGCATTATGTCTTACTCAGGCCACAGATCATCCACGTGTCCTGTCTATTGGTGAGATGCATTATGTCATACTCTGGCCACAGATCATCCACGTGTCCTGTCTGTTCGCTAGATGCATTATGTCATACTCTGGCCACCGATCATCCACGTGGCCTGTCTGTTTGCTAGATGCATTATGTCATAGTCTGGCCACAGATCATCCACATGGCCTGTCTGTTTGCTAGATGCATTATGTCATACTCTGGCTACCGATCATCCACGTGGCCTGTCTGTTTGTGAGATGCATTATGTCACTGGCCACAGATCATCCACGTGGCCTGTCTGTTTGCTAGATGCATTATGTCATACTCTGGCCACCGATCATCCACGTGGCCTGTCTGTTTGTTTGCTAGATGCATTATCATCCACGTGGCCTGTCTGTGCATTATGTCATTCTCTGGCCACAGATCATCCACATGGCCTGTCTGTTTGCTAGATAGATTATCATCCACGTGGCCTGTCTGTGCATTATGTCATTCTCTGGCCACAGATCATCCACGTGGCCTGTCTGTTGGCGAGATGCATTATGTCACTGGCCACAGATCATCCACATGGCCTGTCTGTTTGCTAGATGCATTATGTCATACTCTGGCCACAGATCATCCACGTGGCCTGTCTGTTGGCGAGATGCATTATGTCACTGGCCACAGATCGTCCACATGGCCTGTCTGTTTGCTAGATGCATTATGTCATACTCTGGCCACAGATCATCCACGTGGCCTGTCTGTTTGCTAGATGCATTATGTCATACTCTGGCCACCGATCATCCACGTGGCCTGTCTGTTTGTTTGCTAGATGCATTATCATCCACGTGGCCTGTCTGTACATTATGTCATTCTCTGGCCACAGATCATCCACATGGCCTGTCTGTTTGCTAGATAGATCATCCACGTGGCCTGTCTGTGCATTATGTCATTCTCTGGCCACAGATCATCCACGTGGCCTATCTGTTGGCGAGATGAATATAATGTCTGATTAGCATTGTTGGTGCTAAGAATATAGGGAACGATTTATCAAACCTTGGAGAGAGATAAAGAGAAGAGGTTTCCCATAGTGACCAAGCAGCTTCTGACATTTTGCAGACTGTGCGATATATAATTGGTTGCTATGGGCTTTCTCTCTCTCTTAGATGTGATAAATCTCACCCTCAGTTGGATGACACACCCGTGCGAATCATAGGGAGAATTTTCTAGACGAACAAATCTCATCCCCGATAATCAGTTTGGCCACGTTTCATTTGCAGACTCTGCGCAATCTGTGAATTCATCAATATTTACAAACTGAACTGCATCCAGAGCCTATGTATGTATGTATGTGTGTGTGTATATATATATATATATATATATATATATATATATATAGTATTATATGTGCTGCCTTATATATATATATATATATATATATATATATATATATATATATAGTATTATATGTGCTGCCTTATCTAGTCATAGCGTTGTTATCTGGCTACCTCAGTAACAGGCATAGATATGGAATAGCGACTGCTCCAGCCACGGCATCTGTGCATATGCTGCTCACACGGCATCTGTGCGTATGCTGCTCACACTGCATCTGTGCAAGTGCCTCATCTGTGCGTATGCGGCAGCCATGGCATCTGTGCATATGCTGCTCACACTGCATCTGTGCAAGTGCCTCATCTGTGCGTATGCGGCAACCATGGCATCTGTGCATATGCTGCTCACACTGCATCTGTGCAAGTGCCTCATCTGTGCGTATGCGGCAGCCATGGCATCTGTGCATATGCTGCTCACACGGCATCTGTGCAAGTGCCTCACCTGTGCGTATGCGGCAACCATGGCATCTGTGCATATGCTGCTCACACGGCATCAGTGCAAGTGCCTCATCTGTGCGTATGCGGCAGCCATGGCATCTGTGCATATGCTGCTCACACGGCATCTGTGCAAGTGCCTCATCTGTGCGTATGCGGCAGCCATGGCATCTGTGCATATGCTGCTCACATGGCATCTGTGCAAGTGCCTCATCTGTGCGTATGCTGCAGCCACTGCATCTGTGCATATGCTGCTCACACGGCATCTGTGCAAGTGCCTCATCTGCGCGTATGCTGCAGCCACGGCATCTGTGCATATGCTGCTCACATGGCATCTGTGCAAGTGCCTCATCTGTGTGACTGCTCCAGCCACGGCATCTGTGCATATGCTGCTCACATGGCATCTGTGCAAGTGCCTCATCTGTGTGACTGCTCCAGCCACAGCATCTGTGCATATGCTGCAGCCACGGCATCTGTGCATATGCTGCAGCCACGGCATCTGTGCGTATGCTGCTCACACTGATTGGCTGGAGCGCCATTTATAATTTCATAACGAGTCATGACAAGAATATCACTCGTTGATAAATCTACCCCTGAATTTGAATTTGCTGTAGGTGTTCAAGGTGAGCTACAGTATTGCTCACTGTTGTCAGCCATTTCCAGCTGCTTTTGCAAGTCAATGAGCCAGATTCTCTAAGCTTCAAAAGTGATAAAATGGAGAGTGATGCACAGCCAGCCAATCAGCTACTACCTGCCATGTCACAGACTGTGTTTGAAAAATATCAGGCAGGAGCTGATTGGCTGGCTATTTATTACTCTCTTTTTTATCACTTTTGAAGCTTAGAGAATCTGGCCCACTGCGTTCTCTCCAGCTGTGATATTGGAACATAGCGCAGTCCCTCCTGTAGGACAAGGTGCACGGAGACTTGACCGCCCCAATCTATGCTGAGAACATGGAATTGACACACGTTTCGAGCCCCCACAAGGGTCACATGTGCCTCGCTGCAGCCATTACGACTGGCGGCTGCAGTACTATACCGACCTATTTATCGGAGTTACGTACCTGAGCCAAATCTAGTATATGGAAACATACTGTATATCCCATTTCAGTTCTGCCTCAGTGTTAGTCATATAAATGCAGAGTAATCAGGAGTAAATGGATTTATTATTGCCTGATGTGTGTGTCCGGCCCACATGAAGACAATGGACGCATTTGCCGACGGCGTGCGTCACTGTAATGTACATAGAATAGTGGTTCGCACAGTTTGCTGTTCCGGTGTTAGTGGAGCTTAAGAACAATCAATTTGACATATTTTTTTTTGTAGCAATGGG
This sequence comes from Crinia signifera, assembly GCF_055691185.1. Taxonomy (NCBI): domain Eukaryota; kingdom Metazoa; phylum Chordata; class Amphibia; order Anura; family Myobatrachidae; genus Crinia; species Crinia signifera. Next base: position 159,522,759 of record NC_139223.1, on the reverse strand, counting down.
TGGCCTTATCTGCTAAAGTGACATAGAAATGTATATTTTTTTGTACCATGCTGTTATGTTGGTGTGTGAATGTATTTCTCACAGACACGCGGCTAGTACCTTACGCCGCTGTGTACGATATGTTTTGAGCCTTTTTGTATTAGATTGGTTTTGTCCATTCGGCATTACTGCTGGTTATTTTTCTGTGACGTAATGACGCACACGGAGATGTGCCTAGAAGGTGACACGTTTTGTAGAATATACCAGGAGGCCGCAGTGTGGGATTAATGGATGTAAGGCAGCCACATTTCCACGGTTTCTCTTCCTTTTCTCGCCCATTCGGAGATTTATATTCATTTTTTTTATTATTAAGAAAAAAATCCAAACAAATACGACTGATTCTGCGCTGTACGTGGAAACCGGTCCGACAATGTACAGTGATTACCGATCTTCTTCAGGGACCTTTGTTGCTAAAGTTAATTCTCTTGTCACGCCATCTTGCTGCACAGTGCGTTATAAGCCCATGGAGCAGGCCTGTGGCTCTCCGGCTATGCTGAGCCTACATGTCCCAGCATGCCCTGCCACAGTTTTGCTATTAGAGCATGATAAAACTGCAGTAGGGCATGCTGGGAGATGTCGTTTTGAAACAGCTGGCCTGCTCTTTAGCATGATGTAATATATACAAAATGGCTGCACACCGGAGCTGCGTTTTTGTACGTAGATCTTTCATATCGCTAGATTACGGAAGGCAATTTATACTAACCCTTTTAAAATCACATCAGTCTTATAGTGTAAGAGTGTCAGACAGCACGCCATTATCCGCTGCACTGTAATTGCTAATTACGCTGTTAGTTCTCTCTCGTCTGTTTAATCTAACAGCAGTATCTAAAGCTTCCCATCTGTTACCACATGTTCAGGACAACCTATACGGCTGTACGCAGTGTGTGCAGCCAGACTCTGGGAATTTATATATATATATATATATATATATATATACCCATTGACCGCACACCTCCCTGTCTACAAGTTGTTTTCCCCAGAGATTGCAAGTTTTTTTTTACATTTTCTTAGTCCACCATGTTGGTTCTGAATGGTTTGCTTGAATTAAAAGGTAACAAAGTTAATTATTGAAACCTAGAATAATTTAAAAAATTGAGCGATCTGAACTTTGTATGTGGTCAGATGACATTTAGTTAATGTTCCTGCTTTCAAAAAAAAAAAAACGTAAAAAAAGAAAAAAAAATTTTTTTAACGATCCCTAGTAACATGAGGGGCCAGATGTTGTGGTCATCTACTAAAGGGATAATCGCTATAAAAAAGAAGCTGCCTCACTATATTGGTGGGTTTACATTGGGGAGCAGTACGGGTAAAGTAATGGCTTTTTTTTTTCTTATGGCTCCCTGGACTGTCTCCCAGTTGTGGCGGCCATTTTGTTACCTGAGCATCAGTTTACTGGCCTATAGCGATATACAGTATGACTTCATAGGTCTCTCATTCTCCTTATTGGCTCAGTGTACAAAATGGCGGCCTCCACTGCGCGTAGTTCACAAAACCTAGGGATTTTTCCAGTGTTTGCATTAGTGTTGTGGGAGTTTGTCACCATTTGGTTCTGTGACAGCGGTGATTATTTGCAGTCATGTCCCTTTAGTAATGAGCCCCAACGCGGCCTCTGCTGCGTTTATACATGTCGCCACTCAGCGGATAATTAGGCATGGAGAATGCTGCTCCTGATTTATGCTGTATAATGTTATTTTCCGGGAAAGCCCTGGTGATGATCACTATTGGTAACTATGATATTGCTTTATCCCCCCCTCTTTATACCTATCTATTGCTTTGTCCTCTGCCTGTGAATGAAAAAAGACAAATCTTATGGAAATCTGACACTGATTTGATCACGTGCTGTGTGGAATGTAATTAAAGGATGATTATTTTTGTACAAACATCGTTTCTCGTTACTTACTAGCGCCAATGGCCGACGCGCCTCTATAAACCTAAACAGATTTGCAGTTATTTTATTTTCTGTTTTGTTTTGCTTTATGGCTCTTTCCCATTATATCCATCCTTACGGTCCCATCATTGTCACCGGAGACCACAACACTGATCGCTTCTGCTAAGGCCCAAATGTGATTATAATAAAGATGATCCTGCCTCTGGGGTATTCTGCATAATGGTACATCAATCCCCTACGGCCACCGGGAGACGTCTTCTTACAAAATTGCCAATATTATTTGAAAGTACCCCTAACCGGTCTGGAGAGTACCCGCAGGGGTATAAATAGCCCAGGTTGGCAACCTCTGTACTACACGCTGTGCTGATCTGTACTACACTGTGGTGTGCTGATCTGTACTACACTGTGGTGTGCTGATCTGTACTACACTGTGGTGTGCTGATCTGTACTACATGCTGTGCTGATCTGTACTACACTGTGGTGTGCTGATCTGTACTACATGCTCTGCTGATCTGTACTACAAGCTGTGCTGATCTGTACTACACTGTGGTGTGCTGATCTGTACTACACTGTGGTGTGCTGATCTGTACTACATGCTGTGCTGATCTGTACTACACTGTGGTGTGCTGATCTGTACTACATGCTGTGCTGATCTGTACTAAACTGTGGTGTGCTGATCTGTACTACATGCTCTGCTGATCTGTACTACAAGCTGTGCTGATCTGTACTACACTGTGGTGTGCTGATCTGTACTACACTGTGGTGTGCTGATCTGTACTACGCTTTGCTGATCTGTACTACACTGTGCTGATCTGTACTACACTGTGCTGTGCTGATCTGTACTACATGCTGTGCTGATCTGTACTACATGCTGTGCTGATCTGTACTACACTTTGGTGTGCTGATCTGTACTACACGCTGTGCTGGTCTGTACTACATGCTGTGCTGATCTGTACTACACGCTGTGGTGTGCTGATCTGTACTACACGCTGTGCTGATCTGTACTACACACTGTGCTGATCTGTACTACACGCTGTGCTGATCTGTACTGCATGGTGGTGTGCTGATCTGTACTGCATGGTGGTGTGCTGATCTGTACTGCAGGTGGTGTGCTGATCTGTACTGCATGGTGGTGTGCTGATCCATAATAGAACAATGGAAGTACCACTTATAATGCACAGACCCAACTAATAGAACAATGGGAGTACAACTTATCATGCACAGACCCAACTAATAGAACAATGGATGTACCGCATATTTTGCACAGACCCAACTAATAGAACAATGGGAGTACCACTTATCATGCACAGACCCAACTAATAGAACAATGGGAGTACCACTTATCATGCACAGACCCACCTAATAGAACAATGGGAGTACTACTTATCATGCACAGACCCAACTAATAGAACAATGGGAGTACCACTTATCATGCACAGACCCAACTAATAGAACAATGGGAGTACCACTTATCATGCACAGACCCAACTAATAGAACAATGGGAGTACCACTTATCATGCACAGACCCAATTAGCAAAATGTTGGGCGTCTTACCCATAGTGCTTACTGTATAATCATAGTGCAGATATAACCATTACATTGTGGAGTATATACCTGCTACACATCTCTGAGCATTCCTATAGAAGTATTACAGCTGTGCTAGATAACAGCTGGTAACATCTCCTTCTTACCAGCCATTATCAGGACCTGTACGAGGACTGGCGTGGGAAAGATGGCTGCGGAGCAGTTTCCCTGTGCCCTGTTGGGGCTGGGCATGTTGGATATGGAGGGCGCCTTTTAGTGGGTGACCTTGGTGGCTGTAAGCCTCACACAGATCCTCTTTATACAAAGTGACGGTAGATTGTGTCTTCTGTACACTGTAAAAATCACATCTTGTTAATGCATATATATTTTTCTTGTGTCCTATTTTTTATTCCAATAGATTATTGATTTAAATGTGTTCCTGACTTTGGTTTTTGTTTTTCTAGTGGACGTTCCGGTTATAAGGAACGATTATGATTCGCTAGGACGTAATGTTGGAGGAAAAATTGGTAAGCGATCCTGATCTAACACTGCCTTTGTCTAATGTCTTCTGCGTTGTTAGAAAATTTCCTGATCTAACACTACCTTTGTCTAATGTCTTCTGCGCTGGTAGAACGTTTCCTGATCTAACACTGCCTTTGTCTAATGTCTTTTGCGTTGGTAGAACATTTCCTGATCTAACACTGCCTTTGTCTAATGTCTTCTGTGCTGGTAGAAATTTCCTGATCTAACAATGCCTTTGTCTAATGTCTTCTGCACTGGTAGAACGTTTCCTGATCTAACACTGCATTTGTCTAATGTCTTCTGCATTGGTAGAACATTTCCTGATCTAACACTGCCTTTGTCTAATGTCTTCTGTGCTGGTAGAACGTTTCCTGATCTAACACTGCCTTTGTCTAATGTCTTCTGTGCTGGTAGAACGTTTCCTGATCTAACATTGCCTTTGTCTAATGTCCTATGCGTTGGTACAACGTTTCCTGATCTAACACTGCCTTTGTCTAATGTCTTCTGCATTGGTAGAACATTTTCAAGATCTAACACTGCCTGTGTCTAATGTCTTCTGTGCTGGTAGAACATTTCCTGATCTAACATTGCCTTTGTCTAATGTCCTATGCGTTGGTAGAACGTTGACTTGATGCCTAATACGTATTTACTCTCTTGTAGGCGACTACGAGTCTTATACGGCTTATCCCACAAGTAATGTAGTCACGCCAAGGTCCGACAAAGAGGAGAGTTGGCTTTATACTTTGGATCCCATCTTGGTCACCATTATCGCCATGAGCTCCCTCGGAGTCCTGCTCGGGGCCATATGTGCCGGCCTGCTCCTGTACTGCACCTGCTCCTACACCGGGCTCTCGTCCCGCAGCTCCACCACGCTGGAGAACTACAACTTTGAGCTGTATGATGGAATAAAACACAAGGTGAAAATGAACCCACAGAAATGCTGTTCTGAGGCATGACCGCAGCTCTCGTAACTTGGCGAGGTCGCCATTGGAGAAATCTCGTGCCATCAAATGTGGTGGCCCATAATTCGCTCTTTCAGCTGCTTTTCTGTATAGAGACGTTGAAGTGATACAGAGTTACCACAAACTCCAGAAGGAAAATAAAACTATTTGAAGGAAATTGCTTGAATGGGAAGGATGTTCCGTCCTTCCCACCGATGCCTCCGATCTCTTCTCCTACAGTCCCTATACCTCCACGGAGGAGTAATGGGGGCTAGTGTCGTTGGTCTCACCATTTGGACTCTTGGGGGACAGCAGCACTTTGCAGCGGGATGAGCTGAACCTCTACCGGGGAAGAATTGCGCAACAGCGTCTGCATATGAGCAGCGGAGCCTTAAATGAATTGTGATTAAGAGCCATTTTCTACAACCCGGTCTCTCACGGAAAGGGACCGTCTGCTTTTTCACGGTGTCTCTTACATTTTTATCCCCCAAAATGCCTAGAACAAAGGACGAGTTTTTAAAGGGTGTCATAGTCAGAGCTGGCTTTGATTGTACCTCTGATGTATTGTATGTTTGGGTTGGGGGATTGATTACATTTCATATATTGTTTTATGGCGCAGCCTATGAAATCTGTTTGACCCCCTGAACTGTGCTTACTATCGGCGTGATCAGGTTGCTTGATCGTTTTACACCTCTGACCTAGCTGCAGCTATTAATAACCGCCTCCGGTACACAAAGTGCTGCCCTGGTGACGCAGAGCATCCAGAGCGCCAGCTACGGAAGGGGACACAGATCTGCTAACAATCTGGGCAGTGGTCACACTACGCAGGGCTCGTCTGGCCCATGAAGAAGCCTCCTTATTGCTAAGCCTACGCCTTCCCTAGTGCCACGCACAATACATATCTGTCTCTGCTGAGATGGGACAGTCGCTCGGGTGAGATCAAAGTGAGCCGTCTCTTATAGAACTGCAAAGAGCCGACTTGGGGCGATCTGTGAGGAAAACGCAACACAAACATTTCCTTCATTACGAGGGAAATTCCAGATCGCTCTCTTATTTACCGCCATGCGTATGCAGAAAAAAAGAAACGTATGAAATGTATCCTGTTTTCTCTCGCGCGGCTGCAGCGACTCTCCGGCCTACATGATGATGATGACAATGATTGTGTCCCATCTGTAGCTGCAGTAGAATCCTTAAATTATTAAATGCTTCAAATATCACCTTACCATGTACAGTAGCAGCCAAGACTGCCAGTAAAGGTGCAATGCCGTTCCGACAATCCATTGCCAAATCCATATGTGTCCGGGGGGTATCACTGGCCAGGCTAGGCATAGACTAGGCCTTATGATGCCCAGGGCATAGCTGTAGGTTACCTGCGGCCACCCTGTAATCTTTGCGCCGCGAGCAGGGCAGCGATGTGCTACCAGCCAGCATGAGATGTCCATAGGAGGCAGCGTTGTCTATAGGTTAGGAGAGAACACCCTAAGATGTACTTAGTAGCAATTCCAAGGGGCAATAACTTGCATTTATTATCTGGTGCCTATAAAGTTACAGATGTTGTTATTGATGATGATGTTTTATGATTGTAGCACCCGGCCCACTGACGTGCGTATGGCTGTTTATGGGGGGGCAGAATAGCTGTAACTGGTGTCTTATGCCTATTAGGTGTTTTTGATGTTTTATTTTTGTTTTTAATAAGAAAAACAGGGGTTGTATACACATGAGGGGCAGCTGCATAGCGTTTACATAGTTCTTCATTCTCAGCATAGTTTCCTGTTTAAGTGCCTTGGATATGCCGCTTGAACACTCAGCAGACGGAGCCCTTTACATGGTGGACCCTCTTAGAGGTCCACGGGGTGGGTGCTTGGTGCAGACGACTGGTGCACAGTTCCTTTTGCCAAAGTACAGACAGTCATGTGTGCAGAACGGTACATTTCTGGTTCTAGTGTACCCTGCGCGCTACCAGCATTTACACCTAGTCAGTTCCTTCAGTCGGTTGGTGTAAACTGAAGAAGAATGGAATTTCGTGGCACAGTTCTTCTTACATAGGGCAGGAAATAGAATGGCGTGCATGAATTCCGCAGGCTAGGGTCAGCATTCGCTGCAGTGGTGTTACCATAGGATTAGTAGCGCAGTCAGAAGACGATAATTTACCTCTTATATCACGGCCTGGCCTAAAGCACATTACTGAGCCGATATCTGGGGATGTCCTCACAGGCTCTGAATGTACTACATTGTTTGTTAAGCCTATAGTGGTCCCTCTTCTGCTAAAACATTAACATATGTCAAACATGGCATGAAAGACGTGCCTCGTACCTCACACATATGGAAGAACCAGAGATTCCTTGCCGCTTTTTGCTGATAAGGACAATATATTTGAGTTTTTATGGGATCCCTGAAGCATTCTAAGACCTTCCCCAGTCTTCGGCACATTTCCCTTCCCCACACTAACGCCCCACTCACACATAGAAATACAACGCATTTTGCCATGATAAGCGCAGCACACGCACCCCCTGCTTCATTGTAGTCAATAGCGGAGGTGCCGTCAGGGCCTGCAGAGAAGTTGGGCCTGGGCTCCCAATTCCTTGTTCGTAGAGGTGGTCATGGCGCCCTTGGCAGGTGTGCTGCTTGTATACCGGGGACCCACATTGGGGGAGGGGCAGCAGAGGAACGTTTCAATTGAAGGATATAACTTTCCCCTCTCTCCCATGGGATGCTGCTCCCCCTTAGCACCCTCTCTCCTCCTTTCTGGGAACCTTCCCTCTGACCTTTCTCATGGGACCCTCCTCTACGGAGTTCTTCATTTATATGATTATTTTATTTATTAACATCAAAGAACTTTTTTTTGCTACAAAACTAAAATAAACTCTGATATCCGCAAACCTTATTTGTAAATGATCTTTCGGGGTTTTTTTCTCTAACATTAACTTTTTGACAGAAGTCCTTTGAATACAATGAGGAGATGTAACACCGGGTGCAGATCTAAACAAAATCCAGTCAATCTGTACGGTGGTGACGCTCTGCAACAATGTAACAGAATATTTCCTGCTGTATAAATCAATCTGATCTCTAGTTTGCTCTGCGGATAAAGTGTATACATGAAACACAATGTGGCACCTCAGTATGAGCAGAGCGTTGCGGAGCAATAGCGCTTCTGTCGCAGAGAACGCTCTGCAACATCCGGGGACTTTGGGGGAGATACATGACCACAGATCAAACATTGGGGGCTACAAGTGCCAATCTAATTGGACAGGTTAATTTATATGCTTTTACGGAAGTAGGAACGTCTGTTGTACCGTAATGATAAGTGCCAATCAGAGGTGTGTAATTATACATGAGAAATCAGCCGCGTTACAGTAATTATTCATTTGACAACAATGTTATTTTCGGTATATTAAATATTTGATGTTCCGTTTACCATTCCGTACAGGCTGTTTTACTTATTTTGTGATTGTTCCTGTATTTAGTTCACACAATGGCGGCAACAGTTTTGTGGCTTTGTTGTCTAGCCATATCTGTAGTTTCTAGAAAGCTGATTGGACGCATTTGGTCCTATGAAAAGGCTGCCTGCAGGTACTCCGCTAAGTCTAGGAAATCCGGTGTGTTAGAAATCACCCACTGAAGTATTTGTCAAACAACCCATCTCAATCTGTGTTCATCAAAATGAGGCATAGGTCATAGATAATATGTACCGCTGTACCCATTATCTGGCGGCAAATATGGAGGTATTCTGTAGACAGTGAGCGGTTCTATGAAACAAATAAATCTAAGTGTAAATATGATCAATTAACCCCCCCCCCCCCATCTAATTAGGTGTTACTTAAATAAAAACAAGAAAAAAAACAACACTTTTTTACAAAAGCAACAGGTAACACTCCAGGAAGGAGGGAAGAACTCTGGCGTATTCCTCTCACCCTACAAGCTAAGCAGTAATACTGTCCAGGAGACTCTAAAATACCAGGGGATCTCCTGCACTCCTGACAGAGACTGGCAGCCGGGGCCTGGGCACCATGGAGGACACATTGGGAAGATGAATTCATAAAGACTACATCTGTGCGTGCATGTGTGTGCGAAATGGAGGACAGGGGCAGATAGTATTTATGGATGTGAGAGAGAACGGGAAGGAAAAGGATGCATGGGGAGTGGGAGGAGGACAGTATACAAAAATAGTGTGGACAGAAGGTGGAAAAGTAAAGAAACAAACAAAATAAAGTGTAGGATTCTTCTTATAGTCCTAGTCTACAATATGACATCACCACATTAGAGCCCTAGTCTACCGTATGACATCACCACACTAGAGCCCTAGTCTACCATATGACATCACAACTTTAGAGCCCTAGTCTACCGAATGACATCACCTCATTAGAGCCCTAGTCTACCATATGAAATCACAACTTTAGAACCCTAGTCTGCCGTATGACATCACAACATTAGAGCCCTAGTCTACAATATGAAATCACCATATTAGAGTCCTAGTCTACCATATGACATCACCACATCAGAGCCCTAGTCTACATTATGACATCACAACATTAGAGCCCTAGTCTACTGTATGACATCACGGTACTTATGAGTTATCCGGGCGCCCGATTTCTAAATCGGGTCGGATCGGGCACATCGCATCGCATCGCATGCGACCATCGGATGCGATGCGATGCGATGACCCGATTTTTCCATAGGAATCAATGTTAAAATGGACAGAGAACATTTTAACATGGAATTCAATAGGAAAAAGGGGTCCTTTTCATACCCCTACTATCCAAGTGGGCATGGAGTTGGATATAAACCTGTGGCGAGCGTAGCGAGCCACCGAGCCCGAAGCGTAGCGAGCCCCGCGAGGGGACACAGAATACCGTCCCCTCGCGGGGCTCGCTTCGCTCGCCACGCTTCGGGCTCGGTGGCTCGCTACGCTCGCCACAGGTTTATATCCAACTCCATGCCCACTTGGATAGTAGGGGTATGAAGAGGACCCCTTTTTCCCATTGAATTCCATGTTAAAATGGACTCTGTCCATTTTAACATTGATTCCTATGGAAAAATCGGGTCATCGCATCCGATGGTCGCATGCGATGCGATGCGATATCGTATCGCATCGCATCTGATTGTATGCCTTAACTTAAGGCATACAATCAAAAAATCGGGCGCCCAGATAACTCATAAGTACCGACATCACATTAGAGTCCTAGTCTACCATATGACATCACATTAGAGCCCTAGTCTACATTATGACATCACAACATTAGAACCCTAGTCTACCATATGACATCATCACATTAGAGTCCTAGTCTACCATATGACATCACCACATTAGAGCCCTAGTCTACAATATGACATCACATTAGAGTCCTAGTCTACCATATGACATCACCACATTGGAGCCCTAGTCTACCATATGACATCACCACATTAGAGCCCTAGTCTACCGTATGACATCACCACATTAGAGCCCTAGTCTACCATATGACATCACCACATTGGAGTCCTAGTCTACAATATGACATCACCACATTGGAGTCCTAGTCTACAATATGACATCACCACATTGGAGTCCTATTCTACAATATGACATCACATTAGAGCCCTAGTCTACCGTATGACATCACCACATTGGAGTCCTAGTCTACATTATGACTTCACCACATTAGAGCCCTAGGGTTAGATTTAATAGGATGAGAGATTCAGAAAGTGAAAGTTATGGTAAGAAATCTCCAGCTTTTTTTAAAGCGGCAATCATTTACACTGCAAAACCAGTTTGATTTTGCAGTGTAAATGATTGCCGCTTTAAAATAAACCTGGAGATTTCTAACCAAATCTCTCACTTTCTGAATCTCTCATCCTATTAAATCTCACCCCTAGTCTACCATATGACATCATCACATTGGAGTCCTAGTGTACATTATGACATCACCACATTAGAGCCCTAGTCTACAATGTGACATCATCACATTAGGGCCCTAGTCTACCATATGACATCATCACATTGGAGTCCTAGTCTACAATATGACATCATCACATTAGAGCCCTAGTCTACAATATGACATCATCACATTGGAGTCCTAGTCTACCATATGACATTAACACATTGGAGTCCTAGTGTACATTATGACATCACCACATTAGAGCCCTAGTCTACAATATGACACCACCACATTGGAGTCCTAGTGTACATTATGACATCATCACATTGGAGTCCTAGTCTACCATATGACATCATCACATTGGAGTCCTAGTCTACATTATGACATCACCACATTAGAGCCCTAGTCTACAATATGACATCATCACATTGGAGTCCTAGTCTACCATATGACATCAACACATTGGAGTCCTAGTGTACATTATGACATCACCACATTAGAGCCCTAGTCTACAATATGACACCACCACATTGGAGTCCTAGTGTACATTATGACATCATCACATTGGAGTCCTAGTCTACCATATGACATCATCACATTGGAGTCCTAGTCTACATTATGACATCACCACATTAGAGCCCTAGTCTACAATATGACATCATCACATTGGAGTCCTAGTCTACCATATGACATCATCACATTGGAGTCCTAGTGTACATTATGACATCACCACATTAGTTCCCCAGAAGTGGGGGTAAATAATTGGTTCAGGAACTACAAAACACAGAATTTATTTGGAATGAGGCGGCGTCTGATCTTGTATCCTTATGGCAGTTAATTATAAAGTGTTTATGTGTTGTGGTAGCGCAGCAGTGTTACGCACGCCGCAGCGACAGTGTAAGTGTAGCCATGACACCACACCATAGACGCTAAATGGCCTCATCCTATGTCTGTTACATTTATAGAAGCCAATCCAATAATTAGGCCAAGTGATTATTCAGTTTTATAAAATGTAAAATTATGTCAGAGCTCACACCCCCAAATATTTTCCATATTCCTGTATGAATCGCTGTAAATGTGGAATTTGCGCTGCGTGTTTTTGCGACTGCTGCTTTTTATCCTGTCACAGAGGGGCTTGGCCTCGCATGTTCCTTCCGCCGCAGAGGGTGACATGACATCATTCCATTTGCTGGCTGAGCCAGAATGAATGGATTTAAAGAGCTTTACTGTGATTCTTTATGTAAAGAATTAGAAAATACAATGTAACCGTTACGTCATTTGTATAAACATTTTTTAAATAACTATTTAATAAATAATATTCCATAACTGTTGTGCAGTATCTATCTATCTATCTATCTACAGAATATCTATCTATCTACAGAATATCTATCTATCTATCTATCTATCTACAGTATCTATCTATCTATCTACAGTATGTATCTATCTATCTACAGTATCTATCTATTTGCAGTATCTTATCTATCTATCTATCTATCTACAGTATCTATCTATCTATCTATCTACAGTATCTATCTATCTACAGAATATCTATCTATCTATCTATCTACAGAATATCTATCTATCTATCTACAGAATATCTATCTATCTATCTACAGTATCTATCTATCTATCTACAGTATGTATCTATCTATCTACAGTATCTATCTATTTGCAGTATCTACCTATCTATCTACAGAATATCTATCTATCTATCTACAGTATATATCTAACTATCTACAGAATATCTATCTATCTATCTACAGTATCTATCTATCTACATAATATCTATCTATCTATCTACAGTATCTATCTATCTACAGTATCTATCTACCTATCTATCTATATCTATCTACAGAATATCTATTTATCTATCTACAGTATATATCTATATCTACAGAATTTCTATCTATCTCCAGTATCTATCTATCTATCTACAGTATCTATCTATCTACAGAATATCTATCTATCTATCTACAGTATCTATCTATCTATCTATCTATCTACAGTATATATCTATCTACAGTATCTATCTATCTACAGTATCTATCTATCTACAGTATCTATCTATCTATCTAGTAGTAGTAGTAGTAGTAGTACGTTTATTTATAAGGCGCCGCAAAGTGTCCGCAGCGCCGTACATAGCAAAAAAAAAAAATATGACAAGGTAACGTACAGGGTGTGTTGAAAGATACAGTATAAATAGGGGTATAGCTGGTAGAACTAAAATCAGCATCAGTTCAGAAGTAGGTGTCAAAATGGTCGAGGAGACTGAGGATGAAGTAGAGGAAGGGAAGAACAGGACAGGAGCACAGGTGAGGTAATGAGGTAGGGTGAGTACGTGAGGAAGGAGGGCCCTGCTCATAAGAGTTAACATACTAAAAATAGGTGGGTGGACGAACGAAATACAATAGGATAAGTAGGAACGGAGGGGAACGGAGGCAGGATAGGAGGATCAAAAGAGGTTAGGAGGAGGGATAGGCTAGTCGAAAAAAGTGGGTTTTGAGGGAGCGCTTGAAGGAGGTAAGGGAATCAAATAGCCTGATGGGTGGCGGGAGGTTGTTCCAGTGCAGGGGGGCAGCGTGAGAGATATCTACAGTATCTATCTATCTACAGTATCTATCTATCTATCTACAGTGTCTATCTATCTATCTACAGTATCTATCTATCTACAGTAACTATCTATCTACAGTAACTATCTATCTACAGTATCTATCTATCATCTATCTACAGTATCTATCTATCATCTATCTACAGTATCTATCTATCTATCTATCTACAGTATCTATCTATCTACAGTATCTATCTATCTATCTACAGTATCTATCTATCTATCTATAGTAGCTATCTATCATCTATCTATCTACATTATCTATCTATCTACAGTATCTATCTATCTATCTATCTATCTATCTATCTACAGTAGCTATCTATCATCTATCTATCTACAGTATCTATCTATCTACATTATCTATCTATCTATCTATCTATCTATCTACAGTATCTATCTATCTATCTATCTATCTATCTATCTATCTACAGTAGCTATCTATCATCTATCTATCTACAGTATCTATCTATCTACAGTATCTATCTATCTATCTATCTAAAGTATCTATCTACAGTATCTATCTATCTACAGTATCTATCTATCTATCTAGCTATCTATCTACAGTATCTATCTATCTATCTATCTATCTATCTATCTATCTACAGTATGTATCTATCTATCTGCAGTATCTACCTATCTATCTATCTATCTATCTATCTACAGAATATACAGTATATCTATCTATCTACAGTATATATCTATCTACATAATATCTATCTATCTATCTAGAGTATCTATCTATCTATCTACAGTATCTATCTATCTATCTATCTATCTATCTATCTATCTATCTATCTATCTATCTACAGTATCTACCTACCTATCTATCTATCTACAGTATCTATCTATCTATCTATCTATCTATCTATCTATCTACAGTATATATCTATCTACAGTATCTATATATTTATCTATCTACAGTATCTATCTATATATCTACAGTGTCTATCTACGGTGTCTATCTATCTACAGTATCTATCTATCTACATAATATCTATCTATCTACAGAATATCTATCTATCTATCTACAGAATATCTATCTATCTATCTACAGTATCTACCTATCTATCTATCTATCTATCTACAGAATATCTATTTATCTACAGTATATATCTATATCTACAGAATATCTATCTATCTATCTATCTACAGTATCTATCTATCTATCTACAGAAAATCTATCTATCTATCTACAGTATCTATCTATCTATCTACAGAATATCTATCTATCTATCTATCTACAGTATATATCTATCTACAGTATCTATCTATCTATCTATCTATCTACAGTATCTATCTATCTATCTATCTACAGTATCTATCTATCTACAGTATCTACCTATCTATCTATCTACAGAATATCTATTTATCTATCTACAGTATATATCTATATCTACAGAATATCTATCTATCTATCTACAGTATCTATCTATCTATCTATCTATAGTAGCTATCTACAGAATATCTATCTATCTATCTACAGTATCTATCTATCTATCTATCTACAGTATCTATCTATCTATCTACAGTATCTATCTATCTACAGTATCTATCTATCTATCTATCTATCTATCTACAGTGTCTATCTATCTATCTACAGTGTCTATCTATCTACAGTATCTATCTATCTACAGTAACTATCTATCTACAGTAACTATCTATCTACAGTATCTATCTATCATCTATCTACAGTATCTACCTATCTACAGTATCTATCTATCTATCTACAGTATCTATCTATCTATCTATCTACAGTATCTATCTATCTATCTACAGTATCTATCTATCTATCTATCTACCTATCTATCTACAGTATCTATCTATCTACAGTATCTATCTATCTATCTATCTATCTACAGTAGCTATCTATCATCTATCTATCTACATTATCTATCTATCTATCTACAGTATCTATCTATCTATCTATAGTAGCTATCTATCATCTATCTATCTACAGTATCTATCTATCTATCTACAGTATCTATCTATCTACAGTATCTATCTATCTATCTACAGTATCTATCTACAGTATCTATCTATCTATCTACAGTATCTATCTATCTAAAGTATCTATCTATCTACAGTACCTATCTATCTATCATCTATCTATCTATCTATCTACAGTATCTATCTATCTACATAATATCTATCTATCTATCTACATTCTATCTATCTATCTAGAGTATCTATCTATCTACAGTATCTATCTATCTACAGTATCTACCTACCTATCTATCTACAGTATATATCTATCTACAGTATCTATCTATCTACAGTATCTATCTACAGTATCTACCTACCTATCTATCTACAGTATATATCTATCTACAGTATCTATCTATCTACAGTATCTATCTATCTATCTATCTACAGTGTCTATCTATCTATCTACAGAATATCTATCTATCTACAGAATATCTATCTATCTATCTATCTACAGAATATCTATCTACCTATCTACCTATCTATCTATAGAATATCTATTTATCTATCTACAGTATATATCTATATCTACAGAATATCTATCTATCTATATATCTATCTACAGTATCTATCTATCTACAGAATATCTATCTATCTATAGTATCTATCTATCTATCTATCTATCTATCTATCTATCTACAGTATCTATCTATCTACAGTGTCTATCTATCTACAGTGTCTGTCTATCTATCTATCTATAGTATCTATCTATCTACATTATCTATCTATCTACAGTATCTATCTATCTATCTACAGTGTCTATCTACAGTATATATCTATCTATAGTAACTATCTATCATCTATCTACAGTATCTATCATCTATCTACAGTATCTACCTATCTACAGTATATATCTATCTACAGTATCTATCTATCTATCTACAGTATCTATCTATCTATCTACCTACAGTATCTATCTATCTATCTATATACAGTATCTATCTATCTATCTACAGTATATATCTATCTATCTATCTACAGTATATATCTACAGTATCTATCTATCTACAGTATCTATCTATCTATCTATCTATCTACAGTATCTATCTATCTATCTATCTATCTACAGTAGCTATCTATCATCTATCTATCTACATTATCTATCTATCTACAGTATCTATCTATCTACAGTAGCTATCTATCATCTATCTATCTACAGTATCTATCTATCTACAGTATCTACCTGTCTACAGTATATATCTATCTACAGTATCTATCTATCTATCTACAGTATCTATCTATCTACAGTATCTACCTACAGTATCTATCTATCTATCTATCTATCTACAGTATCTATCTATCTATCTATCTATCTATCTACAGTATCTATCTATCTACAGTATCTATCTACAGTATCTATCTATCTACAGTATCTATCTATCTACAGTATCTATCTATCTACAGTATCTATCTATCTATCTACAGTATCTATCTATCTATCTACAGTATCTATCTATCTATCTACAGTATCTATCTATCTATCTATCTACAGTATCTATCTACAGTATCTATCTATCTATCTATCTATCTACAGTATCTATCTATCTATCTATCTACAGTAGCTATCTATCATCTATCTATCTACAGTATCTATCTATCTATCTACAGTAGCTATCTATCATCTATCTATCTACAGTATCTATCTATCTATCTATATCTACAGTATCTATCTATCTATCTATCTACAGTATCTATCTATCTACAGTATCTATCTATCTATCTATCTACAGTATCTATCTATCTATCTATCTATCTATCTATCTATCTACAGTATCTATCTATCTATCTACAGTATCTATCTATCTATCTATCTACAGTATCTACCTATCTACAGTACCTATCTATCTATCTATAGTATCTATCTATCTATCAACAGTATCTATCTATCTATTTACAGTATCTACCTATCTACAGTATCTATCTATCTATCTATCTACAGTATCTATCTATCATCTATCTATCTACAGTATCTATCTATTTATCTATCTATCTACAGTATCTATCCATCTATTTATCTACAGTATCTATCCATCCATCTATCTACAGTATCTATCCATCTATCTACAGTATCTATCCATCTATCTATCTATCTACAGTATCTATCTTCTATCTATCTACAGTATCGTATATCTGTCTGTCTGTCTGTCTATATATATTTATCTATATCTAATAAGGCAATAAGGGATTTTGTCATATTGTGTTCCACGTAAGCTTGCTGCCCATCATCAGGAGACCCCAGTTCTCTGCAAGTCCGTACACCAGTATATATGCTCAGCTTAACATTACATTGCAGGGGGTATTGGTCCAGTAAGAAAAGACTGGAGACCAGTTCACTAATGGAGGCCATTTCGCCATGGTTACCTCTATCGGAGGCCGTTTCACCATGGTTACCTCTATCGGAGGCCGTTTCACCATGGCTACCTCTATCGGAGGCCTATAACCATAGTTACCTCTATCAGAGGCCTATCACCATGGTTACCTCTATCGGAGGCCTATCACCACTGTTACCTCTATCAGAGGCAGTTTCGCCATGGCTACCTCTATCGGAGGCCTATCACCATAGTTACCTCTATCGGAGGCAGTTTCGCCATGGTTACTTCTATCGGAGGCCTATCACCACGGTTACCTCTATCAGAGGCCTATCACCATGGTTACCTCTATCGGAGGCCTATCACCACTGTTACCTCTATCAGAGGCAGTTTCGCCATGGTTACCTCTATCGGAGGCTGTTTCGCCATGTTTGCCTCTATCGGAGATGTTGCTAGTGTGCATTAGTACAACTTCTATAGAGCCCAAGAGGATATAACCTACTAAGATGACCAGTCTTATTTGACACCCACTTTCCCTGGCCCTGACCTCAGGAGCATCTAAGTCACCGCACAGTAATGCCCAAAAGCTCCCAGTCACCAGCCATTAAATGCCCACAAGTGCCCCTCACCACCGGGGAGCACCCAGTCACCTCCAAGTAAATACCCAATTTACAAGAAGGGTATTCAAATAAAGGCCCTTATTCTGGTTCACTCGCAAAGGCAAATTCCTTCTCAAATGGACAAAACCATGTGCACTGCAGGTGGGGCAGATGTAAAATGTGCAGAGAGCATTAGATTTGTGTAAGTTATTCTGTTTCTGTGCAGGGTAAATACTGGCTGCTTTATTCTTACACTGCAATTTAGATCTCACTTTTAAGTAAAACCCCACCCAAATCTAATTCTCTCTGCACATGTTACATCTGCCACCCTGCAGTGCAGCATGGTTTTGTCCATTTGAGAAGGAATTTGCCTTTGCGAGTGAACCAGAATAAGGGCCAAATTCTCCAGCCAGCGTTGGATCACTGTGACACGGCCTCGCAGATGAAAAAGTTAAAAATCTTAAAAAGTTGGGAACTTCCATAGATCCCAATTTATGTCATTGAAAATAATGGATCCGTAACAGCGGTATTCACCAGGGACCCCCGCAAGGGGATATGGACTTAGCTGCAACTGCCGACCAGGTTGCGGCCCTCTGCCCAGGTTCCTCTGTGGCTTTAGCAGGGTTTGATACTCTGGAGTCTCTAGAGCAAAGATGTTTGAGGGGTACTTAAACCATCGATGGTGATCGATGGCACTGAATGCTTGGTAGCAACACGGAGGGCACAGAGGAATATGTATAGCAGGATGTACACAGTGATGGGGACTGAGTACCGTGAGATGCGGCCTGGGAGCCGGGGGGAACTCGATGGTGATCACTGGGGATCGCTGGGGATCGCTGGAGATCACTGGG
This sequence comes from Crinia signifera, assembly GCF_055691185.1. Classification (NCBI taxonomy): domain Eukaryota; kingdom Metazoa; phylum Chordata; class Amphibia; order Anura; family Myobatrachidae; genus Crinia; species Crinia signifera. The sequence goes on along the minus strand of NC_139223.1, from coordinate 159,503,639 downwards.
GATCACTGGAGCGGCCTGGGAGCCCAGAGGAGACGGGCATGGGAACCCATTGGTATCCGGACGTTGAGGAGACAACCTGGGCTGCACAGAGAAGGCTGGATCACACGGCAGATGGAACTCGTGGAAGCTTCTGGCAGGAGTGGAATGACCAGGGACGCTGAGAATGACACAGGTAACAGCGGACTCAGGAAACCGGACCTCTGGAGCAAGTGGGGAGTCTTGACAGGAGCTGACGCTGGAGAACTCTCAGGGGAAACTGACGAGTTGTTCAAGACGGGGAGGAGACTGTGAGACAGACTTTTATCCCTCCAGGTAATGAGGGAATCAGACGCAGGTGAGGGAATCAGGCGCAGCAGCAGCACACAGACCAGGAAGTGAGTGAGAGCTTACCTGGATCATGTGACCCGCAATCTGACCAGGGAATACACCTGGAGCTCTAAAGGCCCCCATACACTAGGGCGACTTGTCCTTAGGACAAGTCGCCCCCGACTTCCCCCCTGAGCTTCCCCGGCTGCTCCCCGGGGGAGCTTGATTAGATTGGCACTTGATGTGTCATTTTTTACATGTGATAAATCGTCTCGATTTATCACATGTAAAAAACCCGGGGAGCAGGGGGGGGGGGGGCTAAGAGGTGAGAGCTGGTGGGAGCAGGGGGGCTGGGGACGCTGCGGGGGACACATCTGTGTCCCCCGCTGCTGGGGACGCTGCGGGGGACAGCGTCTGTGCGGCGAGAAGGTAGAGGGAGCAGGGGGGGCTGGAGACGCTGCGGGGGACACGTCTGTGTCCCCCGCTGCTGGGGACAGCGTCTGTGCGGCGAGAAGATAGAGGGAGCAGGGGGGGCTGGAGACGCTGCGGGGGACACGTCTGTGTCCCCCGCTGCTGGGGACAGCGTCTGTGCGGCGAGAAGGTAGAGGGAGCAGGGGGGGCTGGAGACGCTGCGGGGGACACAGGCGGCATAGAGCCGGGCAGGGGGAGCCGGCCGGGAGCTGTCAGTAATGAATAAAAAAAAAAGCCCATACAATGAATGGGCAGCCTGTGATTGGCTGCTGAGCGCTCTCTCAGCCAATTGCTGACTGGCTGAGAGAGCGCTCAGCCAATCACAGGCCGCCCATTCATTGTATGGGCTTTTTTTTTTATTCATTACTGACAGCTCCCGGCCGGCTCCCCCTGCCCGGCTCTATGCAGCCTGTGTCCCCCGCAGCGTCTCCAGCCCCCCCTGCTCCCTCTACCTTCTCGCCGCACAGACGCTGTCCCCAGCAGCGGGGGACACAGACGTGTCCCCCGCAGCGTCCCCAGCCCCCCCTGCTCCCTCCACCGCCCCACTAGGTCCCAAGTCGGGTGGTCGGACGTGCAGCAGGTCCGACCACCCGACGCAGATCCGATGCGCACGGGACCGCGCATCGGATCTGAGGGGACATCAAAACTAGCCGATTTTGGTCCGATTTCGGCCAGATCCGACTGATCTGGCTGAAATCTGACCAAAATCGGCTAGTGTATGGGGGCCTTAAGTGACGCAGGAGATGATTTGGAAGCAGGAGACATCACGCCAGGGATTACAGACTGTACCGGCAGCTGATCTGCGGAGTATATTACCCCAGCGTGCCGGTAAGGGGCGCACGCGAGTGGTCTGAGAACCGGGGTTCCTGACAATATATGAGTAAAATAACCGGCACTCCTTCACTTGAATAGGTGTATGGTGCACCAGGTGCCCTCCTCAGCTCAACTCCACATCAGGGGTGGCATACATATATTCCTTTTTAGGCGGCACTCTGATGTCTTTTAGAAGAATTTAAGACCACACCGGTTTCATCATCAAGATCTTTCAAGATTTATTCTCATCATCAGGATGATGAAAAGAATAAATCTCGAAAGATCTTGATGATGAAACCTGTGTGGTCTTAAGTTCTTTTGAAAGATGTCAAAGTGCCGCCTAAAAGGAATGTGTGTGTATATATTTTATATATATATTTTATATATATATATATATATATATCCAGAGGTAAGGATCACACTCTCCTCCAACCACAGTCGACTGCCGGGGTGTCACCTCAGGAGATCCTGGACAAATCCAGTCCACCAGTATAGCCACAGAAAATGAGGACACTCACCAGTCTTCTTGAAAACAGACAATTTTTTCTTTATTTAGTCCATCTCACCAAAATAAAGTGCAAAGTGCATGACAGTGGGCCAAGGGCCAACGTTTCGGTCCGTCACCAGACCTTTATCAAGGCCCCCACTATCTCCTCCTAAAGTGCACTTTAGGAGGAGATAGTGGGGGCCTTGATAAAGGTCTGGTTGACGGACCGAAACGTTGGCCCTTGGCCCACTGTCATGCACTTTGCACTTTATTTTGGTGAGATGGACTAAATAAAGAAAAAATTGTCTGTTTTCAAGAAGACCGGTGAGTGTCCTCATTTTCTGTGGCTATATATATATATATATATATATATATATATATATATATATATATATATATATATATATATATATATATATATATATATATATATACAAATAGGATTCATAAACTGGTCCAATCCTGCCCTGGAATTTGGTGCCCTGTTCTGCATTCCTACACCATGGTCCATGCTGCAGCCATCCGTCACCTTATCTTATCAATGTTTGGACATATTTGCTCTGCTTTCCCAGGTGGGGCTGAGCAGCCTTATAAATTGCATCCACATTTCCAAGGTCGGGATATTTAAATGGTTTCAGCACTTTGATGTGATAGCGAAAACTAAATAAAGGCATAGATCACCTTGACTAGACACTATGGGTGGGAGGGGGGGGGGGGGGGTTGGGACAGCGGTATTCCCAGCTTATCACTACCCCTTAGCAAGTACTGAAGGGGTTGTGGCTCCTTCTTACATGGTCTCAGTCTTGTCATGGGCTTAGAGTGTTTGAGATCTTTGTGGTCCATCCGGGGCCAGCTGAAGTTGGAGTGTGAGGGAAGTGTGGGATCTGATGAGCTGTCTGTTCATGGAGTGGATACAGTAGAAGTTTAGGAGCTTGGGGTAAACTAGGGAATCCTGGCAATGCAGAGCGACATCCCAGACCAGCTCAGAACCAGGATTCAGGACCGGAATACAAGCTGAAAATACCTGGAGCCAGTTGTAAGGGACGCCACCCCAGCTGATGGCCCGAGGAGCTCAAGACTGGAACATACAGTACTGCTGGGAACTCGGGAACTTATACTACTGGGAACTCAGAGCTGCACAGTACCAAACCTGGAATTGGGAACACAGAACTCACAACCAGTCACAGGGTGACCAATCATAGGAGTGGTGTCACCCTCGGACCCACACCACAGCAACTATCCTGGAACTGGATTCAGAATCACAAACTCAGACCTGGGATCAAAGATCCAATATCCAGAACCACCTGTTTACCCAAATGGAAGGACCCAGAAACCAGAAAACCACCACAGACCTCTGAAACTCAGGAACAGTGCTTAGTATAGAACTCACCCGTACTCGCAGCCTGTGGACAGCGCGGGAGACGCTCCTGAGGTTATCCACAGCAGATAGTACAGCAGCCAACATTGGATGACAGCAGTAGGAGATGGAGTGCAGGGCAGTGGGAACGGATTCAGTACTGGATCCCGGTGTTCAGAATCCCGACAGCCGAAATGCGACAAGGGGGGGACGTGGATCGCCCCCCCCCCCTTGCGGGCTCGCTGCGCTCGCCACGCAGCGGGCCCGGTGCCTCGCTACGCTTGGCACACTAATTTATTCTCCCTCCAGGGGTGTCGTGGACACCCACGGAGGGAGAATGTGTCGGTATTTCGGCGGTCGGGATTCTGAACGCCGGGATCCCGACCGCCGGGATATTAACTGCATCCCAGTGGGAACAGTGATGCTGGCAGTGAGCAGATAATGAACAGCAGACACTTGGTCTGGTTAATTAGTGCATAGGATAAGCCATTAGGATCACAGATCTGATGATAAGCAGCATGGAATGTCAGCAGGTATACAGGAAGAGGTAACAGGTACAGGAGTAACTAGTCACACCTGAGGGTAGAGGCTGACCCCCTCAGAGGATTTGTAGGAATCCCCGAAGGTGGGACCAGAATGACGGAGTAAATTAAATGAAGTCTTTGATTTAAGCACGCACGATGTTATCAGCGGCAGATAATAACTATAACTGTGAATAGAATTTGATAAAGGACAGTCAATAATATATAACTCAGCATAGGATGATGGAGAAGAATCGTCCTGAACACTGACACAATAATGTGGAGCACTGAGGAATACGACTTGAAGACACTGTGACCGATGTTACATGAACTATCGGTGTTGGGGAACTGTGGTCATGAAGAATAGATGAAGAAGGACTCTGAATCGATGCTATTACTGTAGGACTGAAGAATATTACTGTGAGTCGATGTTGGACGAACAATCAATGATGTAGCTAAAGATTCGATGTCAGACGACAATCGATGATGAAGCTGAAGATTCGATGTCAGGTGGACAATTGATGATGAATCTAAAGATACGATGTCAGACGACAATCGATGATGAAGCTGAAGATTCGATGTCAGGTGGACAATTGATGATGAAGCTAAAGACTTACTAGATTTAACCCCTTCCCGACAATTGACGTACATTTACGTCATGGTCGGGAAGTACTTCCCGACACATGGCGTAAATGTACGTCATGGCATTTAACTGTCACCGCGTCTATAGACGCGGTGACAGTTTCAACATGTCTGCTGTCCCTGACAGCAGACATGTCCGTGCATGCCCAGGGGGGGCTGCGATGCCGCCCCCCCGTCGGCGATCGCTGTGATTGGCTGTTCAGTGTGAACAGCCAATTACAGCGTTTTCCTGTGTCACCGGCGAATAACGTTCGCCGGTGACACGGGATCAGAGGTGATTGGTGCTGTAAAGTACAGCACCAATCACCGCGGGGTGTAAGGGTGACACTGGTGTCACCCCACCGCACCCCGCCCGCCCCCAAAGGCCGTGATTGGTTCGTCGGACCGACGGACCAATCACAGCCAAGGAGGGGGATTTAAACTAACGGTGACTGCACTGCAGACGCCATTCCGGTCTGGAATAGCGTGCAGTGCGGTCACCGTACCTCCCTGCCGCCATACTGACCAGAACCTTGCTCCATAGCTTGCTCCATACTTACCTGATCGCTGCTTCATCACTGCTTCCTGGATCCTGTTGCTACTTGTGCCTTCCTGTGAAATTGTGCTGCTGCAGTGTACTAGCTAGATAGAGAGATAGAGAGAGAGATAGATAGAGAGATAGAGAGAGATAGAGAGAGATAGAGAGAGATAGAGAGAGATAGAGAGAGAGATAGTGTCAGAGAGTGCTATATTTTGTGCTGCTGCAGTGTGATATAGTTATAGATAGAGAGAGAGAGATAGAGAGAGAGAGATAGATAGAGAGGCCTAGTGACAGAGTGCTATATTTTGTGCTGCTGCAGTGTGATAGTTATAGAGAGATAGAGAGAGATAGAGAGAGAGATAGTGTCAGAGAGTGCTATATTTTGTGCTGCTGCAGTGTGATATAGTTATAGATAGAGAGAGATAGAGAGAGAGATAGATAGATAGAGAGGCCTAGTGACAGAGTGCTATATTTTGTGCTGCTGCAGTGTGATAGTTATAGAGAGATAGAGAGAGATAGAGAGAGAGAGATAGAGAGAGATAGTGACAGATTGTGCTATATATTTTTGATATAACTGACTGCTGCCCCCTCCTTTTGTGCTGATCAGTATAAATTAACTGATCAGCAACTTTTTGGGGGCGCAGGTTTTTTTTTATATATAGATATACCTGTCACTGCTGCTGCTGCAGTGTCATAGAGTGATAGATAGTGAGAGATAGAGAGATAGAGAGAGATAGTGATAGAGAGTGCTAAATTTTTTGTCTGCTGCCCCCGCCTTTTGTGCTGATCACTATATCTGAGGTGATCAGCAACTTTTTTGGGGGTACAGAGGTTTTTTTTTTTTTATATATACCTGTCAGTTGCACCAAAGGTTGTGCACCTGCTGCACCTCACTGGTAATCAGTGTCGCATCACTGATCACCTTTTTTTTTTGTGTGTGTGCTGTGGGGTCTTTTTTTAATTTTTTTTTTACACACACTGTGATTTTGTGGGTGTCCTGTGGCCGCTGTGCGCTGATCAGTGACGTACATCACTGATCATCTTTTTCGGCACAGGGTTGATCTATATATTTTTTTTTTTGATCAAATTCCTGTTGCCTTTGAGCGCTGTTCAGTGACAGACGTTACTGACCAACATCTGTGCTCAATTTTTGGCGCAGGACCTTTTTTTTTTTTTTAACCCCTTAAATTTTTTATTTTTAACCCCTTCATTTTTTTTTTTTTATTGGTATAAAGTATTTTTTTTTTTCTGCACCACATACACACTACACACTACATACCCCCCGGATTGAAATAAAGTTTGTACCCCCCCCTACACTATACACGTGTTGAAACATTTCACTACCAGTAACACAAAAATAAAAATGGCATCCCAAATGTCCTCCCAAATGTCCTCCCAAATGTCCTCCCAGTCATCCAGGAGAATGTATTCAGCGGAGGAGGCATATGCCCTGCTTGCTTCTGACTCTGACACAGCCAGTGATGCAAGCGGGGAATTTGAAGGATTCGCCTTAAGCTCCTCTTCCTCCTCTGGTGATGAGGGACCCCCTCAAAGACGCCCCCGTAGAGCAGCTGAGACCCCCCCCCCAATAATTGATCTCGTATGGACCCCACCACCAGACAATTTTGAGCCCCAGGTTCCTGAGTTTTTGGCCATGCCAGGAATCCAATTTGATTCCACAGGTCTCAGAGAAATTGACTTTTTCAAATTATTTTTCTCTGATGATTTTATAAATTTAATGGTGGACCAAACTAATTTATATGCCCAGCAGTTTATTGCTCAAAACCCCACGTCATCATTTGCTAGGTGGACCCCTGTAGATGCAGTAGAGATGATGACGTTTTGGGGTCTGGTGTTTCATATGGGCATAGTAAAAAAGCCAGAAATTAGGCAATATTGGAGTACAGATGTTCTGTACAGTACTCCATTTTACCGTATGGCCATGCCCCGGGCTCGATTTGAGACGATCCTTAAATTTATACATTACACCGATAATGCACAGTGCCCACCCAGAGATGATCCCACCTTTGACCGGCTATTCAAAGTCAGGCCGGTCATTGATCATTTCAGTGCCAAATTTGAAGAGGTGTACATCCCTGAAAAATTTATTTGTATCGACGAGTCCCTTATACATTTTAAAGGAAGGGTTAAATTCCGCCAGTACCTTCCCAGTAAGAGGGCAAGGTATGGCATAAAAATGTACAAACTGTGTGAAAGCACCTCAGGGTACACCCACAGGTTTAGGGTTTATGAAGGGAAGGATTCAAGAATTGAACCGCCAGAATGCCCCCCCTCCCTCGTAGGTGTTAGTGGGAAAATTGTCTGGGATTTAGTGCACCCCTTCCTGGATAAAGGTTATCACCTCTATGTGGATAACTTTTACACCAGCATCCCCCTGTTTAAGGCCCTTGGTTCAAGAGGTACAGCAGCTTGCGGTACTGTGCGCAAGAACCAAAGAGGCCTCCCAAAAACGCACATTGCCCAAGTAATGAGAAGGGGTGAAAGCAGGGGAATATGCACCGAAAATATGTTGTTGGTCAAATATAAGGACAAGAGGGATGTCCTTATACTGACAACAATTCACGGAGACAGTACCACCTCCGTCCCTGTACGAGGTACCAGTACCCACACCTCAAAACCTAATTGTATCCTGGATTACAATAGGTACATGGGCGGAGTGGATCTTTCAGATCAGGTACTGAAGCCGTACAGTGCCCTGCGGAAAACAAAAATCTGGTACAAGAAGGTGGCCGTGTATATCATCCAGATGGCACTGTATAACGCTTACGTGCTATTCCGTTCTACCGGCCAGAGGGGGACATTTATGCACTTTCAAGAGGAAGTCATAAAGGGCCTAATATTTGGGAACCAGCAGGCAGAGGGCCCCAGTACTTCTAGTACTGGCCCCCGTATTGTACCAGGGCAGCATTTTCCTGATGAAATCCCCTCCACTGGAAAAAAGGGCAGGACACAAAAAAGGTGCAAAGTTTGCTATAAAAAGGGAATAAGAAAGCAAACTATTTTCCAGTGTGACACTTGCCCCGACAAACCCGGCCTATGTATAAAGGAGTGTTTTAAAATATACCACACATCTATGGAATATTAGGTTCATAATTTCACCGTGCTTCGGGGGTCTTGCTAATGCCACATAGCACCCACCATTCATTCCACCAGAATCTGAGCCGCAAAATCCAAAAATCACTCCTTCCCTTCTGAGTCCTGCCATGCACCCAACTGGTATTTTTTGGTCACATGTGAGGCATTGCCGTACTCGGGAGAAATTGGGGCACATATTTTGGGGTGCTTTGTCTCCTTCATTCCTTGTGAAAATGAAAAATTTTGAGCCAGAACTGCATTTTTGTGTAAAAAAATGTAATTTTTCATGTTCACTGCCCACTTGTATCAAAATTGGTGAAACCCCTGGGGGTTTGAAATGTACACTATACCCCTAGATGAATTCCCTGAGGGGTGTAGTTTGCAAAATGGGGTCACTTGTGGGGGGGTTCCACTGTATTGGTGCTTTGGGGGTCTTGCTAATGCGACATAGCACCCACCATCATTCCACCAGAATTTGTGCTGCAAAATCCAAATATCACTCCTTCCCTTCTGAGTCCTGCCACTTTTTGGTCACACATGAGGCATTGCCGTACTCGGGAGAAATTGGGGCACAGATTTTGGGGTGCTTTGTCTCCTTCATTCCTTCTGAAAATGAAAAATTTTGAGCCAGAACTGCATTTTTGTGTAAAAAAATGTAATTTTTCATTTTCACTGCCCACTTGTATCAAAATTGGTGAAACCCCTGGGGGTTTTAAATGTACACTATACCCCTAGATTAATTCCCTGAGGGGTGTTGTTTGCAAAATGGGGTGACTTGTGGGGGGGTTCCACTGTATTGGTGCAACATAGCACCCACCATTCATTCCACCAGAATCTGTGCTGCAAAATCCAAAAATCACTCCTTCCGTTCTGAGTCCTGCCATGCACCCAACTGGTATTTTTTGGTCACATGTGAGGCATTGCCGTACTCGGGAGAAATTGGGGCACATATTTTGGGGTGCTTTTTCTCCTTCATACCTTCTGAAAATGAAAAATTTTGAGCCAGAACTGCATTTTTGTGTAAAAAATGTAATTTTTCTTTTTCACTGCCCACTTGTATCAAAATTGGTGAAACCCCTGGGGGTTTGAAATGTACACTATACCCCTAGATGAATTCCCTGAGGGGTGTACTTTGCAAAATGGGGTGACTTGTGGGGGGGTTCCACTGTATTGGTGCAACATAGCACCCACCATTCATTCCACCAGAATCTGTGCTGCAAAATCCAAAAATCACTCCTTCCCTTCTGAGTCCTGCCATGCACCCAACTGGTATTTTTTGGTCACATGTGAGGCATTGCCGTACTCGGGAGAAATTGGGGCACAGATTTTGGGGTGCTTTTTCTCCTTCATACCTTCTGAAAATGAAAAATTTTGAGCCAGAACTGCATTTTTGTGTAAAAAAATGTAATTTTTCATTTTCACTGCCCACTTGTATCAAAATTGGTGAAACCCCTGGGGGTTTGAAATGTACACTATACCCCTAGATGAATTCCCTGAGGGGTGTAGTTTTCAAAATGGGGTGACTTGTGGGGGGGTTCCACTGTATTGGTGCTTGGGGGGTCTTGCTAATGCGACATAGCACCCACCAAAATTCCACCAGAATCTGAGCTGCAAAATCCAAAAATCACTCCTTCCGTTCTGAGTCCTGCCATGCACCCAACTGGTATTTTTTGGTCACATGTGAGGCATTGCCGTACTCGGGAGAAATTGGGGCACAGATTTTGGGGTGCTTTTTCTCCTTCATACCTTCTGAAAATGAAAAATTTCGAGCCAGAACTGCATTTTTGTGTAAAAAATGTAATTTTTCAATTTCACTGCCCACTTGTATCAAAATTGGTGAAACCCCTGGGGGTTTGAAATGTACACTATACCCCTAGATGAATTCCCTGAGGGGTGTAGTTTGCAAAATGGGGTGACTTGTGGGGGGGTTCCACTGTATTGGTGCTTGGGGGGTCTTGCTAATGCGACATAGCACCCACCAAAATTCCACCAGAATCTGAGCCGCAAAATCCAAAAATCACTCCTTTCGTTCTGAGTCCTGCCATGCACCCAACTGGTATTTTTTGGTCACATGTGAGGCATTGCCGTACTCGGGAGAAATTGGGGCACAGATTTTGGGGTGCTTTTTCTCCTTCATACCTTCTGAAAATGAAAAATTTCGAGCCAGAACTGCATTTTTGTGTAAAAAATGTAATTTTTCAATTTCACTGCCCACTTGTATCAAAATTGGTGAAACCCCTGGGGGTTTGAAATGTACACTATACCCCTAGATGAATTCCCTGAGGGGTGTAGTTTGCAAAATGGGGTGACTTGTGGGGGGGTTCCACTGTATTGGTGCTTGGGGGGTCTTGCTAATGCGACATAGCACCCACCAAAATTCCACCAGAATCTGAGCCGCAAAATCCAAAAATCACTCCTTCCGTTCTGAGTCCTGCCATGCACCCAACTGGTATTTTTTGGTCACATGTGAGGCATTTCCGTACTCGGGAGAAATTGGGGCACATATTTTGGGGTGCTTTTTCTCCTTCATACCTTCTGAAAATGAAAAATTTTGAGCCAGAACTGCATTTTTGTGTAAAAAAATGTAATTTTTCATTTTCACTGCCCACTTGTATCAAAATTGGTGAAACCCCTGGGGGTTTGAAATGTACACTATACCCCTAGATGAATTCCCTGAGGGGTGTACTTTGCAAAATGGGGTGACTTGTGGGGGGGTTCCACTGTATTGGTGCAACATAGCACCCACCATTCATTCCACCAGAATCTGTGCTGCAAAATCCAAAAATCACTCCTTCCCTTCTGAGTCCTGCCATGCACCCAACTGGTATTTTTTGGTCACATGTGAGGCATTGCCGTACTCGGGAGAAATTGGGGCACATATTTTGGGGTGCTTTTTCTCCTTCATACCTTCTGAAAATGAAAAATTTTGAGCCAGAACTGCATTTTTGTGTAAAAAAATGTAATTTTTCATTTTCACTGCCCACTTGTATCAAAATTGGTGAAACCCCTGGGGGTTTGAAATGTACACTATACCCCTAGATGAATTCCCTGAGGGGTGTAGTTTTCAAAATGGGGTGACTTGTGGGGGGGTTCCACTGTATTGGTGCTTGGGGGGTCTTGCTAATGCGACATAGCACCCACCAAAATTCCACCAGAATCTGAGCTGCAAAATCCAAAAATCACTCCTTCCGTTCTGAGTCCTGCCATGCACCCAACTGGTATTTTTTGGTCACATGTGAGGCATTGCCGTACTCGGGAGAAATTGGGGCACAGATTTTGGGGTGCTTTTTCTCCTTCATACCTTCTGAAAATGAAAAATTTCGAGCCAGAACTGCATTTTTGTGTAAAAAATGTAATTTTTCAATTTCACTGCCCACTTGTATCAAAATTGGTGAAACCCCTGGGGGTTTGAAATGTACACTATACCCCTAGATGAATTCCCTGAGGGGTGTAGTTTTCAAAATGGGGTGACTTGTGGGGGGGTTCCACTGTATTGGTGCTTGGGGGGTCTTGCTAATGCGACATAGCACCCACCAAAATTCCACCAGAATCTGAGCCGCAAAATCCAAAAATCACTCCTTCCGTTCTGAGTCCTGCCATGCACCCAACTGGTATTTTTTGGTCACATGTGAGGCATTTCCGTACTCGGGAGAAATTGGGGCACATATTTTGGGGTGCTTTTTCTCCTTCATACCTTCTGAAAATGAAAAATTTTGAGCCAGAACTGCATTTTTGTGTAAAAAAATGTAATTTTTCATTTTCACTGCCCACTTGTATCAAAATTGGTGAAACCCCTGGGGGTTTGAAATGTACACTATACCCCTAGATGAATTCCCTGAGGGGTGTACTTTGCAAAATGGGGTGACTTGTGGGGGGGTTCCACTGTATTGGTGCAACATAGCACCCACCATTCATTCCACCAGAATCTGTGCTGCAAAATCCAAAAATCACTCCTTCCCTTCTGAGTCCTGCCATGCACCCAACTGGTATTTTTTGGTCACATGTGAGGCATTGCCGTACTCGGGAGAAATTGGGGCACAGATTTTGGGGTGCTTTTTCTCCTTCATAACTTCTGAAAATGAAAAATTTTGAGCCAGAACTGCATTTTTGTGTAAAAAAATGTAATTTTTCATTTTCACTGCCCACTTGTATCAAAATTGGTGAAACCCCTGGGGGTTTGAAATGTACACTATACCCCTAGATGAATTCCCTGAGGGGTGTAGTTTTCAAAATGGGTGACTTGTGGGGGGGTTCCACTGTATTGGTGCTTGGGGGGTCTTGCTAATGCGACATAGCACCCACCAAAATTCCACCAGAATCTGAGCTGCAAAATCCAAAAATCACTCCTTCCCTTCTGAGTCCTGCCATGCACCCAACTGGTATTTTTTGGTCACATGTGAGGCATTGCCGTACTCGGGAGAAATTGGGGCACAGATTTTGGGGTGCTTTGTCTCCTTCATACCTTCTGAAAATGACAAATTTGGAGCCAGAACTGCATTTTTGTGTAAAAAAAATAATTTTTCATTTTCACTGCCCAGTTGTACCACAATTGGTGAAACCCCTGGGGGTTTGAAATGTACACTATACCCCTAGATGAATTCCCTGAGGGGTGTAGTTTGCAAAATGGGGTCACTTGTGGGGGGGTTCCTAACTTTTAGCATCTTATGGTGCCTTGAAACCTACATGGTGCCTAAAAAATAATCTCATAAAAAGGAGGCTCCAAAATCAAGTAGGTGCTCCTTCTATTATGAAGCCTGTGGTTTGGTCACCGTGCACACTAGGGCCACATATAGGATATTTATGAAAACAAAAGAATTGGGGGAATCAATTTTTAGTCACATTTCTCTAGTAAAATGTACTGTGTTCCTTATAAAAATGTATTAAAATTGCAAATCTGCAAAAAAAAAGAAATTTGGAAATTTCACCTACACTTTGTTTTAATTCCTGTGAAACACCTAAAGGGTTAACAAACTTCCAAAATGCTGTTTTGAATACTGTGAGGGGTGCAGTTTTTGAAATGGCATCATTTATGGGGGTGTCTCACATACAAGTCCCTCAAAGTTACATCAGAACTGAACTGGTCCCTAAAAAAATCAGTGTTTGAAATTTTCTTGAAAATTTGAGAATTTGCTATTCATATTGTAAGCCTCCTAGTGTCCCAAAAAATTAAAAGGAAGTTGAAATAATGATGTCAACATAAAGTAGACATATGGTCTATGTTAGTTATTCACTATTTTGAGTGGTAAGATTATTTGTCTCACAAGCAGAAAATTTAACATTTTGCAAATCGCTAAATTTTCCATTTTTTCACGATATTTTGGTATTTTTCACAAAAAAACACAGACTGTATCGACCCAAATTTACCACTAATTTGAAGTACAATGTGTCACGAAAAAACAATCTCAAAATCACTGGGATAAGTAAAAGCAAAAAAAAGTTATCCCCACTTAAGTGAGACATGTCAGATTTGAAAAAAAGGGCTCTGTCAGGAACGCAAAAACTGGCTCTGTCAGGAAGGGGTTAAGAAATGCTGAAGCATAAGGAGTACTCCCAAGATGGCCCCGCCCAGATCAGACTGTGGAGGGAAAGTATGTTGTGAATGGCTGCGGGATGAGCTGAGGAGACATTTGGCATGTTAGTAACACATAGGAAACTGGATGCAGCACTCATGGAATCCAGGCTTAGCGCGCTGGGACATTCTGAGAAGGCAGGGAATAGGTGGAAATGATTATCCAGTTACCCGGATCGCAACATAACTGAGGCCTGGGAATCCGGTACTATCCCAGAAGGGAGGTGTTGCTCTGGCAATGTTCAGCAGACAGGAGCAGGGTTAAATAGGCGGTTGTAGAAGTTCATTGGCTGCTGGAATCACATGAGCATAGCTGTAATGCAGATATTGGTTTAGAGAGTCACCTGGGGAAATCCAATCTGGCTGCATAACTTGCTGGCACTAGTCTAGTGATATACATACAAATAAATATTGGCCCATTATTGCACAGACTCATTAGGGTACTGCTAGAGACTTACGTACTGTAATACTGTCCATCTCTGGGGTGTAGGGCCATCTCCACCACCTCATATATATGTAATATAATACACAGATGAATGGCAAAACCCATTTGTAGATAATTCTATTTTCCAGGCAAATGGCTCAGATCACAGATTCTCTTTTATTATTGCAAAGGGCAATTCAATTATAAAATCTTTCATGACAACTGAATTATGTAATTATAAGCATATGGCATCCACTCCTACTTACCGAACTTCGCACAAACCCTCCTTTCACTCGCCTATGGTCTGGATCGGATGCTTTGTATGAATATATAATAACTTCCAACATAAGGTAGGTACTGATTGCAATGGGTGTACCACTGCAGTTACTGGGACATAACTGACCCCATCTCTCAACCTATTTTATTCAATTTTTATACCTCTACAGACCTCCCCCTCTCTTGTTCTACCCCCTCCCAGTCCTGACTCACTACTCTGTCTCTCTCTCTCCCCCTTTCTCTTCTGCTCCTCAGTGTCTGTGTTTGCGTCTGTCTCTCTCTGCTTCCTATCAGTGTCTGTCTTTGTCCTGTTCCTCAGTTTCTGTCTCCCTCAGTGTCAGTCTTTTCCCTGTCCCTTGGTGTCTGTGTCTCTCCTGACAATCGGTGGCTGTCTCTCTCCTTCCCCTCAGTGTCTGTGTCTCTCCTGCCCCTCAGTGTCTGTGACTGACTCTCCTGCCCTCATAGTGTCTGTATGCTGTCAGGGGAGCACGCATTGGGATTGCAAGGTAAAACACCTGTGCCATCTGCATGCAATTTGGACTATATAATCAAAATCCAATGTCAAATCTCACCGTGTGTACACAGCATTACTGTCTCTCATCTGACCCTCAGTGTCTATCTCTCTGCTGCCCCTCATTGTCTGTGTCTCTCCTGCCCCTCAGTGTCTGTGTCTCTCCTGCCCCTCAGTGTCTGTGTCTCTCCTGCCCCTCAGTGTCTGTGTCTCTCCTGCCCCTCAGTGTCTGTGTCTCTCCTGCCCCTCATTGTCTGTGTCTCTCCTGCCCCTCAGTGTCTGTGTCTCTCCTGCCCCTCAGAGTCTGTGTCTCTCCTGCCCCTCAGAGTCTGTGTCTCTCCTGCCCCTCAGTGTCTGTGTCTCTCCTGCCCCTCATTGTCTGTGTCTCTCCTGCCCCTCATTGTCTGTGTCTCTCCTGCCCCTCAGTGTCTGTGTCTCTCCTGCCCCTCATTGTCTGTGTCTCTCCTGCCCCTCAGTGTCTGTGTCTCTCCTGCCCCTCAGAGTCTGTGTCTCTCCTGCCCCTCAGAGTCTGTGTCTCTCCTGTCCCTCAGTGTCTGTGTCTTTCCTGCCCCCCAGAGTCTGTGTCTCTCCTGCCCCTCAGTGTCTGTGTCTCTCCTGCCCCTCAGTGTCTGTGTCTATGTCTCTCCTGCCCCTCAGTGTCTGTGATTATGTCTCTCCTGCCCCTCAGTGTCTGTGACTAGGTCTCTCCTGCCCCTCAGTGTTTATGTCTATGTCTCTCCTGTCCCTCAGTGTCTGTGTCTCTCATCTGCCCCTCAGTGTCTGTGTCTCTCATCTGCTCCTCAGTGTCTGTGTCTCTCCTGCCCCTCAGTGTCTGTGTCTCTCCTGCCCCTCAGTGTCTGTGTCTCTCCTGTCCCTCAGTGTCTGTGTCTCTCCTGTCCCTCAGTGTCTGTGTCTCTCCTGCCCCTCAGTGTCTGTGTCTCTCCTGCCCCTCAGTGTCTGTGTCTCTCCTGCCCCTCAGTGTATGTGTCTCTCCTGCCCCTCAGTGTATGTGTCTCTCCTGCCCCTCAGTGTCTGTGTCTCTCCTGCCCCTCAGTGTCTGTGTCTATGTCTCTCCTGCCCCTCAGTGTCTGTGTCTCTCCTGCCCCTCAGTGTCTGTGTCTCTCCTGCCCCTCAGTGTCTGTGTCTATGTCTCTCCTGCCCCTCAGTGTCTGTCTCTCTGCTGCCCTGGCTCAGTGTCTGTCTCTCTCATTTTCCTGTGCCTATTTCCTGCCCTCAGTGAGTGTGATTGTCTCTTAACTGCCTGTCCTCAGTGTCTGTCTCTCTGCAACCCCTCAATGTCTGTGTCTAGGTCTCTCCTGCCCCTCAGTGTCTGTGTCTAGGTCTCTCCTGCCCCTTAGTGTCTGTGACTAGGTCTCTCCTGCCCCTCAGTGTCTGTGACTAGGTCTCTCCTGCCCCTCAGTGTTTATGTCTGTCTCTCCTGCCCCTCAGTGTCTGTGACTAGGTCTCTCCTGCCCCTCAGTGTTTATGTCTATGTCTCTCCTGTCCCTCAGTGTCTGTGTCTCTCATCTGCCCCTCAGTGTCTGTGTCTCTCCTGCCCCTCAGTGTCTGTGTCTCTCCTGCCCCTCAGTGTCTGTGTCTCTCCTGCCCCTCCATGTCTGTGTCTCTCCTGCCCCTCAGTGTCTGTGTCTCTCCTGCCCCTCAGTGTCTGTGTCTCTCCTGCCCCTCAGTGTCTGTGTCTCTGCTGCCCCTCAGTGTCTGTGTCTATGTCTCTCCTGCCCCTCAGTGTCTGTCTCTCTGCTGCCCTGGCTCAGTGTCTGTCTCTCTCATTTCCCTGTGCCTATCTCCTGCCCTCAGTGAGTTTGATTGTCTCTTAACTGCCTGTCCTCAGTGTCTGTCTCTCTGCAACCCCTCAATGTCTGTGTCTAGGTCTTTCCTGCCCCTCAGTTTCTGTGTCTAGGTCTCTCCTGCCCCTCAGTGTCTGTGACTAGGTCTCTCCTGCCCCTCAGTGTCTGTGACTAGGTCTCTCCTGCCCCTCAGTGTCTGTGACTGTGTCTCCCCTGCCCCTCAGTGTCTGTGACTGTGTCTCTCCTGCCCCTCAGTCTCTATGACTAGGTATCTCCTGCCCCTCAGTGTCTGTGTCTCTCCTGCCCCTCAGTCTCTGTGTCTCTCCTGCCCCTCAGTCTCTGTGACTAGGTCTCTCCTGCCCCTCAGTGTCTGTAACTGTGTCACCCCTGCCCCTCAGTGTCTGTGACTGTGTCTCCCCTGCCCCTCAGTCTCTGTGACTAGGTCTATCCTGCCCCTCAGTGTCTCTCTCTCCTGCCCCTCAGTGTCTGTGACTATGTGTCTCCTGCCCCTCAGTGTCTGTGACTAGGTCTCTCCTGCCCCTCAGTGTCTGTGTCTCTCCTGCCCCTCAGTGTCTGTGTCTCTCCTGCCCCTCAGTGTCTGTGTCTGTGTCTCCCCTGCCCCTCAGTGTCTGTGACTGTGTCTCCCCTGCCTCACTTTTGGTCTGAAATTAGCCCATGATACTTGTTTGGGCTAGGAGAGGGTAGACGGAGGTTGTGAATACTTGATGGGGCCGGATCGCACCCATGAGGTGGGATTATGGTCTAGCACAACTTGGTGTTAATATATAGCTCTGTGATTGTTTATTGATGGTTCCATTAAAACAGAAAGTTTGTTTCCAGCAGGATCACAACAGCAGCTGGTTCCAATTCTGATAACATAATTCTGATGTGAGGATTCCCTGAATAATTTAAACCCCTTAATAAGATTTCCGGCATTATGTATTGTTCTGATTTGTAGAGAAGTCACCGGCGGAGCTGCACTTGCAGCACGTGGTGTCTCCTGCTGGCCCAGATTCCCCTGGTGCATACTTGCCTACTTTTGAAAACTAGTTTCAGGAAGATTATAATTGGTAGTAGACTTTTACACAGTGCCCCATTGAGGGTGTGTGTCATGCTCCACCCAAAGGGCGTGTCTAGTTCCATATATGGAGAGATTGTGTAAATAGATTGTGAATGTGGCACGAAGTGAAATGAGGCCAATTCGCCATGTTTCATGGCGAATTTGTGCTATTTTCACTTTGGAAGGTGATTTTTTGGGGGAAATTTACTAAAGGAAATTTGTAAAAAAATAGGTGTATTTGTATCCAGAAACACACTTATTTTTCACATTTACTATCCCGAAAATATGGCAATTCGTATTCGTATTTATAGCACATCAATACGAATACGAATTGCCGTATTTTCGGGATAGTAAATGTCAAAAATAAATGTATTTCTGGATACAAATACACCTATTTTTTTTACAAATTTCCTTTAGTAAATTTCCCCCTTTGTGTCAGAAAGTGAATCACCCTATTCAACGTGCACTTTTCGCCGACGGCGAACAGTGAATGAAGGACAATTCGCCGTCTGATAGTCTCCGCAATTCGCTATGGTTTTTCAATGTGATTCGCCGTGAGTGTATTCAATGAGAAGATGGCGAATTGTTTCTAAGTGATTTTCGCTGTGTCTCTCCGTGTAGCAATCGCCATCTTTTCATGGTGAAGTGAAATGTGAACTTTTACAATAATGTTTTTTTTTTTCAATTTTGGTGTAAAAAAAATCAGGAATTTTATTCTGAGAAGGGGCATGCTATTTTTATTCATGTGCTAATAGCACATGAATATATATTGAATTTGAAAAAATATTTTTTTCTTTACACATAACAGCCAGCAGGGGGCCAGGAGCCGCTCATTACATATTCACAGCTCCCGATCATTACATATGCACGATCGGGAGCTGTGCATACCTGGTCCCCTGCTGGCTCTCCCGGGGGGCAGCTTGTGCTGCCTGGTTTCAGGGGAGCCCACCTCCTCCCCACATACGTTCTGGGGCAGGCAGGGAGACTTCCATCTCCCTGCCTGCCGCTGTCCTCCGGCTCCCTGCGGCGTCCGTCGCAGGGGTTAACATTTGCCGACAGGGGCAGCGAGCCCCTGCCTCATTGAATAGTGTGTCAGCGAGGGCTGGCAGCGAGGGCTCCAGCCCTCCGGAACACGGCGAATGTGCAGCGAATCCTAAACAGGATTCGCTGCACATCGCAATTTTGGTCATTGAATACTGCCCCTAGAATCGTGGGTGTGCACTGCTACATCTAAGAGGAATCTTTTAAATTGACTTATATCCAAATGTAGATGATCCCCAAAGCAGTTAGTAAGAGATACTATACTTGGTAAAGTACTGGGAAATGGTGCAGATGATTCAATGCAAATGTATCTGTCTCTCATTCCTTTTCCCCCCAAAAATGTAACAGTGTAATGTGGGCTAGGTGACATGGGGGAGATTGCTAGACTAATGAGGGAGATAGGGAGATTGCTGCTATGTCAGAGAGTCTCCTGCAGAATGCAGGAGGGTGAGGTAACTATGATGTAACAGTGTAATGTGGGCTAGGTGACATGAGGGAGATTGCTAGACTAATGAGGGAGAGAGGGAGATTGCTGCTATGTCAGGGAGTCTCCTGCAGAATGCAGGAGGGGAGGTAACTATGATGTAACAGTGTAATGTGGGCTAGGTGATATGAGGGAGATTGCTAGACTAATGAGGGAGAGAGGGAGATTGCTGCTATGTCAGGGAGTCTCCTGCAGAATGCAGGAGGGGAGGTAACTAGGATGTAACAGTGTAATGTGGGCTAGGTGACATGAGGGAGATTGCTAGACTAATGAGGGAGAGAGGGAGATAGATGCTATATCAGGAAGTCTCCTGCAGAATGCAGGTGGGGAGGTATCTATGATGTAACAGTGTAATGTGGGCTAGGTGACATGAGGGAGATTGCTAGACTAATGAGGGAGAGAGGGAGATTGCTGCTATGTCAGGGAGTCTCCTGCAAAATGCAGGAGGGGAGGCAAATATGCCCTGGTGTCCCAACTAAGGCGCCAGGCAAGTGCTACATGGTACCATGGGTTATATGTGCATGTGTGTTCAAGCCACCAGGTTGTGTTAAAACATCCATAACACTATGTAATAAAAACAACCAACTTACCTGGAGGCACCCCAAGGTGCTCTAAATAACACAATGACCAGCACACTCTCCATTACTGATCCCATCACTACTGTATATGCAAACTGCCATGCACCCATGGTTACGTCTTCCATGCCCATGTGATTACCCCTTCCCTTCCATGCACACACAGCTACTCCTTCCCTTTCATGCCCATGTGATTACCCCTTCCCTTCCATGCCCATGTGATTACCCCTTCCCTTCCATGCCCATGTGATTACCCCTTCCCTTCCATGCCCATGTGATTACACCTTCCTTTCCATGCCCATGTGATTACCCCTTCCCTTCCATGCCCATGTGATTACCCCTTCCCTTCCATGCCCATGTGATTACCACTTCCCTTCCATGCCCATGTGATTACCCCTTCCCTTCCATGCCCATGTGATTACCCAGGGCCGGTGCAAGTCCCCCGCCCGCCCCAGGCAAATCCCCCCTGCGCCGCCCGCCTGCTCCCCGCTTCCCTCTGGGGGGGATTTCAGCATGGCACTTCCCGCGTTATGGGGGGAAGGGTGCGGACAATACTGCGGCACGTGGGATTGAGGGCGATACTGAGGCGGGCGCCCACACCACCTGTGTCCAGGGGCAGTGTTGATTCACGGGGGGGGCGAGAGGGGAGATCACAGTCTCACCTGCTCCACGTTCACGGCTTTCTGGTACCTCTCTATGGTACGTCTCCTTCAGCGGCTCAGTACCGCCCTCCAGCGTCCGGCGCCCTAGGCAAATGCCTAGTCCTGCCTAGTGGTGGCGCCGGCCCTGCCCCTTCCCTTCCATGCCAATGTGATTACCCCTTCCCTGCCCATGTGATTACCCCTTCCCTTCCATGCCCATGTGATTACCCCTTCCATGCACATGTGATTACCCATTCCCTTCCATGCCCATGTGATTACCCCTTCCATGCACATGTGATTACCCCTTCCCTTCCATGCCCATGTGATTACCCCTTCCCTTCCATGCCCATGTGATTACCCCTTCCCTTCCATGCCCATGTGATTACCCCTTCACTTCCATGCCCATGTGATTACCCCTTCCATGCACATGTGATTACCCCTTCCCTTCCATGCCCATGTGATTACCCCTTCCATGCACATGCGCATAGATGAACCCCCGGCTGCGGGCTGGCCCAGAAATGTATCAGCGTTTCGTCAATCTCCGTCAGACTGATGTTTATTACAGATGGTCACCTTTGGCCGCATGCACAGCATGGAGTACAACAATGCAAATATGCCAATTACAGAAAGCCAGAGCAGTGGGTACGGCTGTGGAAAATGCACCTGCGGTAAGTGTGGCTGCGGTAGATACTGCTGCGGTAAGTGTGGCTGCGGTAGATGCTGCTGCGGTAAGTGTGGCTGCGGTAGATACTGCTGCGGTAAGTGTGGCTGCGGTAGATGCTGCTGCGGTAAGTGTGGCTGCGGTAGATTCTGTTGCGGTAAGTGTGGCTGCGGTAGATGCTGCTGCGGTAAGTGTGGCTGCGTTAGATGTTGCTGCAGTAAGTGTGGCTGCGGTAGATGCGGCTGCGGTAGATTCTGCTGCGGTAAGTGTGGCTGTGGTAAATGCTGCTGCGGTACATGGTTGCGGCAGATGCTGCTGCGGTAATTGTGGCTGCGGTAAGTGTGGCTGCGGTAGATGCTGCTGTGGTAAGTGTGGCTGCGGTAGATGCTGCTGCTGTAAGTGTGGCTGCGGTAGATGCTGCTGCTGTAAGTGTGGCTGCGGTAGATGCTGCTGTGGTAAGTGTGGCTGCGGTAGATGCTGCTGCGGTAAGTGTGGCTGCGGTAGATGCTGCTGCGGTAAGTGTGGCTGCGGTAGATGCTGCTGTGGTAAGTGTGGCTGCGGTAGATGCTGCTGCGGTAAGTGTGGCTGCGGTAGATGCTGCTGCGGTAAGTGTGGCTGCATTAGATGCTGCAGCGGTAAGTGTGGCTGCGGTAAGTGTGGCTGCGTGGAGTGGCGATATGAACACCAGCAGTTGTCCTGCGCTGTACGATAAATATCAGTTTGCAGCACTCTCCCATCTTTTCTTCCTGTCGCATACTCTGAGGCGTATTCTTCTGGTGCTGACGTTCTTTAGCGACCGCATTTTGCGTCTGCGCTCAGCTTTGTGTCAGTGGTAGGAATTCCACAATACATGAACTGCGACCTCTCGTGTAACGAGAAGATACAGGAGAGAGGATGGACGAGTTTCTTTCATGGTTGTCCAGAAATGAAGTGGTTACGTATCTGACTTCTCCAGAGGGAATTGCTGAGGAATAATGAAGTCATTTTGCATAGTTCTTCCATAGGACTCAGCATTAATGGCTTCAATCATTAACCATCCAGCGGCCTAGAGGTGACGGGAAATCCATAGCCCCATGTAATCATTCAGCTGTGTCTCTCCTACTGCCTGCTGTATGCAGCAACCAATACACCACTTAATGCACAGTGATCCACATGTGCAGGAACCTCATATGGCATCAAGCACTGAACAACAGGATCCCACCTGTGGCTTCCCATACTGTGCAACAGCAAAGACGCAAGACGCAACCATTTGGGCTTGATGTTTCTGACTGGGGATGAAATCGAATGATTGAACCATGTGATTGATTGAACCATGTGAAACTAACCAATAGGTGTCCGGGGGTGGGCTTATTGGGAATCAATAAAATTATTTCCGGGAGTCTGTATCCAATGCTGCTGAAGCGGCTGCTGATCGCGTGTAAGGCAGGCAGCACATATCTTACAACTTTACATCATAGTTACCTCCCCTCCTGCATTCTGCAGGAGACTCCCTGACACAGCAGCAATCTCCCTCTCTCCCTCATTGGTCTAGCAATCTCCCTCATGTCACCTAGCCCACATTACACTGTTACATCATAGTTACCTCCCCTCCTGCATTCTGCAGGAGACTCCCTGACATAGCTGCAATCTTCCTCTCTCCCTCACTGGTCTAGCAATCTCCCTCATGTCACCTAGCCCACATTACACTGTTACATCCCCTCCTGCATTCTGCAGGAGACTCCCTGATATAGCAGCAATCTCCCTCTCTCCCTCATTAGTCTAGCAATCTCCCTCATGTCACCTAGCCCACATTACACTGTTACATCCCCTCCTGCATTCTGCAGGAGACTCCCTGATATAGCAGCAATCTCCCTCTCTCCCTCATTAGTCTAGCAATCTCCCTCATGTCACCTAGCCCACATTACACTGTTACATCATAGTTACCTCCCCTCCTGCATTCTGCAGGAGACTCCCTGACATAGCAGCAATCTCCCTCTCTCCCTCATTAGTCTAACAATCTCCCTCATGTCACCTAGCCCACATTACAGTGTTACATCATAGTTACCTGCCCTCCTGCATTCTGCAGGAGACTCCCTGACATAGCAGTAATCTCCCTCTCTCCCTCATTAGTCTAGCAATCTTCCTCATGTCACCAAGCCCACATTCCACTGTTACATTTTTGGGGGAAAAAGGAATGAGAGACAGATACATTTACATTGAGTCATCAGCAGCATTTCCCAGCACTTTACCAAGTATAGTATCTCTTACTAACTGCTTTGGGGCTTACCTACATTTGGATATAAGTAATGACACACCCACGCTTGTAGGTGCAATGTTCACAATCTCTCCATATATGGAATTAGACACGCTCTTTGGGTGGAGCATGACACGCCCCCTAAATGGGGTGTTTTGCTAAATTCTATTACCAACTATAATCTCCCTGATACTAGTTTTCAAAAGTATGCAAGCAAGTATGCTTTACATATATGTTGTCCTACCCCCTGCAGTCTTTGGTCAGTGTTGTAGCAGCTGCCACTGGCCATGCCCCATTATCTCTCCTGTAATTGAATAGTAGAACACTGCAGATGTGACTTATTGAATCCCACAGTATGACTGAGTATCTCAGGGTTCTTGCTGCTTTCTTTTCATATATTTGCTGATAAAATGATGCCGACACAGATATGTAGATGCTCTGGGAGTCAGTGAACAACTGACCAATGACCTAGGTGGGCTGGAACAACTATAGTTTAATACAAAAAAGTAATTCAATTCATGGAGTTTCCGTTCAAATGCCCGGAGGCTGTTTACAATAGATCCCGAAGGCGTACACAATAGATCCCGAAGGCGTACACAATAGATCCCGAAGGCGTACATAATAGGTCCCGAAGGCGTACATAATAGGTCCCGAAGGCGTACATAATAGGTCCCGAAGGCGTACATAATAGGTCCCGAAGGCCTACATAATAGGTCCCGAAGGCCTACATAATAGGTCCCGAAGGCCTACATAATAGGTCCCGACGGCGTATACAATAGGTACCGAAGGCGCATACAATAGATCCCTAAGGCGTACACAATAGATCCCGAAGGCGTATACAATAGATCCCGAAGGCGTACATAATAGGTCCCGAAGGCGGATACAATAGGTCCCGAAGGCGTATACAATAGATCACGAATGCGTATAAAATAGGTCCCGAAGGCATATACAATAGGTCCCGAAGGCGTATACAATAGGTCCCGAAGGCGTATACAATAGGTCCCGAAGCCGTACATAATAGGTCCCGAAGGCCTACATAATAGGTCCCGAAGGCGTACACAATAGATCCCTAAGGCGTACACAATAGATCCCGAAGGCGTATATAATAGGTCCCGAAGGCGTACATAATAGGTCCCGAAGGCGTACACAATAGATCACAAATGCGTACATAATAGGTCCCGAAGGCGTATACAATAGGTCCCGAAGGCGTATACAATAGGTCCCGAAGGCGTACATAATAGGTCCCGACGGCGTATACAATAGGTCCCGAAGGCGTACATAATAGGTCCCGAAGGCGTACATAATAGGTCCCGACGGCGTATACAATAGGTCCCGAAGGTTGTATATAATAGGTCCCGAAGGCGTACATAATAGGTCCCGACGGCGTATACAATAGGTCCCGAACCATGGCCGTCTGTGTGTCCCCTCACCATGGCCGTCAGTGTGTCCCCGCACCATGGCCGTCTGTGTGTCCCCTCACCATGGCCGTCAGTGTGTCCCCGCACCATGGCCGTCAGTGTGTCCCCGCACCATGGCCGTCAGTGTGTCCCCGCACCATGGCAGCAATGCTAACCATAACACCAACCCAGCTGCTGAGTCCAGTGCTTTCTGAATAGTTTTGAGGAATATAAGCAGCTTCTGCCTCAGTAACGATATAGGTGTGAGAGGGGTGTAGGGGCGGTGCGGTGTACATTCAGGGTTAATGTGTCATTTCTCAGAGCACTTACTGCATTATACACTAATTATATCATTACCAGGAGCACTTGGCGGCTGAGGCTGCGCCACTAATTACGCCACGTAGGACACACCCTCCACTACACTCCATTATCCATATATCACAAATCCAGGAGAGTTGGAATTGCGTGTCATGTGCAAAATACAGGAAATTGCGCCACAGATGGTAAATGCTGCAACATAGCGACATTTCCAGGGACACAATCACACAAACCTAGGATGATCTTTGTGGAGAGAATTCATCTGACTTTTATATCCCCTGCAGATCACCGAAAAGGGGGAGGGTGCTGAGGTTATGTTCCCCTGCTGTCATCCCCTGCCCCACCCCTTATTCCGCCCCTCCTGGAGCAAACGGCTCGGCATGTGTGTAACTTACCAAAACCGTTTGCTCTTGGGATTTGCACATACGCATATATGGGCATGCGCAATCCCTCCACTATCGGACACGGGCCCAGTTCCGACCAGAACTAACAGGTTCTCTACCTGATGTGTGTGCGGCTGCCCAGAAGGTGAGCTACACATACAGGTCATAGGACAGACAGGTAGGCTATAGCAGAAGGTGACAGGTGGGCAGTCCGCAGTGACATATGCCATCTCCCCTAGGCATAAAGGACTTTATAATGGAGAAATCTGACATCACCTTGGTACCCAGGTCCGAGAAGGCGCAGAAATAGTAATGTGCTGACATTGCCAACACAGGAAAATAGCTGCACTCTGTCTGCCTCTCACAGCACCACCTGCCTCTCACAGCACCGCCTGCCTCCAACAGTACTGCCTGCCACTGCCAGTACTGCCTCCTTATGCCAATACCACCGGCCTCTGACAGCACCACCTGCCTATGCCAGTACCGCCTCCCTATGCCAGTACCACCTGCCTCTGACAGCACCACCGGCCTATGCCAGTACCGCCTCCCTATGCCAGTACCACCTGCCTCTCACAGCACCACCTGCCTATGCCAGTACCGCCTTCCTATTCCAGTACCATGTGCCTCTGCCAGTAACACGTGCCCCTGCCAGTACCACCTGCCTCTTACAGCACCACCTGCCTATGCCAGTACTGCCTGCCTATGCCAATACCACTTGCCTCTGCCAGTACCGCCTGCCTCTGCCAGTACCACTTGCCTCTGCCAGTACCACCTGCCTCTGCCAGCACCACCTGCCTCTGCCAGCACCACCTGCCTCTGCCAGTACTGCCTGCCTCTGACAGCACCGTCTGTCTCTGACAGCACCACCTGCCTCTGACAGCACTGTCTGTCTCGGACAGCACCACCTGTCTCGGACAGCACCACCTGCCTCTGACAGCACCACCTTCCTCTGCCAGTACCAACTACCTCTGACAGCACCATCTGTCTCTGCCAGTACCACCTGCCTCTGCCAATATCGCCTGCCTCTGCCAGTACTGACTGCCTCTGTCAGTACCACCTGCTTCTGACAGTACCGTCTGCCTATGCCAATACCACCTTCCTATGCCAGTACAGAGTGCCTATGCCAGTGCTGCCTGCCTCTGACAGTACAGAGTGCCTCTGACAGTACCACCTGCCTCTGCCAGTACCTCTACCCTGAGTTTATGTGCTAATACTCTGGGTCTTCACACTGCCAGCCTCAGACAGTACCGCCTGCCTATGCAAGTACCGCCTGCCTTTGACAGTAACACCAGCCTCTGCCAGTACCGCCAGCTTATGCCGGTACCACCTGCCTATGCCAGTACTGCCTCCCTATGCCTGTACCACCTGCCTCTCACAGCACCACCTGCCTATGCCAGTACCGCCTTCCTATTCCAGTACCACGTGCCTCTGCCAGTAACACGTGCCCCTGCCAGTACCACCTGCCTCTTACAGCACCACCTGCCTCTTACAGCACCACCTGCCTATGCCAGTACTGCCTGCCTATGCCAATACCACTTGCCTCTGCCAGTACCGCCTGCCTCTGCCAGTACCACTTGCCTCTGCCAGTACCACCTGCCTCTGCCAGCACCACCTGCCTCTGCCAGCACCACCTGCCTCTGCCAGTACTGCCTGCCTCTGACAGCACCGTCTGTCTCTGACAGCACCACCTGCCTCTGACAGCACTGTCTGTCTCGGACAGCACCACCTGTCTCGGACAGCACCACCTGCCTCTGACAGCACCACCTTCCTCTGCCAGTACCAACTACCTCTGACAGCACCATCTGTCTCTGCCAGTACCACCTGCCTCTGCCAATATCGCCTGCCTCTGCCAGTACTGACTGCCTCTGTCAGTACCACCTGCTTCTGACAGTACCGTCTGCCTATGCCAATACCACCTTCCTATGCCAGTACAGAGTGCCTATGCCAGTGCTGCCTGCCTCTGACAGTACAGAGTGCCTCTGACAGTACCACCTGCCTCTGCCAGTACCTCTACCCTGAGTTTATGTGCTAATACTCTGGGTCTTCACACTGCCAGCCTCAGACAGTACCGCCTGCCTATGCAAGTACCGCCTGCCTTTGACAGTAACACCAGCCTCTGCCAGTACCGCCAGCTTATGCCGGTACCACCTGCCTATGCCAGTACTGCCTCCCTATGCCTGTACCACCTGCCTCTCACAGCACCACCTGCCTATGCCAGTACCGCCTTCCTATTCCAGTACCACGTGCCTCTGCCAGTAACACGTGCCCCTGCCAGTACCACCTGCCTCTTACAGCACCACCTGCCTATGCCAGTACTGCCTGCCTATGCCAATACCACTTGCCTCTGCCAGTACCGCCTGCCTCTGCCAGTACTACTTGCCTCTGCAAGTACCACCTGCCTCTGACAGCACCACCTGCCTCTGCCAGTACCACCTGCCTCTGCCAGCACCACCTGCCTCTGCCAGTACTGCCTTCCTCTGACAGCACCGTCTGTCTCTGAAAGCACCACCTGCCTCTGACAGCACTGTCTGTCTCGGACAGCACCACCTGTCTCGGACAGCACCACCTGCCTCTGACAGCATCACCTTCCTCTGCCAGTACCACCTACCTCTGACAGCACCATCTGTCTCTGCCAGTACCGCCTGCCTCTGCCAGTATTGTCTGCCTCTGCCAGTACTGACTGCCTCTGTCAGTACCACCTGCTTCTGACAGTACCGTCTGCCTATGCAAGTACCGCCTGCCTTTGACAGTAACACCAGCCTCTGCCAGTACCGCCTCTGGGTCTTCACACTGCCAGCCTCAGACAGTACCGCCTGCCTATGCAAGTACCGCCTGCCTTTGACAGTAACACCAGCCTCTGCCAGTACCGCCAGCTTATGCCAGTACCACCAACCTCTGCCAGTACCACATGCCTCTGCCAGTTCTTCATGCCTTTGCCTCTGACAGTACTGCCAGCCTCTGAGAGAACTGCCTACAACTGACAGTACCGCCTGTCTTTGACAGTACCGCCAGCCTCTGACAGTACCAGCTGCACCTGACAGTACCACCGACCTCTGCCAGTATCACTTGCCTCTGACAGTACTGCCTGCCTATGCCAGCACCACCTGCCTCTGACAATACTGCCTGACTCTGACAGTACCTCCTGCCTCTGCCAGTACCGCCTGCCTATGTCAGTATCACAGCCTCTAACAGTACCACCAGCCTGAAAGAACCACCTGCTAATGGCAGTATTGCCAGCCTCTGCCAGTACCGCCAGCTTATGCCGGTACTGCCTGCCTCCGACAGTACCGCCCCGCCCCTGCAGCAGGTTGTCCTGTCATTAGGGTGAGTTAAGATGCAGACAGCACACGCCCGGCACCCAGACACCCTGATTTCAGCAATGCACGGTGTGAATAGGGTCCTCACTGCCACTGCTATAAGATCCCTGCTATACAGCTAGGAAGAGTTCCCGCTATCAGTAATGGCGTTGGGAGATATCATCCTCCTTTTCCTCTGAGTTGCAGCTGAATTCAGGGTAACTATTAAATTAAAGTTTTAGGGTATAGTCACAGAAACTGTTAACGGGTAGGGCTTGGTGTAAATGGGTAATCCGGGCTAATCCCACCCAGCATCAGAATTTCATCTCCAAGCGCCAGCACTGCACTTGTGCTCGGTGACGTCACCGCCCTGGGGGTAAACCGGGTCCAGCCGCTGATATGAAAGGGGTCGCATCTGAGTTGCGCTAAATCCTGGGCTCGGCTATTAAATCTGCAATGGTATTAGTAAAGGGACAA
Source organism: Crinia signifera (assembly GCF_055691185.1). NCBI lineage: Eukaryota > Metazoa > Chordata > Amphibia > Anura > Myobatrachidae > Crinia > Crinia signifera. The sequence goes on along the minus strand of NC_139223.1, from coordinate 159,474,275 downwards.
CATCCTGTAATAATATACTTAGGGGCCCATTTATCATTTAATATTTGTGGGTAAATCTCCCAAAACACCTGTATTCGGGGTTTAGCCGCAAATATTAAGTATCAGTAGAATATATCATGGAGGGACCGCAGCAGAAATGTCCAATCCCTGCTGCGATCCCTCCTGCACCGCCGTCGGCTGTCTCCCCTGTAGGTTACTATGGGGGATGCAAAGTTGCCCAATGTATCAACACTGGGCAGCATCGCTTCACGTCCCTGGGCTACCACCATTCTGGGACGACGGTAGCCCATTGTAGCCTATGGGCTACACACCGCACTGCTGCTGGGGGTCAGTGGTAACCGCACATGTGCAGACCCCCCGGCGCCCGGCTGAGCACATTGCAGCCCTGCACATTCCGGATGATACATCTGTGCGTCAGGATCGCATATTACAGTAATGTTCCTCCCAGATCACATTGTATATGCGATCCTCTATAAATGGGCCCCTTATTCCGTTATAATGGCGGCAGATACAACGCTCCGGCCTGGAAGCTAATGAGGACGCTCTCGCGATTCCCGGATACATTGCTGGATATAGTGTTAATGGTGGTTATTGCAAAAAAGTCAAAGCTAAA
>NC_139223.1:159391162-159468662 GCF_055691185.1 Crinia signifera | reverse complement strand
CAAAAGACAATTGGGGGGGAGTTGGCCCAATGCTGTAAGGGCTTGTAACAGCGAGGTCGTATCTTTCAAAAAAGTAGACATAGATTGGATCGCAGGTTGTAAAAACCCATCCAGGTAGACCGATATTGGCTGGAATAAGGATCCACGAGCCGAAATAATCGGCCTACCTGGCGGCTTAGTTGCATGTTTGTGCACTTTTGGGATAGTGTAGAGGATGGGTTTGATTGGAAACTCTACAGTAAGGTATTCTTTGCAAGTCTCTGTAATATATTCCTCGTGAACTGCGATGGTGCGCACTATTTACAGACGAAGGGGGTGGCGATGGGGTCGAATGTGGCCCCATCGCTAGCCAACGCCTTCATGTATGAAGTAGAGAAGGACTTGTTTTTCAGTGACGTCTCTATAGCGGAAAAGATTTTGAGATATTTCCGCTATATAGATGACGTCCTGGTGTTTTGGCTTGGGACCGAGTCCGAAATCAAGTTGATTATAGATACACATAATTCAACAGACAGTCCGGTTAAATTTACTTATACTATTGAACCGACTAGTATCAACTTTTTAGACGTGCAAATCACCATTGTTAATAACATCATTAAGACAGGCCTTTACAGAAAACCTACTGACCGAAACAATTTTGTTCTGGCCAGCAGCGCACACCCCACTCACAGTAAGGCATCTTTACCGTATAGCCAATACCTTAGAATTCTTAGGATTGTGAGTGAGAGAGAAGAGGCGCTTAAGGAGCTGTCCATTTTGACACATAAATTCATGGAACGGGGATACAACTTTAATGACCTCATGCAACAGCAGCAGAAGGCCCTACTTAAAACTAGAGAGGAACTGCTGGGGTCAACTAAAGATCACAAAAAATTAGATAAGTTTGTATGGGTGAATTTATTCACCAATAAGTCCCATGATAAGATTAAAAAAGTAAAAAAATTCTGGCCGATAGTCAGGTCTGATCCAGACCTCAATCTGGGCAACAAAGCACTGATGCCAGCCTTTAGAAAAGGGAAAAGTCTCCGGGACCATTTGGTCAAAACGGACATTACCAACATGGGTAAAACTCCAACCATCACCTTTTTAGGTAAAGCAAAGAAAGGGTGCTACAAATGCCCAAACTGCACCACATGCAGTTTCATGCAAACGGGCACTCATGTTACCCATCCCTTCACAGGGAGAAAATTCCCTTTAAAACATTTTCTAACGTGCACAACAAAGTTCGTGGTATATATCATCTTCTGCCCCTGTTCTATGGCCTATATAGGCAAAACTGAGAGACAATTTAAGGAGCGGATGTCTCAACACCGCTCCGCCATTCGGGCGGCCATTGTGAAGGGTACCAGTGATCAACCACTGGCCCGACACTATGCAAAAGCTAGGCACCCGATATCATCTGTTAAATATATGATCCTGGATCATGTTCCTTCCTTGGTTAGAGGTGGAGACAGGGGGAAAAAGCTGTTACAGCTTGAAACCCGCTGGATCCACAAACTGGGCACAATGGCCCCCAGAGGCCTTAATGAGCAATTGGGTCTCCATTGGTTTTTGTGAACATTAAGAGCAACAGAGTCGCCAGTTTTTTATGTCGACTCACATATGTAGCTTAAGCTAGTGCAATACTTGATCTTTGGTGTTTAATATTAATCTTTTGTCATGTGATAACAGTAGCACAGTATTGCTAGAAGGCTAAGCCAATCAACATTAGCCCCATCAGTGGCCCTTAATTGTTATCCAATTAATTACGATAATTTAGAGAAAGCGATATACCCTGGGTATTGAGACAATAACAATAATAATTATTAGTAAAATCGCAGTTATGTATTCTTAAAACTGAGTAATGATCCATGCTTACAACAGCGATCATCTTTTGGCTATGCATGAGGTTTTCAAGTAATGCCCTTATTTTCCTTTCTTTTTACCTATTAGCTCTTATTTACACTGTCTCTTGACCTTAAATAATTTTTACACTATTATCACTTCATGAAATTCTCTCCGCTGTTACTTATTTTTATTGTTGTTTTTCACGTATATTTGATGTTTTGTTACAGTGTGGTTTCACTCCTGTTGCAGGCAGTGACAGCGGCTCACATCCACATGCATTTAAAAGCACATATTTCCACTTTTTTTTCCCTAGTTTCAACAAAACTTTAATGTTTTTTTCTCCATGAACACAAGCGTTGCTCTGGCAACGACGCAAACGACAGTGACGTCACTATCACTGCGCCCTCGGCGTGCACGTGTGACCGCGGTCCCTGCCTTCAGCACTGGTGCTGCACCATAAATAGAGGTAAGCCTACCTTGTTTATTTGTGTAAGCTGTTTTTGATAAAAGCCCTGTAGGGCTGAAACGTCACTTGTCCTTGGCTACGAGTCGTTTGTTTATTGGAATAAGTCCTGAGTGCCGCTGCTATCGTCTACATGTATATGGGTTCCTGCTCCGGCGCCATCCCCGCTGAAGGCACCAGGCCCCAAGAGTTTGTTTTCTGATTGGAGTGCCAGCCGATCCTACTATATATATATATATATATATATATATATATATATATATATATGTGCTGAAGTAGTGAATTAAATTAAAATATTCACGCCGATAACATGGTTGGGGAAGCAGCAGCACAGTCTCTGACAGCATTACAGAGACCCTGCACCCCTCCAAAAATGTCCGCCGGCGTTAACAAGACATGCTAGAAGTACTCCTGTACCTCTAGCTGCTGTCTCCTCTGCTGCGGCGGTGATCTTTGGAGGGGCTCTGGGTCCCTAATACTGTCAGAGTCTATGTGCCGCCAGTCTCCCCCCCCCCCCCCCACTGCAATTGATCTCCCCCTATGCAACAAGCACTTATCCCCTTATGGCAGCAAGCATTTAACCCTATGGCAGCAAGCATGTGTTCCCCCTTGGCAACGAGCATTTAACCAGTGAGCATTAATTCCCCCCTGGCAATGAGCATTTAACCCCTATGGCAGTGAGCATGTATTTCCCCCCTGGCAATGAGCATTTATCCCTCTATGGCAGCAAACATGTATTACCCCCTGGCAATGAGCATTTAACCCCTATGGCAACAAGCATGTATCCCCCCCTGGCAACTAGCATGGAACCCCCATTGCAACCAGCATGCAATCCCCCTTGGCAACAAGCATGTAATCCCTCCCTGGCAATGAGCACTGAACCGCTGAAAACAAGATTGTAGGTAATCGGCACTCATGTTCCTAACAATGCGATTAGTCTAAGTTAATCGCAAACATTTCCTACTGTCAATCGTGATTAAAAATTGTAATCATTGCCCACCAGTAATACATATATATATATATATAATCCAGATATCCCTCCTTTTTAGGGGGGGAATTGAACACTCTCCTTAGAAATATGACAAAGTCATTTGTTTTGTAAAAAATGGTAATAGTAGTATAGTTTATTTAATTCTCCTCAAGCCCCGACGTTTCGGTCCATATTCAGACCTTTATCAAGGAGCCTATAACAACAATACATATACAAAAGATGCGTTTAGATGTCTGCACATAAAACAAATAAGCAAACATCCATACTGCAAAAAAACAAAAAGTTACATACTTTAGCGAAGAGTCATCAGCGCATACATGGAGGCAAATGCCTCAGCCCAGGAGACCGGATCAGCCACAACATAGGACTGTCCGGGTCGGGCTTTTATACCCAACTAAATCATCTGAACAAGCAGCGTTTTGGTGCCAATCAGCTGATTGGCGCGGCACTGCGCGCACGCACTTCCGGGAAAACCGGACGTGCGTAACCAGGAAGTAACTCCTGGTGGAACGCACAGATGAGCCGCACATCGGCTGAGGGCATCAGTCGATGTGTTACAGGCTCGGGGGGCCAAGGAAATGTGCTATAATGTGGTGACAACGGACAGTTAGCAAATCGTTATTGTGATTTGCTGCAGCGCATATTTATATGTATAAAACACATTCGTATATCGGAAGAAAAACAAAGATGGCGTCTATTTGAGCCGCAGGTGGAACGCATAGTGTTTCAGCGCCACCTGCAGGTTAGGAGGTACAATACATTGAGAAAAGACATAATGGCATTATAAGAACATGTACACTGCTTATAAGTCCGTTGTTGTTGTGGATAAAGCCCGACCATAATAGGATGTGACTTGGCAAGGGACCACCCATTGGGAAATATGATGGAAATACGTCTATAGTGGCTTTTAGGTTTACACAAATTATATTATAATGAACCCTCAACTGATCAAAGGATAATGGGATTTTATTTGTTATTTATTTAATTTATTTATTATTATTATTTTATATTAGTGATTTTTAAATTTTTATATATTTTTAAAAAAACAAATTTTCATTATTATTTTTTTATAATTTTTTATTATTTATTAATGGAAAATATTAAAAACATTTTTTGGAATATATTAAAAAAATTTTTGGATTATAATTAAAGATGATTCATAATAGGTGGTTCTATATATTACAATATAATTTTATAATATAATTTTATGATATAGTTTTATGGGTGGAACCAAATGTAGTCACATCCCTGGTGCCATGGTCCTGACAGATGTTGAAGTGCATAACATAGAGATACTATTCACACAAAGTCTTGAGTAATAGAAACCATAATGAGTGTACGAGAATGATCTCTATACAGTGTTATGAATGGATGGCAGATTTAATCCTTGAGAAATATAGCTAGGGGATTGTGTTCATTAAGACCCCGTGGGGACAATGTTCCCAATTGGTGAATCCACCTGCATTCCGTTTTTCTCAACAATAGTCCTCGATCACCTCCCCTAGCCATCGGGGGTACCCAGTCTATCAATCGGCATCTTAATGTTGATAGTTGATGGCCTGCTGACAAGAAATGTCGTGGCACTGGAAGCTCTGCCTTCCCTGTTTCCAGTGCTGATCTGATGGAATTTCGATGGTTGGCCATCCTCTCACGAAATTTCCGTGAGGTCATTCCTACATAGGCCAACCCACATGGGCAGTTGAGGAGGTAGATCACAAAGTCCATCTGGCAATGTAGACGATATTTGATTTTTATAGGTTTCCCTGAGTGGGGATGTGGGAAGGTGGGGCCCTGCATCATGCTGCTGCACGTGGTGCACCCTGTACACCGAAAACAGCCTGGACGTTTACTGTAAAGCCACGTGGTTTTGTGTTCGGATTTAGGATTGAGGGTTGGTCTCATCAATAATTGCTTCAAGTTAGCTCCCTTTTTGTAGGCAAACATAGGAGGATGTTGGTGTTGCAGTTTTAGTGATGAGTCTGAAGTCACTATTGGCCAATGTTTTTTAATACTGTTATAAATCTTGTCAGATGCATGATTGTAGGTATTTACGTAAATCATCCGTTGGTTGGTTTTTGATGTTACGTCCTGATCACGTGTTCTTTGCTTACTTTGGACGTTCTTTCTTGCCTTATGTAGACATCTCGTCAAGGTTTTATTTGAGTAGCCTCTGTCAATGAAGCGTGCCGTCATCTCTTTTATCTGTTTCTCCATTAGGACTTGATTGGAGTTGTTGCGAATCACTCTCATGTATTGAGATATAGGTAAGTTTTCTTTTAAGGCAGGAGGATGTTGACTCGTTGTATATAGCAACGTATTTCTGTCTGTTTCCTTCCGGAATAAGCTCATCTGAATGGAGTGGTCAATCAAGGATAAATTGATGTCTAAAAAGTTAATAGAGTTGGAGTCGATGGCATGGGTGAATTTGATGGGATTGTCTAGCTTGTTTAAATCACTGACCATGTTCTCAAAGGATTCTATGGGGCCATCCCAAAGAACGAAGACGTCGTCTATGAAACGTTTGGAGAAGACAATTGACCCAGAATATTTTGGCAAGATGTGGGTCATTTCGTAATCAAGCATAAAGAGTCCTGCGTACGCTGGGGCTAGGTTTGACCCCATTGCCGTCCCGGAGAGTTGTACATAATACCTGCCGTCATACATGAAATGATTACAACTGAGAATTAGAGTGGCCAGTTGGATTAGAAAATCTGTTGGTGGTTCCAGTATATCTCTGGTATCCAATTTTTTTAATATATTCCATTAATAAATAATAAAAAATTATAAAAAAATAATAATAAAAATTTGTTTTTTTTAAAATATATAAAAATTTAAAAATCACTAATATAAAATAATAATAATAAATAAATTAAATAAATAACAAATAAAATCCCATTATCCTTTGATCAGTTGAGGGTTCATTATAATATAATTTGTGTAAACCTAAAAGCCACTATAGACGTATTTCCATCATATTTCCCAATGGGTGGTCCCTTGCCAAGTCACATCCTATTATGGTCGGGCTTTATCCACAACAACAACGGACTTATAAGCAGTGTACATGTTCTTATAATGCCATTATGTCTTTTCTCAATGTATTGTACCTCCTAACCTGCAGGTGGCGCTGAAACACTATGCGTTCCACCTGCGGCTCAAATAGACGCCATCTTTGTTTTTCTTCCGATATACGAATGTGTTTTATACATATAAATATGCGCTGCAGCAAATCACAATAACGATTTGCTAACTGTCCGTTGTCACCACATTATAGCACATTTCCTTGGCCCCCCGAGCCTGTAACACATCGACTGATGCCCTCAGCCGATGTGCGGCTCATCTGTGCGTTCCACCAGGAGTTACTTCCTGGTTACGCACGTCCGGTTTTCCCGGAAGTGCGTGCGCGCAGTGCCGCGCCAATCAGCTGATTGGCGCCAAAACGCTGCTTGTTCAGATGATTTAGTTGGGTATAAAAGCCCGACCCGGACAGTCCTATGTTGTGGCTGATCCGGTCTCCTGGGCTGAGGCATTTGCCTCCATGTATGCGCTGATGACTCTTCGCTAAAGTATGTAACTTTTTGTTTTTTTGCAGTATGGATGTTTGCTTATTTGTTTTATGTGCAGACATCTAAACGCATCTTTTGTATATGTATTGTTGTTATAGGCTCCTTGATAAAGGTCTGAATATGGACCGAAACGTCGGGGCTTGAGGAGAATTAAATAAACTATACTACTATTACCATTTTTTACAAAACAAATGACTTTGTCATATTTCTAAGGAGAGTGTTCAATTCCCCCCCTAAAAAGGAGGGATATCTGGATTATATTTGAGGGACATGGTTCACATGTCTCCTCTTTTGAACACCCCTACAAGTTGTCCATAAGTAAGTGTGAGTGCGGTCTCACCGTGGTCTATATATATATATATATATATATATATATATATATATATATATGTTTGTATGTCTTATGTTGCTTTTGTGCTCCCTTTGATCCAGCGTGCCGGGTGAGCCGGCTCCAGGAGCGTTGTGGAAGCGTGCATTGCCTAGCAACTGGTGGAACGCGGAAGTAGCAAGGTGGAACGCACAGAGGATGTTCCTGACTGAACTTCCGGCGCCACACAGAAGTTGGAGATGCGGCTTCCGGCTAGTGGAGCGGCGAGGTCCGGAGCTGAGCGCGGGAATCGGGTGAGTATGGAGGTATTTATTCTGCATTTGTGTGTACTGTTCTTGTTGTTCAGTTGTTTGCACTGTGAGGGCGCCGTGATCCTGAGGACGGTGGGAGAGCCCCGAAGGCGTGTGCGGTGTTGGCATGGGTAAGGGTCGGGTTTGGTTGTGTTGCATTTGATGTGCAGGGGGGTGTGGGGCTCCTGGCAGTGGTGTAGTAACACGTGTGTGGCTGTGTCGTGTTGTGGTGGTTTGTTGCGGGGGCAGCGGCGGATTGGCCCACCGGGAAACTGTGGTATATGTATAATTGGCATCACGGTGTGTGGCATATGTATAATGGGCATTATGGTGTGTGGCATATGTATAATGGGCATCACGGGGGGGGTCATATATATAAAGGGCATCACGGTATGTGGCATATATATAATGGGCATCACAGTGTGTGGCATATGTATAATGGGAATCACTGTCTCCCCTCCCTGCATCCTCCACCACTTTGTGAATCCCCTCCCTGCATTGTCTGCCACTCTGCATTCCCCCTCCTACCGTGCATCCTGTGCCACCATGCCCCCCCACACTCTGCGTCCTGTGCCACCCTGTGTAAGTCCTCCCTCCCTTCATTCTCAGCCACCCTGCATCTCCCATCCCGGCATTCTATGCCACCCTCCGTCCCCCCTCCCTCCCTGCATCCTCTTCCACCCTTCCACTCTACTCTCAGAATCAGAATCAGAATCATCTTTATTGGCCAGGTATACTTGCGTATGCTTGGAATTTTTTGTGGTAACAGTGCAGCATCAATCAGGGAACACAAAGGGGGTGGGAAGAGAGGCATAAACATACATCACATACATTTCACATGTATCTAGAAAAGTTTGAGTTAGTATTTAGTATTTGGTACGTTCAATACGGTTTAGTTGGTGGACAGCTATTGGGAAGAAGCCTTTTGTAGTTCTTGTCGTCTTTGCTGGGATGGACCTAAAACGTCTGCCTGACGGAAGGGGTTCAAACAGGTTGTGGCCAGGGTGTAGCTTGTCCGCCAAGATCTTTCCTGCACGCTTATTGACCCTGGCTAGGTATAGTTCTTGGACAGTGGGGAGCTCCGCCCCAATGATCTTTTCTGCCATCCTCACCACTCTTTGCAACTTTCGTCTGTCATTCTCGTTTGCTCCTCCGAACCAGATTGTGATCAAGGAGCAAAGGACAGACTCTACTATGGCAGTGTAGAAGATGAGCAGCAGCTCCTGCGGGATGTTGAATTTCTTAAGTTGCCTCAGGAAGAATAACCGCTGCTGAGCCTTCTTGACAGTTGTAATGATGTTGGGACCCCATTTGAGGTCGCAGGAAATCTTTGTTCCTAGGAATTTGAAGGAGTCGACCCTCGACACTACTCTGTCAGATATTATGAGTGGGTGCATGGCATTTGGTTTTCTTCTGAAGTCCACCACCATATCCACCGTTTTGAGGGGGTTGAGGTCAAGGTTGTTTCCGCTACACCATTTAGTTAGCCGATCCACCTCCCGTCTGTATGCCGACTCGTTTCCATCCATGATTAGGCCGATAACCGTTGTGTCGTCTGCAAATTTTATAATTTTTACTGACTGTTCTGCTGAGGTGCAGTCGTTTGTGTAGAGGGAGAAGAGCAGGGGGGAGAGGACACATCCTTGAGGGGCACCGGTGCTAATTGTGCATGTGTTTGAAATGAATGCGCCTGCTTTCACCGCCTGTTTCCTTTTAGTCAGGAAGTCAGTGATCCAGGAGCATGTAGGTTCTGGGACTCCTAGTGAACGGAGTTTTGGCTCCAGGATGTGAGGGATGATAGTGTTGAATGCCGAGCTGAAATCATCAAATAGTATCCTTGCATAGGTGCCTGGACTGTCCAGGTGCTGTAGAATGTGGTGCAGCCCTAGGTTGACTGCATCCTCGACACTTCTGTTTGCTCGGTAGGCAAACTGCAGGGGGTCGAGGTGAGCATTTGTAACAACTCTCAGGTGGTTCAGCACCATACGTTCAAGCACTTTCATGACCACCGATGTTAGTGCAATCGGCCTGTAGTCATTGAGGTCTTTCGCAGTTGAGCTCTTGGGAACCGGGACGATAATTGAGGCTTTGAAGCAGGTGGGGACCTTGCACATTTCTAGTGAAGTGTTGAAAATCCTGGTAAAGATAGGGACGAGCTGTGTTGCACAGGTCTTGAGGGCAGATGGAGACACTCCATCTGGGCCTCCAGCTTTCCTAGGGTTGACCCTCTTGAACATTCCTTCTACCTCTGTTTGGTCCACCTGGAGAGTCTGGGGGTGGCAGTTTTGGAAGGAGGGTGGGCAAGCCATTTTGCCCCGGTCAGGGGTAGGACTGATGCAGGTAGCTTCCTTCTCGAACCTGCAGTAGAAATCGTTCAACTCGTTCACTAGTTTCTGGTGCATGGTGGAGGGGGTTCGAGAGATCTTGTAGTTGGTTATAGCTTGCATGCCTCTCCAAGCTGACGCGGGGTCGTTGGTTGACAGGTTGTTTGCCAGCTTGTCTGAGAATCTTTTTTTTGCCAGCTTGATTTCCCGTGTTAGGGAGTTCCTGGCCTGTTTGTACAGGACAATATAGACCCACGTCACCCCCTACTCACCCTTCATTACCAACCCCTCTCACCCTGAGCCAACCCTCTCTCACCCTGTGTCTTCTCATTCCATTGCATAATGTGAACTTTAGCTTTAGTCCTAATAACCTGACCCGTGCACAGGAGTTTCGGTGGGGCCCAAGCGGTGATCCTATCTGCAGATGGGCCAGGGGAAAACAATATAATAAGGGCTCTTGGTTCGCTGTGAGCGGGGTCGCTTTACTAGGGGGTGGGTGAATCCCACTTGGAGTCCTGGACAGGTTAGATCAGTCTCAGGTGTTGGTATGGAGGCCTTTAGGCCCTTATAGTTACCCTGTTTCCTTACCGGCAATGGGGGTGTGAGAGGGGCCTTGGGGGCCAGGCTGTTGCTGCCCTGTTCTTTCCTAGCAGTGTTCATGCAAAAAGGGTTTAGGGTTCTGTACTTGTGCTCTGTCATCAGGATGGGCCTCTGGGACAGGCGTCTCAATGGGGTGGCAGTCTATGTGCCTTACTAGTGGGCAAGTAACTGACAAACAGTGCCCTTGGGAGAAACTATTGCAGGGATACTGTGACTGGGTGCCCCGAGGGCTGACTTACTGTTGGCGTCTTCAGAGACTGGCAAGATGGCGGCCAAGGCGAATGGCGGGGTACAACCCGTCTTGCTCTCTGTATCACACTGGCTGTGGCCGCGGGGTCACGGGGATCACCACCGTCTGTGCGGCCTTCGAATGCTGGGCAGCACCCTCCTCTGTGCTGTTACTGTCCCCTCGTGGGTCGCTGGGACCAGCATGGGTTGGGCGCCTCCAATCTGCTCTACGGGCGCCTCTGTTCCCCCTGGAGTCCTTGCTGGGGCTCTCTCACCTATTCCCCCTGCCGCGCTATACGGCTGCCCCGCGTGGCTGGGGTCGGCGGGGGTTACCACCCTCTGTGCGGCACCAACCTTTACCTTCTGCTGGGGTCGGCGGGGGTCACGTGCTTCTAAGCGCCGTTTCTTGCTCCAGGCATGTCTCTCGGGTCAGGGGGGTCAGCGGGGGTCACGTGACGTCACCCGTCTCTCCCGCTGTGACTCTTCTGTCGCGCGCTGGTGCTGGCTCCCTTCTCAGCTGCTGGAGGTCGGCGGGGGTCACCGCTGACGTCACCCGCTCCTCCGTCCGTCCTCTCCTTCCTTCGCGGTGGGCGCTTCACTGCACGCCGGGGGTCGCACGCTGCTGACGGGCTCTCCCTCCTCTGCCCCACACGCTGGCACCCACGTGAGTCCTCAGCCCCCTTCCTCCTTTTTCGACCGCCTCTTCCTCTCCTTCTTCCTTCAATCCGGTACGTCCCTGGCCCCGTCAGTCACAGGCTGTAGGGGCAGGTTTAAGTTAACCCCCTACATTCCGGGGCTTAGAAATGTCTCCCACCTGTACCTTCCTCCCTCTAGTGTCAGTGCATGTCCTCGTGTTCTGTTGCTCCTCTTCCTGTGGAGAATGTCTCCCACCTGTACCTTCCTCCCTCTAGTGTCAGTGCATGTCCTCGTGTTCTGTTGCTCCTCTTCCTATGGAGAATGTCTCCCACCTGTACCTTCCTCCCCCTAGTGTCAGTGCATGTCCTCGTGTTCTGCTGCTCCTCTTCCTGTGGAGAATGTCTCCCACCTGTACCTTCCTCCCCCTAGTGTCAGTGCATGTCCTCGTGTTCTGCTGCTCCTCTTCCTGTGAAGAATGTCTCCCACCTGTACCTTCCTCCCCCTAGTGTCAGTGCATGTCCTCGTGTTCTGCTGCTCCTCTTCCTGTGACTAATGTCTCCCACCTGTACCTTCCTCCCTCTAGTGTCAGTGCATGTCCTCGTGTTCTGCTGCTCCTCTTCCTGTGACTAATGTGTAGACACCCAAAAGGAGTTACCTTATGGATGCGGTGAGGGTTGTGCTTCCCCGATCTCACGGATCTCAGTCGGGAGTCTTCTTGTGATGCAGGAATGGACACAGAACACTCGACTACCGGGTTAGGTTGACCTTTTATTTTCAAACCGGTCACTGAGAACGTCAACCTCTTTCAGTTAATAACTTAACAATATTATCCCAACAATTGGACAAAGTGCAATAACATTCAAGTAAACGGACATGTTTTACAGTGCAGTAAACATTCAAGTAAAAGGAAATGTTTTACCATAATGTCAGGCAATACAGAGAAGGAAACGTTTTACCAGCATACTAAACAGTGCAGACAAGGAAATGCTTTACCATAATACTAGGCATTACCCATTACTCCTATAATCAATCAGTGCTTCTGACCTCTATTTACCATAGATTCTTTGCATGCATATAACCTAGGGTTACCGGTAACCATTACCCTAACTAAAGTCTCGGACTGCAGGTCCTAATAACCTGACCCGTGCACAGGAGTTTCGGTGGGGCCCAAGCGGTGATCCTATCTGCAGATGGGCCAGGGGAAAACAATATAAGAAGGGCTCTTGGTTCGCTGTGAGCGGGGTCGCTTTACTAGGGCGTGGGTGAATCCCACTTGGAGTCCTGGACAGGTTAGATCAGTCTCAGGTGTTGGTATGGAGGCCTTTAGGCCCTTATAGTTACCCTGTTTCCTTACCGGCAATGGGGGTGTGAGAGAACCTTGGGGGCCAGGCTGTTGCTGCCCTGTTCTTTCCTAGCAGTGTTCATGCAAAAAGGGTTTAGGGTTCTGTACTTGTGCTCTGTCATCAGGATGGGCCTCTGGGACAGGCGTCTCAATGGGGTGGCAGTCTATGTGCCTTACTAGTGGGCAAGTAACTGACAAACAGTGCCCTTGGGAGAAACTATTGCAGGGATACTGTGACTGGGTGCCCCGAGGGCTGACTTACTGTTGGCGTCTTCAGAGACTGGCAAGATGGCGGCCAAGGCGAATGGCGGGGTACAACCCGTCTTGCTCTCTGTATCACACTGGCTGTGGCCGCGGGGTCACGGGGATCACCACCGTCTGTGCGGCCTTCGAATGCTGGGCAGCACCCTCCTCTGTGCTGTTACTGTCCCCTCGTGGGTCGCTGGGACCAGCATGGGTTGGGCGCCTCCAATCTGCTCTACGGGCGCCTCTGTTCCCCCTGGAGTCCTTGCTGGGGCTCTCTCACCTATTCCCCCTGCCGCGCTATACGGCTGCCCGGCGTGGCTGGGGTCGGCGGGGGTTACCACCCTCTGTGCGGCACCAACCTTTACCTTCTGCTGGGGTCGGCGGGGGTCACGTGCTTCTAAGCGCCGTTTCTTGCTCCAGGCATGTCTCTCGGGTCAGGGGGGTCAGCGGGGGTCACGTGACGTCACCCGTCTCTCCCGCTGTGACTCTTCTGTCGCGCGCTGGTGCTGGCTCCCTTCTCAGCTGCTGGAGGTCGGCGGGGGTCACCGCTGACGTCACCCGCTCCTCCGTCCGTCCTCTCCTTCCTTCGCGGTGGGCGCTTCACTGCACGCCGGGGGTCGCACGCTGCTGACGGGCTCTCCCTCCTCTGCCCCACACGCTGGCACCCACGTGAGTCCTCAGCCCCCTTCCTCCTTTTTCGACCGCCTCTTCCTCTCCTTCTTCCTTCAATCCGGTACGTCCCTGGCCCCGTCAGTCACAGGCTGTAGGGGCAGGTTTAAGTTAACCCCCTACATTCCGGGGCTTAGAAATGTCTCCCACCTGTACCTTCCTCCCTCTAGTGTCAGTGCATGTCCTCGTGTTCTGTTGCTCCTCTTCCTGTGGAGAATGTCTCCCACCTGTACCTTCCTCCCTCTAGTGTCAGTGCATGTCCTCGTGTTCTGTTGCTCCTCTTCCTGTGGAGAATGTCTCCCACCTGTACCTTCCTCCCCCTAGTGTCAGTGCATGTCCTCGTGTTCTGCTGCTCCTCTTCCTGTGGAGAATGTCTCCCACCTGTACCTTCCTCCCCCTAGTGTCAGTGCTTGTCCTCGTGTTCTGCTGCTCCTCTTCCTGTGAAGAATGTCTCCCACCTGTACCTTCCTCCCCCTAGTGTCAGTGCATGTCCTCGTGTTCTGCTGCTCCTCTTCCTGTGACTAATGTCTCCCACCTGTACCTTCCTCCCTCTAGTGTCAGTGCATGTCCTCGTGTTCTGTTGCCAGGGCCGAAACTAGGGTTTCTGGCGCCCGGGGCATTGCAGTCATTTGGTGCCCCCCCCCCCCCCCCCCCTTCTGAAAGCATACCTCCCAACTTTTGAAGCTTCGCAGCCGGGATCGGGGGGCGTGGCCTAATTTGGGGGCGTGGCCTATAATCGCGGCTCTTTCGCGAGGCCACGCCCCCATTTTGCCGCTATGGGGGCATGACCCAGAGGCTCTGTGAGCCTCTAGCCATGCCCCCAGCCCCCTGGCTGCGGGAATAGACGCTGTGCGCATGCACATAGCGTTTATTCCCCGCTGCTTAGCAGCTGACAGGGGGGACTCCCAACAGCCCCCCCACACCGCGGGACACTGCCGCCCGCGGGTGGGACAGCGGGACAGGCCCTGACAATCGGGACTGTCCCGATAAAATCGGGACTGTTGGGAGGTATGTAAAGGGGGACGGGGGGACCGGACCAAATGACGTCTTGTCCCTGGTGCCGGAGACCCCCCCCCTCCCCGCACAGTACTCTCACCGCCACGGCTGCTGCCCTTCTCCTCCTCATCCCATGCTGCTGCTGTCACCAGTGACCAGCCGTCCGACTCAGCCATGTGCGTCCTGCTGTGAATGGCCGGGCTGGGTCACGTGGGGCGGCGGCGGACCGCTGGGTGTGGCTGACCGCGGTCTGTGCAGCTGCCTGCTCTCCGGGCTTCCTCGCTCAGCCTCCTCTCCTCCTTTCACGCCGCAGCATGTGAGGCAAGAATGGTGTAGCCGCTGTAGCGGCATCTTAATTTGACTCCGTCCGTCTCCTACTAGCGCTGCGGCGGGAAGCGCTGATGACTTCAAAAAGACTTGCCGGACGCTGATTGGCTGAATTCAGCCAATCAGCGTCTGGCAAGTCTTTTCGAAGTCATCAGCGCTTCCTGAAGCTGCGCTAGTAGGAGACGGACGGAGTCAAAGTAAGATGCCGCAACAGCGTCTACACCTGTCACCAGACCTCCGCTGGCTGTCCCCGGACCTCACAGCGCCCCCCACCTCCAGCGTCCGGTGCGCGTGACCCCCCAGCCCCCCCCCCTAGTTACGGCCCTGCTGTTGCTCCTCTTACTGTGGAGAATGTCTCCCCCCTGTACCTTCCTCCCTATAGTGTCAGTGCGTGTCCTCGTGTTCTGCTGCTCCTCTTCCTGTGACGAATGTCTCCCACCTACCTTCCTCCCTCTAGTGTCAGTGCACGTCCTCGTGTTCTGTTGCTCCTCTTCCTGTGACGAATGTCTCCCACCTGTACCTTCCTCCCTCTAGTGTCAGTGCATGTCCTCGTGTTCTGCTGCTCCTCTTCCTGTGGTGAATGTCTCCCACCTGTACCTTCCTCCCTCTAGTGTCAGTGCATGTCCTCGTGTTCTGTTGCTCCTCTTCCTGTGATGAATGTCTCCCACCTGTACCTTCCTCCCTCTAGTGTCAGTGCAGTGGCGTAGCTTTGTTTGGGGCGCCCCCCCGCCATTAATGGGGGGGCACCCCCCCTCTCCCCCCCCAGGCTGCCCGTGCCCCCCGTGCCCCCTCCCCCATTGCCGCAGGCTTACCTGTCCGCCGCGCGTCCTGGCTCCCCTCCTGGCTTCAATTAATTCTATGCAGACGGACCACGATAAAATGGCCGCCCCCCATACCGCAGACAGTTTCAGAGAACGTCTGCTTAATGGGGCGGCCATTTTATCGTGGTCCGTCTCCATAGCATTGATTGAAGCCAGGAGGGGAGCCGGGACGCGCGGACACTGGACAGGTAAGCCTGCGGGGGATGGGGGGCGGCGGGATTACTATAGCACCACAGCCCCCCCGGCGCCCCCATATGCACAGCGCCCCCCCGCGACCGGGGGGGCTGCGGTGCTATAGCTACGCCACTGTGTCAGTGCGTGTCCTCGTGTTCTGCTGCTCCTCTTCCTGTGATGAATGTCTCCCACCTGCACCTTCCTCCCCCTAGTGTCAGTGCGTGTCCTCGTGTTCTGCTGCTCCTCTTCCTGTAAAGAATGTCTCCCACCTGTACCTTCCTCCCCCTAGTGTCAGTGCATGTCCTCGTGTTCTGCTGCTCCTCTTCCTGTGACTAATGTCTCCCACCTGTACCTTCCTCCCTCTAGTGTCAGTGCATGTCCTCGTGTTCTGCTGCTCCTCTTCCTGTGACTAATGTCTCCCACCTGTACCTTCCTCCCCCTAGTGTCAGTGCATGTCCTCGTGTTCTTCTGCTCCTCTTCCTGTGACTAATGTCTCCCACCTGTACCTTCCTCCCTCTAGTGTCAGTGCATGTCCTCGTGTTCTGTTGCTCCTCTTCCTGTGAAGAATGTCTCCCACCTGTACCTTCCTCCCTCTAGTTTCAGTGCATGTCCTTGTGTTCTGTTGCTCCTCTTCCTGTGAAGAATGTCTCCCACCTGTACCTTCCTCCCCCTAATGTCAGTGCATGTCCTCGTGTTCTGTTGCTCCTCTTCCTGTGACGAATGTCTCCCACCTGTACCTTCCTCCCTCTAGTGTCAGTGCGTGTCCTCGTGTTCTGCTGCTCCTCTTCCTGTGAAGAATGTCTCCCACCTGTACCTTGTTAAAGCCCTTGATATATTTGAAAGTTTCTATCATGTCCCCCCTTTCCCTTCTCTGCTCTAAAGTATACATATTAAGATCTTTTAGTCTTTCCTGGTACGTTTTGTGATGTAGGCCATGCACCATTTTAGTTGCTCTTCTTTGTACAGTCTCTGAGTTGGAACGTGTGTGTTGGGGGAGGTGCAGGGCTGGGGAACATGTGTGTTGGGTAAACTGCAGGGCTGGGGGACATGTGTGTTGGGTAAAGTGCAGGGCTGGGGGACATGTGTGTTGGGGGAGGTGCAGGGCTGAGGGACATGTGTGTTGGGGGAGGTGCAGGGCTGGGGAACATGTGTGTTGGGGGAGGTGCAGGGCTGGGGAACATGTGTGTTGGGTAAACTGCAGGGCTGGGGGACATGTGTGTTGGGTAAAGTGCAGGGCTGGGGGACATGCATACTTGCCTACTTTTGGAAACTAGTTTCAGGGAGATTTTAGATGGTGTGAGAGCTTTCATGGCACGCGGATGAAAGGGCATGTCATGTACGAAGAGATGGACGCCAAGTTACGCACACACACAAAAGAGGCCAGTGTTAGCCAGTGGTGCAAGTAGAAATTTTTCTCAGTGGTACTGGTAGCGCACGCCGCAGGCATGGTCATATGTCAAATGGGAGTGGTTACATGAAACTAGGGGAGTGGCTAAATGACAATAAGGGCAAGGCCACATTGAGCCACACCATAATTTTTATTTCACACACCGTAATACCATACTTGCCAACTTTTCAGCTGCCCTCTCCGGGAGAGGGCAGCCAGCTCTGGTAGGCAGGGGGGCGGGGCCACATCCGGGAGTGAAAAGAGGCGGTTCGGGGGCGTGGCCACACAGATGCTGCCCTGTTGGGGAGCGCGCCTACAGCGTCGCATCATTTTAGCCCCGCCCCCCTGTCCTGCAATGTTGGTATTTCAGGCATTTTACCCGTGGACCCCCCCGCCGAGGGACACATCGCGGGAGCTGGGGGGGATATGCGGGAGGATTGCCAACCTTTCCGGGGGGCCGGGAGGGGGACCCGATTTCCGGGACCCTCCCGGCCATTCCGGGAGGGTAGGCAACCCTGGGTTGCCTGGGGACATGTGTGTTGCAGGGCTAGGGGACATGTGTGTTGGGGGAGGTGCAGGGCTGGAGAAATATATATAATATATTATAGTCCTGAGTGATCTGGCTCTTCCTTTGAAGTACATTGCTGCGCACCGGGTGCCTGCACAGAAACTTATATATACTTTATTCCTAACGAACAATGAAACTGTGGGGGGGGGGGGGGGGCATTATTAGAAGTTTTGCCTAGGGTGCCAAACCGCCTTGCACCGGCCCTGCCACCACCCTCTCACCATGCAGCCTAACCCTTCCTCTTAGTGGCTGCTTGGCACAGGTAAGGAGACGCTGATGGATTGGCTGGGATGCTGCAGGATTACCTGAGGACTGGGCACTGTATAAGCTCTGCAGGGGGTTGGGTGGTAATGTCTGCGCAGCCAGCTCTCCCATCCCCAATGCCTCTATTTATTAGAACATGGAAGGTGCGACCACATGCAGTCAGACTGAGGCCCGCTGGAAGCAGATGGAGTGGGGACGCAGCAGATTGCAGGGACAGGTTGCTGGAGGGAACGCTGCAGATAGTATCATACACAGTGTGATTACAGCTATTACTGGCCACTTACAGGAACACTGAAGCAACACGATATTTGTCTGCCCGCAGATGACTAAGATACATTATATACACACACACACAACACAATGATATAATGTATGAGGAGGCAACACTCAGATACTGTAGATGCGTCATCATCAGAAACACGTCCTGTGTAACTGAATATATGATGCCATAGGATATCCATAGTACCTGGCCTGCGATTCGCCTAATAATGCCTCTTCCTGGGTATAATATATCACACTTACAGGGAGATGTATCAAACCTTTCAGAGAGATAAAGTAGCAGCATATATACATACATACATACATACATACATACATACATACATATGAGGTGAAATTAAATACACAATGAGCGATTTTTCCCCGGGGGTGGAAGACTTCCTTCAAAGCAGGACACAGGAGCAGAGCGGACTGGCTGCCGTGTGCCAGGCTGGGGAGCGAGAGACGATTGTCTGCCATGTTCTCTACTGGGGAGTGATAGTGGACTGGCTGCCATGTGCTCCGGTGCGGAGCAATAGAGGATGTGTGCCGAGCTGGGGAGAGTGAGGACTGGCTGCCATGTGCGGGGCTGGGAAGTGATAGAGGACTGGCTGCCATGTGCTCCGCTGGGGAGTGATAGAGGACTGGCTGCCGTGTGCCCAGCTGGGGAGTAATGGAGGACGGGCTGTCATGTGCGCAGCTGGGGAGTAATGGAGAACGGGCTGTCATGTGTGCAGCTGGGGAGTGATAGATGACTGGCTGCCGTGTGCCAGGCTGGGGAGTGATAATGGACTGGCTGCCGTGTGCCAGGCTGGGGTGTTATAGAGGACTGGCTGCCGTATGCCCAGCTGGGGAGTAATGGAGGACTGGGTGTCATGTGCCCAGCTGGGGAGTGATAGAGGACTGGCTTCCATGTGCGGGGCTGGGAAGTGATAGAGGACTGGCTGCCATGTGCTCCACTGGGGAGTGATAGAGGATTGGCTGCTGTGTGCCCAGCTGGGGAGTAATGGAGAACGGGCTGTCATGTGCGCAGCTGGGGAGTGATAGATGACTGGCTGCCGTGTGCCAGGCTGGGGAGTGATAGAGGACTGGCTGCCGTGTGCCAGGCTGGGGAGTGATAGATGACTGGCTGCCGTGTGCCCAGCTGGGGAGTAATGGAGGACTGGCTGTCATGTGCCCAGCTGGGGAGTGATAGAGGACTGGCTTCCATGTGCGGGGCTGGGAAGTGATAGAGGACTGACTGCCATGTTCTTCTCTGGGGAGTGATTGAGGATTGGCTGCCGTGTGCCCAGCTGGGGAGTAATGGAGGACTGGCTGTCATGTTCCCAGCTGGGGAGTGATAGAGGACTGGCTTCCATGTGCGGGGCTGGGAAGTGATAGAGGACTGGCTTCCATGTGTCGGGCTGCGGAGTGATAGAGGACTGGCTGCCATGTTCTCCTCTGGGGAGTGATAGAGGACTGGCTGCCATGTTCTCCGCTGGGAAATGATAGAGGACTGGCTTCCATGTGCTGGGCTGGGGAGTGATAGAGGACTGGCTGCCATGTTCTAGTCTGAGAAGTGATAGAGGACTGGCTGCCATGTTCTCCTCTGAGGAGTGATAGAGGACTGGCTTCCATGTACCGGGCTGGGGAGTGATAGAGGACTGGCTGCCATGTGCCCAGCTGGGGAGTGATAGAGGACTGTCTGCCATGTACCGGGCTGGGGAGTGATAGAGGATTGGCTGCTGTGTGCTCAGCTGGGGAGCGATAGAGGACTAACTGGTGATTGATAGTGGACTGGCTGTCGTGTGTCGGGCTGGGGAGTGATAGAGGACTGGCTGCTGTGTGCCAGGGCTGGGAAATGATAGTGGACTGTCTGCCATGTGCCCAGCTGGGGAGTGATAGAGGACTAACTGGTGATTGATAGAGGACTGGCTGCCATGTGCCCAGCTGGGGAGCAATAGAGGACTGGCTGACGTGTGCTCCACTGGGGAGCAATAGAGGACTGGCTCTTCTGTCTTCCCAGCTCTAACCAATCCACGTGTCCGGTTCTGCATGTCCACCCGCTGGATTTCACTCCAGTACCCTCCGGTTGTCCGCGTCCCTTCACGTCCTGCTCCGTCCTTCCTGACTTCGGTTCCACCTCCGCCAACCCTTTCAGTTTTTTTTCAAATTGGATGCTTTAGCCTTCACGCCATCTTCATTTATTTGCAGTCGTCTAATCCGTTCATCAATAAATAACTTTCTTCTCCGGTGCCAAGTAATCAGCCATCATATTTGTTATAATACAGAGACTTCTTCGCAGTCTTCATAGCCTTCTTTACGTTTAAAAGACTTACTTTAAAGACTTTATTTGAGACCAACCCATTTAGTTTTTCGCCCCTTCTCAAAGACGTATTTGAGTATACCTTCCTTTCAGTTCCCAGACTTCCCCAAGGGACATTATCTTGTTTCAACCATTGGTCCTAGAGTGGTTCCTGAGCACCACATGAACCCTCCCAGTCCTCCGCCTGTGACAGTTTGCACTGACCCTATGGATTTGAGTGGGAATCAGGGACTTCCCGCGGACCATTTACAAGGAATCATAACTCACTTCGAACAATTGTAGTTGTCCCAGCGGCAATAGCTCAATTTCTTCAGAGTCTCTCACCTCCTCAACATTCTGCCACAGCTCTTTCTGCGACCACAGCAGAGACTGTTCCTGTAGCTTCTTCAACTCCAGCTCCATCTTCAGTGGCACCTGGACATCTTAATTTGCATACACCAAACAAGTTTGATGGCTCCCCAAAGGCATGTCATGGGTTTCTAAACCAATGTGACGTTCACTTCACTCTCCAAATATCCATTTTTCCCATACCTAAATCGCAGGTGTTCCTCCTGACCGGTCCAGCTTTAGACTGGGTTTCCCCATTGTGGAAGCAATCTGACCAACTACTGTCTGACTATTCAGGATTCATTTCCACCTTTCAACGTATCTTTGACGAATCAGGAAGAGTGTCTCCGCAGCTTCCGAAATCCTGAGAATTCGACAAGGCAGTCGTGAGGTCAGTCAATATGTGGTTTAATTTCAAACACTGGCTTCTGAACTAAGATGGAACGAGGAGGCTCTGTTGTCAGCTTTCTGGAATGGGCTCTTCAGTCGGCTAAAGGACGAACTGGCTACACGAGATATGCCCTCTACATTAGACGATCTCATATGTGTAATAAGGTGGATTTGCGTTTCCAGGAACGACAAATGGAGAGAAACCGGGTTGATCATCTCAAGTTCCGACCTTTTCTCAAACCAACCTCAACGCTGAGAGCCAGCCCTCCATCAACCCTTCCATCTGAGGAGCCCATGCAGGTCAACCACTTTCGCTTGTCTCCGGAAGAGAGAGCCCGCAGAAGAAAGAGAATTTATGCATATATTGTGGGTCTCCCTCTCACGTGGTATCTTCCTCGTCGACCGGGAAACGATCTCTTCTAATCGGCAAGGGAGAGGCCAGATTGGGAGTGATAGTCACTTCTTCTACCATGACCGAATCTTCTATTTTTGTCAGTCTCACCACTCCCCAAGAACCAGTCCGGATAAAAGCATTTTTGAACTCTGGGCCGCCGGCAATGCTCTCTTCCAACCTGGCCATTTGGGCAACCACTTTACTCAACAGCAGTCGATGGCAGCCAAATTCCTGATGCTCAGGTTACTTGCGGAACCGTTTCCCTACTACTTCAAGTAGGAGCCCTACATCAAGAGATGATAGACTTTGTAGTCATTCCCAAATCCTTCCATGATTTGGTACTTGGAATGCCTTGGTTGTCGAAACATAATCCTCATATAAACTGGGACACCATGGAGATCAAGGCCTGGGGCACTAACTGCTTTGCTTCCTGTCTACCTCATATAATTCCTCCTCATCAAACACTTCCAGAGAGGACTGAATCTTCCTTGCCATCTCAATATGCCTCCTTTTGTGACATCTTTAGTAAAGGAGGTGCCGATATATTCTTCCACCTCATCATACGTTGGATTGACCCATCAAACTAATGCCCAGGAAGACTCCCCGTGGATGCATCTTCCCGTTGTCTGTTCCTGAGACCGAAGCCAGGTCCAAATACATTCAAGAAAACCTACAAAAAGGGTTAATCTGACATTCAACCTCACCCACAGGTGCCGGCTTATTTTTCGTTAAGAAGGATGGGACCTTTAAGCCATGTATCAATTATCGAGGCTTGAATGACATCACGATAAGAAAATGATACCCATTACCCCTGATCACCGATTTATTGGACAATGTCAAAGGATCCACCATCTTCTCCAAAACTGGGTCTGCGAGGTGCCTACAATCTGATCCGTATTAGGCCCGGAGACTAATGGAAGACAGCGTTTAATACTCAGGACAGACACTATGAGTATTTGGTAATGCCGTTCGGGGTGTGTAATGCCCCTGAGGTCTTTCAAAAATTTGTCAATGACATCTTCCGTTACATGCTCTACCACTCCATTGTCGTTTACTTAGATGACATACCCATTTTCAATTCAGACATATCAACACATTGACGGACAGTGAAGGAGGTGCTTTCACGACTTCTTAAAAACCATCTTTTCTGTAAGTTGGAGAAGTGTGTCTTCGAGGTTCCCTGAGTTCCCTTCCTAGGTCATATTCTATCCCGGATGGGCCTAGAGATGGATCCTGTTAAGATCAAAGCTATTCAAGATTGGACAGCCCCAACAACCCTTAAAGGAATACAGAGATTCCTGGTGTTTTCTAACTATTATCATAGGTTTATTCGCAACTTTTCTTCCATAGCGGCTCCCCTTACAGCCCTCACTCGGAAAGGGGCAGATCCTCCCCACTGGCCTCCAGAAGCCATGTCTGCCTTTCTGCAACTGAAACAGGACTTCATGACGGCACCCATTCTCCTTTAGCCAGACAGCAACAAACCATTCTTTCTGGAGGTCAATGCATCATCTGAGGGGGTAGGTGCAGAGGGTTAGAGATTACAGCCTTGAGCCTACTTCTCAAAGAAATTTCTCCCGGCGGAAAAGAACTACCCTATTGGAGAGGAGGAATTGTTGGCTATCAAATTGGCTTTGGCGGCCCGACATAGAGTCACTGTTTACTCCGGTCATAACAATCTGTCGTTCATACGGAACGTACAGTGCCTCACCTCTCGTCAAGCCCATTGGACCATGTTCTTCGAATGCTTCAACTTTCAAATTATATACCGTCCAGCAACTCAAAATGGCAAAGCAGATGCTCTCTCTCGATCCATTGATTCTGACGCTAGCGAGACGTGTCAACCACAGCCCATCCTGAATCTATTAGTTTTTGCCCAAACCACACCCCATCCTATGCCTCCTCCAGGGAAGACTTTTGTCCCAAAGTCTGATCTGATTGCTTTGAGAAAGCCGCTGAGAACATAAAGCAGGCGGGGAAACGCGTCAGCAACATTAGAATTCCAACACTTTCAGTTTTACACTCCATCTAACAACAAGAACCTGAATAAGCTCCGGATAAAGCTGCATACCATCGGTAATTCAGTACCATCAGCTGGGAGGAGAGGGTCCTACACTCTGTGTCAACACTGAAGGTAATTAAAATCCAATGTCTGGCCAGACACAAAAGGACAAAAACTAACCAAATGCATGCCTGTTGGTTATACTAACCATATTAACATCCGTATCTGCAGAGACTTGCAAATCAATACCCATCTCGCTTGTGTGTATGCTTATGATTAAAAGGGACTAACATCACCTTTATAACATCGTTTGATTGCAAATTAACTCCATCCAGCAGGGGGCGCACTAGACCTATTACCGGTATAATTCTAATAGAATCAATGAGATTTTTAATCAACAAGGCCGATTGTGACATTGTATTTATTTGTATTTCTGTATTTTATTTTCTACTTTTTATTCAATTTTTTTTATACTTTATAATTAAATTTCCTGTTTAATTAACTACCTCGACCATTGCGCAGTTTTGTTTTGTCTTGTCTGTTTTGTATCTTGTCCTGAGGAGTCTGAGCACCTCCCCACAAAACAGCAGCAGTTGGTCGTAGGAGCAAAACCCTGTTTTGGGTTTTCACAAAAATAATTGAAAAACTTTGTTCCATTTGACATAAAGCGCCAGACTATTCTTTTTCTTTTTGTCCCAAAGGACTTGCAAAAAAAGATCCTGCTGTGGGCTCAGTCCTCTCATTTTGCCGGTCACCCAGGAGTACAAAAGACTTGTTTCTTCGACGGTCATACTGGTGGCCAACCATGCGCTCAGATGTGAATAGTTTTGTTACCTCGTGCATTCTTTGCGCCCAACATAAATCCTCTCGAACATCATATGCTGGTACCCTTTGTCCTCTACCCGTACCAACTCATCTAGGGACACACTTACCTATGGACTTAATTTCGGATCTCCCAGCCTTCAAAGTAAACACAGTAATTCTTCCCAATAAAAGCTCTTCCTTCCGCTCCGGCTTTGGCAGAACTTTTCATTTCCACAATTTTCAAGTAGTCTCAGATCGGGGAGTTCAATTCATAGCCAGGTTCTGGAGATCTCTATGTTCCGCAATGCAGATCAAACTCAAATTCTCATCTGCCTATTACCCACAAACAAATGGCCAGACAGAACGTGTCATCCAGGACTTGGTTCTTCTTACATCTCTTTATTGCCTCCTCTCAAGATGATTGGACGGATTTATTACCTTGGGCCGAATTCGCACACAATAATTCCTATCACTCCTCCTAATTCCGGAACTCCAGCCATCTTGGATGAGGGCCAAATGCTAATTGGGCCAGCCAGTGTAGATCTTGCCCCACTGAGCTGGCTATCCAATGGCAGCTGGTCCCTAGGTACTTGGGGAAGCTGCCTAGGCCAATCCAGCATCAGTGCAAAAGTCTTCCTTTGCTAATCGCTTCAGGAGACTCCTGGCTCACTTTGGCTCATTACTGTCCTCTGCAGTTTGGTTGTCATTCCGGTCCTTAGTGCCGCAGTCTTCCCAGCAATAACCAATCCACTTGTCCGGTTCTGCCTGTCCACCCGCTGGATTTCACTCCGGTACCCTCCGGTTGTCAGCCACCCTTCACGTCCCGCTCCATCCTTCCTGAGTCCGGTTCCACCTCAGCCAACCCTTCTCCACCTCATTGTTCCAGCTACATTCCACGTCTTTCAGTTTGTTCAAATTGGATGCTTCAGCCCTTACACCATCTTCATTTCATGGCACTCGTCTAGTCCATTCATCAATAAATAACTTTCATCTACGGGGCCAAGTAATCAGTCATCATATCCATTGTTATACAGAGACAATCCACAAGAGAGTGTAGCCTTCTTTACGTTTATAAGCCTTTCTTTAAAGACTTTATTTGAGACCAACCCATTTAGTTTTCGCCCCTTCTCAAAGACGTATTTTGGTACTTATTTCCTAGCACGGCGCCCATCGCATAAGATTGTATGCCTTAATTAAGGCATACAATCTATACAATTGAAAATATTTTTAATTGTATGTACAATATGGATGGATCTCATCTTATGTATCTCATGGATCCATGAGATCTATGAGATCCATAAGATGCCATAACATAAAAATCGTAATAAAACCCCCAATAACCATTGTTAACGCCACCTGCACTATCAACACCAACCAGAAGCGTGGCGAGCGCAGCGAGCCCGCGAGGGGCTGCGGTACGCGTCCTCCGACCTTTTTCATACCCCCACTTGCCACGTCGGCGTGGAGTTGATTTTATATAGTGTGGCGAGCGCAGCAAGCCACAGAGCCCGAAGCGTGGAGAGCGCAGCGAGCCCCGCGAGGGGACACGGACTACTTCACATGTATTCCGCGTCCCTTCGCGGGGCTCGCTGCGCTCGCCACGCTTCGGGCTCGGTGGATCGCTGCGCTCGCCACACTATATATATATTCAACTCCACGCCGACGTGGATAGTGGGGGTATGAAAAGGTCAGAGGATGCGTACTGCCGCCTCTCGCGGGCTCGCTGCGCTCGCCATGCTTCAGGTTAGCGTCAATAGAAATTGGGGTTTTGGGGGCTTTTTACATTGGAATAAATGTAAGATTGGGTCTCAGGGACCATTTCACATTGATTCCAATGTAAAAATCTCGTCGATCGCGTCGATTGCATCTTATGCCGCACAAACACATAAGATGCATACAATGCTTGTGATATCGCCCCGACACATACAATCTACACTAAGTACCCGTATTTTAGAATACCTTCCTTTCAGTTCCCAGACTTCCCCAAGAGACTTTGGGCGACATTTAACAGGAGTCGATTTCTGTTTTTTTTTTGCGATGTTTTCGCATAAAAACGGCGATTTCTATTTTTTTCGCATTTTTGGGCAAAATCGCACATTTAATAGGGTGCGCAACGGTCCGTTTTTCACATTTTTTTGGGCGATAAATCGCACTTTCTAAAAAGCGCATTAAAAAATTGCACTTAATTCGCATCCAGATGTTTTCGCACAGAAAAGTATACAAATCGCTTATTTAATAGCATGCGCAAACGCAAATCGTATTTTTTTGGTCTATATAATTCGCACTTTTTTCAGACCAGGGTCTGATGTGCGAATTGGTCAGAGACATGCACAGATCATTGTGATCTGTGCATGTTTCTGGTGTAAAAATAGAGTAAAAAAAAAAAAAACGGAAAAAGAAACCGGCGTGGGGTCCGCCCTCCTGATCATAACCAGCCCCGGGCTCAAAGAGCCGGTCCTGGTCTCATAAAATCATGGGGCAAAACAAACCCTATTTGTTTTGCCCCATGATTTTATGAAACCAGGACCGGCTCTTTGAGCCCGGGGCTGGTTATGCTCAGGAGGGGAGACCTCATGCCGGTTTTTTTTTAACCAGAAATCGCAAGTTTTGAAATGTGTACATTTTCATGACTTAAAATCGCCACAAATCGCACCATATCACACTTTTTATCTGCTTATGTGATAAATCGTCTCGATTTATCACATGTAAACCCGGGGAGCAGCAGGAGAGCAGGGTCTGGGAGGGGGGGGGGGGGGGGCTGCAGGAGAGGGTCTGTGGCAGGGGGCGCTGCGGGGACCGGAGAGTCAGCAGCGGCGAGCGGCGGGAGCATAAAAAAAAATCCTATTCAAAATCTGGGCGGCCGCCCAGTCTTTTGAATAGGATTTTCCTATTCTCTTGCTCGCTGCAGGGTCCGGTGTACTGGCGAGAGAAAATCCTATTTAAAATGTTGAGCTGCTGGGACACTGCTGGGCTGCTGGTGGGGTGCGCTGCTAGAAGGGCAGAGGCAGGGTGCAGGGGACGCTGCGGGGGACAGTGACAGTAACAGAGAGCCGGGCAGGGGGAGGCGGGAGCTGTCAGTGCTAAGAAAAAAAAAGCCCATACAATGAATGGGCAGCCTGTGATTGGCTGAGCGCTCTCTCAGCCAATTGCTGACTGGCTAAGGGAGCGCTCAGCCAATCATAGGCTGCCCATTCATTGTATGGGCTTTTTTTCCAGCACTGACAGCTCCCGGCTCCCCCTGCCCGACTCTCTGTTACTGCCACCTCTGTGTCACTGTCCCCCGCAGCGTCCGCTGCCTCTGCCCTACTAGCAGCGTCCCCCGCCATCCGCCCCGCAGCGTCCCAGCCACCCTGCTCCCTCCACCTTCCCGAAGCACAGCTCCCTCCTCCGGCATCCCCTGTCCAGCTGCACATAAGATTTAGCAAATCTTATGTGCAGCCGGTCCGACCTCCCGACTCCGATCCAATGCACACGGGACCGCGCATCGGGTCGGACCGGGTGTCTAGACATGCGATTTGGTCCGATTTCACTGCCCGATTCATCTGAATCGGGTGAAATTGGGACCAAATCGCATAGTGTATGGGGGCCTTTACTGCCATGTGCCGGGCTGGGCAGTGATAGAGGACTGGCTGCCGTGTGCTGGGCTGGGGAGCGATAGAGGACTGGCTGCCATGTGCTGGACTGGGGAATAATAGAGGACTGGCTGCCGTGTGCTGGGCTGGGGAGTGATAGAGGACTGGCTGCCGTGTGCTCTGCTGGGGAGCGATTGAGGACTGGCTACTGTGTGCAGGGCTGGGGAGAGTGAGGACTGGCTGCCGTGTGCCTGGCTGCGGAGTGATAAAAGACTGGCTGCCATGTGCTCCGCTGGGGAGAGTGAGGACTGGCTGCCGTGTGCCGGGCTGGGGAGTGATAGAGGACTGGCTGTCGTGTGCTCCGCTGGGGAGAGTGAGGACTGGCTGCCGTGTGCCGGGCTGGGGAGTGATAGAGGACTGTCTGGCGTGTGCTCCGCTGGGGAGAGTGAGAATTGGCTGCCGTGTGCCGGGCTGGGGAGTGATAGAGGACTGGCTGTCGTGTGCTCCGCTGGGGAGAGTGAGGACTGGCTGTCATGTGCAGTAATGGAGAGTGATAGAGGACTGGCTGCCGTGTGCTCGGCTGGGGAGCGATTGAGGACTGGCTGCTGTGTGCAGGGCTGGGGAGAGTGAGGACTGGCTGCCGTGTGCCGGGCTGGGGAGTGATAGAGGACTGGCTGTCGTGTGCTGGGCTGGGGAGCGATAGAGGACTGGCTGCCATGTGCTGGGCTGGGGAATAATAGAGGACTGGCTGCCGTGTGCTGGGCTGGGGAGTGATAGAGGACTGGCTGTCGTGTGCTCTGCTGGGGAGAGTGAGGACTGGCTGTCATGTGCAGTAATGGTGAGTGATAGAGGACTGGCTGCCGTGTGCTCTGCTGGGGAGCGATTGAGGACTGGCTACTGTGTGCAGGGCTGGGGAGAGTGAGGACTGGCTGCCGTGTGCCTGGCTGTGGAGTGATAGAAGACTGGCTGCCATGTGCTCCGCTGGGGAGAGTGAGGACTGGCTGCCGTGTGCCGGGCTGGGGAGTGATAGAGGACTGGCTGTCGTGTGCTCCGCTGGGGAGAGTGAGGACTGGCTGCCGTGTGCCGGGCTGGGGAGTGATAGAGGACTGTCTGGCGTGTGCTCCGCTGGGGAGAGTGAGGACTGGCTGCCGTGTGCCGGGCTGGGGAGTGATAGAGGACTGGCTGTCGTGTGCTCCGCTGGGGAGAGTGAGGACTGGCTGTCATGTGCAGTAATGGAGAGTGATAGAGGACTGGCTGCCGTGTGCTCGGCTGGGGAGCGATTGAGGACTGGCTGCTGTGTGCAGGGCTGGGGAGAGTGAGGACTGGCTGCCGTGTGCCGGGCTGGGGAGTGATAGAGGACTGGCTGTCGTGTGCTGGGCTGGGGAGCGCTAGAGGACTGGCTGCCATGTGCTGGGCTGGGGAATAATAGAGGACTGGCTGCCGTGTGCTGGGCTGGGGAGTGATAGAGGACTGGCTGTCGTGTGCTCTGCTGGGGAGAGTGAGGACTGGCTGTCATGTGCAGTAATGGTGAGTGATAGAGGACTGGCTGCCGTGTGCTCTGCTGGGGAGCGATTGAGGACTGGCTGCTGTGTGCAGGGCTGGGGAGAGTGAGGACTGGCTGCCGTGTGCCTGGCTGTGGAGTGATAGAAGACTGTCTGCCATGTGCTCCGCTGGGGAGAGTGAAGACTGGCTGCCGTGTGCCGGGCTGGGGAGTGATAGAGGACTGGCTGTCGTGTGCTCCGCTGGGGAGAGTGAGGACTGGCTGCCATGTGCTGGGCTGGGGAGTGATAGAGGACTGTCTGGCATGTGCTCCGCTGGGGAGAGTGAGGACTGGCTGCCGTGTGCCGGGTTGGGGAGTGATAGAGGACTGGCTGTCGTGTGCTCCGCTGGGGAGAGTGAGGACTGGCTGTCATGTGCAGTAATGGAGAGTGATAGAGGACTGGCTGCCGTGTGCTCGGCTGGGGAGCGATTGAGGACTGGCTGCTGTGTGCAGGGCTGGGGAGAGTGAGGACTGGCTGCCGTGTGCCGGGCTGGGGAGTGATAGAGGACTGACTGTCGTGTGCTGGGTTGGGGAGTGATAGAGGACTGGCTGTCGTGTGCTCCGCTGGCGAGAGTGAGGACTGGCTGTCATGTGCAGTAATGGGGAGTGATAGAGGACTGGCTGCCGTGTGCTCTGCTGGGGAGCGATTGAGGACTGGCTGCTGTGTGCAGGGCTGGGGAGAGTGAGGACTGGCTGCCGTGTGCCTGGCTGCGGAGTGATAGAAGACTGTCTGCCATGTGCTCCGCTGGGGAGAGTGAGGACTGGCTGCCGTGTGCCGGGCTGGGGAGTGATAGAGGACTGGCTGTCGTGTGCTCCGCTGGGGAGAGTGAGGACTGGCTGCCGTGTGCTGGGCTGGGGAGTGATAGAGGACTGTCTGGCATGTGCTCCGCTGGGGAGAGTGAGGACTGGCTGCCGTGTGCTGGGCTGGGGAGTGATAGAGGACTGGCTGTCATGTGCTCCGCTGGGGAGAGTGAGGACTGGCTGTCATGTGCAGTAATGGAGAGTGATAGAGGACTGGCTGCCGTGTGCTCGGCTGGGGAGCGATTGAGGACTGGCTGCTGTGTGCAGGGCTGGGGAGAGTGAGGACTGGCTGCCGTGTGCCGGGCTGGGGAGTGATAGAGGACTGGCTGTCGTGTGC
Organism: Crinia signifera; assembly: GCF_055691185.1. Taxonomy (NCBI): domain Eukaryota; kingdom Metazoa; phylum Chordata; class Amphibia; order Anura; family Myobatrachidae; genus Crinia; species Crinia signifera. The sequence goes on along the minus strand of NC_139223.1, from coordinate 159,437,888 downwards.
TGGGTTGGGGAGTGATAGAGGACTGGCTGTCGTGTGCTCCGCTGGCGAGAGTGAGGACTGGCTGTCATGTGCAGTAATGGGGAGTGATAGAGGACTGGCTGCCGTGTGCTCTGCTGGGGAGCGATTGAGGACTGGCTGCTGTGTGCAGGGCTGGGGAGAGTGAGGACTGGCTGCCGTGTGCCTGGCTGCGGAGTGATAGAAGACTGTCTGCCATGTGCTCCGCTGGGGAGAGTGAGGACTGGCTGCCGTGTGCCGGGCTGGGGAGTGATAGAGGACTGGCTGTCGTGTGCTCCGCTGGGGAGAGTGAGGACTGGCTGCCGTGTGCTGGGCTGGGGAGTGATAGAGGACTGTCTGGCATGTGCTCCGCTGGGGAGAGTGAGGACTGGCTGCCGTGTGCCGGGCTGGGGAGTGATAGAGGACTGGCTGTCGTGTGCTCCGCTGGGGAGAGTGAGGACTGGCTGTCATGTGCAGTAATGGAGAGTGATAGAGGACTGGCTGCCGTGTGCTCGGCTGGGGAGCGATTGAGGACTGGCTGCTGTGTGCAGGGCTGGGGAGAGTGAGGACTGGCTGCCGTGTGCCGGGCTGGGGAGTGATAGAGGACTGGCTGTCGTGTGCTGGGTTGGGGAGTGATAGAGGACTGGCTGTCGTGTGCTCCGCTGGCGAGAGTGAGGACTGGCTGTCATGTGCAGTAATGGGGAGTGATAGAGGACTGGCTGCCGTGTGCTCTGCTGGGGAGCGATTGAGGACTGGCTGCTGTGTGCAGGGCTGGGGAGAGTGAGGACTGGCTGCCGTGTGCCTGGCTGCGGAGTGATAGAAGACTGTCTGCCATGTGCTCCGCTGGGGAGAGTGAGGACTGGCTGCCGTGTGCCGGGCTGGGGAGTGATAGAGGACTGGCTGTCGTGTGCTCCGCTGGGGAGAGTGAGGACTGGCTGCCGTGTGCTGGGCTGGGGAGTGATAGAGGACTGTCTGGCATGTGCTCCGCTGGGGAGAGTGAGGACTGGCTGCCGTGTGCTGGGCTGGGGAGTGATAGAGGACTGGCTGTCGTGTGCTCCGCTGGGGAGAGTGAGGACTGGCTGTCATGTGCAGTAATGGAGAGTGATAGAGGACTGGCTGCCGTGTGCTCGGCTGGGGAGCGATTGAGGACTGGCTGCTGTGTGCAGGGCTGGGGAGAGTGAGGACTGGCTGCCGTGTGCCGGGCTGGGGAGTGATAGAGGACTGGCTGTCGTGTGCTGGGTTGGGGAGTGATAGAGGACTGGCTGTCGTGTGCTCCGCTGGCGAGAGTGAGGACTGGCTGTCATGTGCAGTAATGGGGAGTGATAGAGGACTGGCTGCCGTGTGCTCTGTTGGGGAGCGATTGAGGACTGGCTGCTGTGTGCCGGGCTGGGGAGAGTGAGGACTGGCTGCTGTGTGCTGGGCCGGGGAGAGTGAGGACTGGCTGCTGTGTGCCGGGCTGGGGAGAGTGAGGACTGGCTGCTGTGTGCTGAGATGGGGAGAGTGAGGACTGGCTGTCGTGTGCTCCGCTGGGGAGAGTGGGGACTGGCTGTCATGTGCAGTAATGGAGAGTGAGGACTGGCTGCCGTGTGCTCTGCTGGGGAGCGATTGAGGACTGGCTGCTGTGTGCAGGGCTGGGGAGAGTGAGGACTGGCTGCCGTGTGCCGGGCTGGGGAGTGATAGAGGACTGGCTGTCGTGTGCTCCGCTGGGAGAGTGAGGACTGGCTGCCGTGCGCCGGGCTGGGGAGTGATAGAGGACTGGCTGTCGTGTGCTCCGTTGGGGAGAGTGAGGAATGGCTGCCGTGTGCCGGGCTGGGGAGTGATAGAGGACTGGCTGTCGTGTGCTCCGCTGGCGAGAGTGAGGACTGGCTGTCATGTGCAGTAATGGGGAGTGATAGAGGACTGGCTGCCGTGTGCTCTGCTGGGGAACGATTGAGGACTGGCTGCTGTGTGCCGGGCTGGGGAGAGTGAGGACTGGCTGCTGTGTGCTGGGCCGGGGAGAGTGAGGACTGGCTTCTGTGTGCTGGGTCGGGGAGAGTGAGGACTGGCTGCCGGGTGCTGGGCCGGGGAGAGTGAGGACTGGCTGCTGTGTGCTGGGTCAGGGAGAGTGACAGAGGACTGGCTGATTTGAAAAATATGGGGAGGCAAAAGAGGTAGGGTTTCCCTGTATTTTTTTTAGGACTCTATTAGTCAGTAAGGTAATGCCACAGCCGGGGTACACTTTTTTTTGTTTAGGTCCCTGCGGCTATGACAGTACCCCCCCAACTAGTCAGGGGGAAGGAGATTCCTCTCAATAAAGGGGTCCCGAACCTGGCAGGGCACCCAATGGCAAGGGCTGAAGCCTGGGAATATCCCTGGAACCCCTGTGAGCTGGGTGCTAGCCTTCTAGTGTAACAATTTGTAAGAATATATTTTTTGGAACTAAATGTTTGCTGGAACCACAACACAAAAATACAAACACTCAGGAACACAATCAGACACACCATGACAGGATAACTTTAATAAACACAAACACTCACACACTCACCTATGTTGACATGTGGGCTCAGTCCACTTGTCCAGTAGTAATCCATTGGAGGTTCCTGTGGGAAAAATACTCACCTAATCCAGTGTAGACCACGTCCTCTTTGGTCTATGTAGGTACCAGACTGAGGAGCAGCATTTGTTTTCACATGCTACTTCTCCGCGTAAATGACAGGGATTCCGCTGACTTTTGTCAATGGGAACCCACTCAGCCGATGATTGGCTCTCCATGTACAACTCACTTAATGGTACCAAAATAACATGGATTTCTATGATGGGAACCGTCTGACTGCAAAGTTAATTGGAGGAAACCACAAGGGTAATAGGGGTCACCCTTGTGATTTTCTTTAATTCACTTTGTGGTCAGATTTTCTACTGTGATTTTTCATTTGTAAATGAGCAAAATGTTTGGTTTATTAAATTTGCCAATCGGAGAATGGGACATTCGTACCCATTTAATCCCATTCATAAAGTGGGTGGAGATAAAGTAGCAGCCAATCAGTACCCAACTGCCATATTACAGGCAATACAGGCCGCTGATGGGATGGCATATTGCATATCACTTCCTTTCATTGCCCCCCCCCCCCCACCCCGTGGCTGCGGGATGGACCTCAGGCTGTGAGTGACTGGGGGCAGCTCCCAGAATGCTAAGCAGACACCACAGTTAATATGGCAGATTCCATTACCAGTGAGTTTTGTATTGTGACATCAGCAATAGTATCCCGCGGGTTACTAACCTAACGTGTGAACTGTGCTCATCTGCCAATCAGGCACCATTACACAGCTATGGGGGTGTTGCTGGGCATTGCGGTACATCTGTATCCTGATGTATATTGGGATTGGCGGGTGTTGCAGGCAGCACTGCTGAGTATTGTTACTGTGATGATGTGTAGCACATGCGTGTTTGTGACGTGTGTAGGAATATACATACATATAAGGAGACGTGTATGCATGTGCCCCTCCCTGTATGAGCAGATGTGACAGCATTGTGTTAGATTAGTGTAGGGCTGTGTGGTGCCTGTTGTGACTTATACACGTGTTATAATAAGCACGCACTGGACATTGTGCAGGTTCCTGGCCACTGATTAACGCTGAATTTAAAATGCAGAACTTTGTCCGGGATAGTTCCAGGCTCCCAGCTGCAAATTCCACGTTCCCAGGCAAATACTCAGCCAGCTGCAAATGCTCCAACCAATTACCCAATTACCAGAGAGTACTCAGCGCCCAACAGATCACTTCACAAAGCGCACGGCAGCTCCGAGCCGCACGGCTGACAAGTGGCATCCCTGTCACTTCCCAACGACCAATCAGCAAATATATATATATATATATATATATATATATATATATAGCTGAGAAAGAAATAGCGGCACTCGGAGTCTGGGTGAAAAATCAACTTGTCTTTATAAAAGCATCTCACGTGCAAAAAGTGACCGACGTTTCGGGGACAAGCCCCGTTTTCAAGGTGCAGAATGTACAACAACAGTGAAAAACATAAGATCTCTTACCTATATAGGATCAGAGAAGGCTGAGGCGGGAGCCCGTCTCCCACGTCCGTGGCCGGCGTCTCACAGGAAGTCGCTGGTGTAGCGCTTCCGGTTCTTCCGCCGGACCCACGCGACCTGGGTAACCGAGGCAACCTGGATATACGAAAAGCGTGCAAACATAAACATGGTGATAATACTGTGATAAGAAACAATGCTGTGTCAAACAAATAGTGCACAGCATAAAGAATAAAAAGCAATATTAGGGGTACTCTGAATAAACAGTGGGTATAACTTACTGTCTTAAATACAAAGACTGTCCATCTAAATTTATACTGAGTATGTAACAAGCGTCTCTTACTCTGCTAAGGGTTTCCATACGGCCAGATCTGTCATGGCTACATGACTACTAATTACATGAAAAAATTGAGGCAGCTAGTACTAGGGACGCATAATTGCAAGGGGGGAACTGGGCACCTATGTGCGAGGAGCAATGCACAGTCTTGACCAGGACTTATTTGAGAAACACGTTCCAGGGCATTCTTTCATTTAGTCCAAGTGGATGGGAAGTTTTCAGTCGGAAAATCCAACCTGCTTCAGCTCGTAATAGAGCAGAGTCCCTGTCCCCACCTCTTAGTTGAGCTGGCACATGTTCGATGATAAGATGTTTGAGGTCATTGAGCGTGTGATTCGCTTCGGCAAAGTGCCTCGCCACTGGATGTTCTGATTTTTTGCCTTTGATTTTATTACTGAGTGCCGCTTTAATGGTGGATCGGTGCATTGCTGCCCGTTCCCTGAATGGTCTAATAGTTTTACCTACATAGCCCTTGTTACACGGGCATGTGAGAAGGTATACTACATATGCCGTGGTGCATGTGACAGTTTGGTTGATCCTAAATAACCCTTTGGCCGAAGGTAGTGTGAATGAGGATCCTGTCCTCATAAACTGGCAAGTTGTGCATTGGACGCATTTGTAGCAGCCGGGGGCTTTTGAGAGAAATGTATTGCCTCTCTGAGACCGTTGGATTTCAGTGGCAAAACCCGTGATATCAGTGTGGACCACTATGTCTTTAATGCTTCTATTTCTAGTGAAGCAAGCCATGGGTCTTTTGTCTTTGTAGCACGGGAGTCCTTTATCGGTACTGACTATGGGCCAGAGAGCACGTGTTGCCCTTGGTATTACAGGGCTAGTAGTGGAGTATCTAGTTGTCCAAGCGATGACTTTGTTGCTTGGCTTGGAGTTGCTTGCCAGCAAGGTGCTTCTGGGGGTGTTTAGTACTTCCCTTTTCTGTTTATTTAGGATCTTCTCATCATAGCCCTTACAGGTGAATCTTTGTACCACTTGGTCCAGTGCCTCTTCCGTTTTTTCAGGATTGCTGGTGATCCTGGCACTGCGGATGAGCTGTGACTTGGAAAGGCCAATCTTCAAGGCTCTTGGGTGATGGCTAGAAGCCCTGAGTAATGTGTTCTTGCTTGTAGGTTTACGATATACCGAAGTATCGAGCGCTCCGTTTCTTTTAGTCACTAGGACATCCAAATAATTGATGGCTGTATCTTCTATTTGAGAAGTAACTTGTATTGGGGACTCTCTCTCATTGATGAACAAAATGAGGTCTTCTAGGCTAGACTTCCTGCCCTGCCACAGCAGGAAGACATCGTCTATGTAGCGACAATATGAAATAATGTTGGAGGCCCATTCGGTGTTGGAGAAGAACATGTGTTTTTCTTCTTGTTGCATGAACACATTTGCGTACGATGGGGAGACATTGCTCCCCATCGCACACCCACTGACTTGTAGGTAATATAGACCATCAAAGAGGAAATAATTTCTCTTTAAGATTAGTTCCAGTAGATTGAGAAACAGCTCAATGTCCACAGAAAGGCTTGTTTCATTCATTAGGAAACTCCGCATAGCCTGTAGTCCCTTGTCATGGGGAATTGCCGTGTATAGGCTGCATATGTCCATCGTGCATAACCATGTATCATCATTGATGGAGGGGCAATTCTGTATTTTATGCAAGAAGCTTGTAGTATCCTTTATATGATTGGGCTGTTTTAAAATCAACGGCTATAATATTCCATCAAGGAACGCCGAGATGGGATGGTAAAGACCATTTCTAGCCGAAATAATGGGCCTGCCAGGTGGATGTACACTGTCTTTATGCATCTTGGGCACTGTGAAAAATACTGGGCAAATTGGAAACTCTTGTTTGAGTGCCGCCATCAGTTTGCTGGATATTTTATTTTCCTTGTGTGCCTCTTCAAGAATGTGGTCCAGTTCAGCTTTGTATTCCCTGGTGGGATCCTTGGTGAGCTTCTGGTAGGTCTTGGAGTCATTAAGCTGTAGGAGTGCCTCAGTGCGGTAATCGTCAGTGTTCATAATGACGATGCCGCCGCCCTTATCCGCCGGGCGTATCACCACATTTTTGTTAGTGCCCAGTGCGCGGATGGCTTGGCGTTCACCACTGGACATGTTGGAATGTGTGACTTTGTTTGCCTCCGTGTATTTGGTCACTGAGTCTCCTAGAAGCCTCATGTAGGTTTTAATCGATGCATTAGTGGAGGGGGGGGGTCAAAGCTGGACTGTTTTCTTGAATTGATGAATATTTGATGGTCGTCAACTGTGATGGGATTGATCGAATGTTGGAAGAATTCTCCCAATCTTAGCTTGCGGCCCAATTTGTAAGAATCAATGCCCCACTGCAAGTCGTTGTGTTTGTTTGTAGGTATAAACGACAGTCCTCTTTCTAGGGCAGATTTTTCGGCTGGGGTCAGGGTATGGGACGATAAATTATAAATTACCGATTCCTCGGTGTGGTTCTTGTTGGCGTGCCTTTGATTTTGTCCGCCCCGGCGGGTGGCCTGCCTCTTCCTCTTTGGGTTGGGATGGGTGCCTGTTGAGAGTTCCCTAAAGGGGCTGATGTTGACGCTTCAGGTACTGAATCAATATCATTGTATGTGAACTCGCTGTCGCTGTTGGATGTGGCAGTCTCGCGACCATGACCTTCGCGTCTCTTCCGCCAGTGATGCTTGGCCCTGGCATTGTATGGGCGCTGGGTGGACTGTTCGCCTCCCATAGCCCAGCGGTACACCTTGTTCGTGTCATAGTCCTCCGTTACTGTGGCATGTTTGGACCGCTTGAATTTGACCAGGTCCTGATGGTATTTGTCAACTTGGAGCTGTAGTTTACTCAGCCATTGCTGTAGATTTGTAGAAAAGGAAAGAACAAGAGGCGCACAATAGTGTAGTATTTTTTGGTTTAAAAGCATCAATCTTTACTCATAAAAAATTCACTCACAAAAGTACAGGTGTTATCATCACAATAACACAAAAGCGCATGAATATATCACCAGTTTGGGGCTATCTGGAACATAGCACGCTGTACAAGCAGTCTCTCTCCTGGACCCAGCCGCGTCACCACGTGTCACCGCGTCACCGCGTCACCACGCGTCACCAGCTTCCGTCCTTCAGCTCCGCCCAAACGCGTTTCGTCCTTGCCGGACTTCGTCAGTGGGTGTGTCCGTTCATGGACATTGTGTGTATATATAGCCCTCTGATTGGTAATCATCAATTACATCATTTGACAGCGTTGCTTTCAGGGGAGTGCCGGACTTCTTTCACTTTCATTCAGACAGGTTTATTGCCTTCTTTTACTCGCATCATTCTATGCATATCACTGAATGCGGCGGCCATTTTTGTGAAGAAGATGTCTCCATTACTCACGGCGGCCATCTTATTATCGATTGTAGCCATGGATCTTTATTAGAAAACAGTGATTCAGTCACCGGCATTTCTGTCAAAGCAGCGCCTCACAGAATTCACATATACAGAAATATACCTATAATGAAAAAATAAAACATATTTAATAACATTGGCTAAAAAGTACATATATATATTTTATACCTGCTTTATTTTGAGCCGTACATACGTTTTTTCAAAAACATATAATTACAACATACAAATGATTTGCATATTGTAAGATGGTAGTCACATTTGATTTTTTTGAGATTTTCTTTATACATGCAGGCATGCATATACATAAATGCATGCATACATATACATAGCTGAATCTTCCATACACTTCTAAGGTTTAAACATAAAGTAGAGCAACAATTATGGTTGTTCTTTTTCTATGGAATCACGAACAGTTCTCACACCTATTTATGGCAGTACCAGGGTCCGGTGTTTATGGGACATCCCTGCCTGTCCCATAAACACCGGACCCTGGTACTGCCATAAATAGGTGTGAGAACTGTTCGTGATTCCATAGAAAAAGAACAACCATAATTGTTGCTCTACTTTATGTTTAAACCTTAGAAGTGTATGCGAGTAAAAGAAGGCAATAAACCTGTCTGAATGAAAGTGAAAGAAGTCCGGCACTCCCCTGAAAGCAACGCTGTCAAATGATGTAATTGATGATTACCAATCAGAGGGCTATATATACACACAATGTCCATGAACGGACACACCCACTGACGAAGTCCGGCAAGGACGAAACGCGTTTGGGCGGAGCTGAAGGACGGAAGCTGGTGACGCGTGGTGACGCGGTGACGCGGTGACACGTGGTGACGCGGCTGGGTCCAGGAGAGAGACTGCTTGTACAGCGTGCTATGTTCCAGATAGCCCCAAACTGGTGATATATTCATGCGCTTTTGTGTTATTGTGATGATAACACCTGTACTTTTGTGAGTGAATTTTTTATGAGTAAAGATTGATGCTTTTAAACCAAAAAATACTACACTATTGTGCGCCTCTTGTTCTTTCCTTTTCTACATATATATATATATATATATATATATATATATATCAAGGGAAGGTAGACGGCACTCTGAAGATTTCATAGAAACTGCACGGCGGCAGATCATGCAGTAAATAAAGAAGACAAAGTCGGTCTTATGTGTCAACGTTTCGGGTGATAACCCTTTATCCTGCCTTGATGAAGAGACCCTCTGGAAACGTGTTGGGAGGACGGAGTGTCCAGCTGGAGATTGTGGTGTGTGGACTGACCTTGGTGGAAGGCAGGATCTGCTTATTTACCATTTATATAGTGAATACTGGTTTCACACTATACTATTCAAGCCTGAAACCTAGGTCACCGTCACCCCACTCCAAAAATATAGGACAAAGGCGGCATTTGTCAGGCTTCATACAGTATATATATGAATCAATGATATATTCTGCAACACAAGACTCAGATCTCCAAGCCACAGGTTTGTGTAGTATATTAAAATCTACGCAGACTCCCTAGCCTCGCCGCCATCACCTGCGGGTTTAGATATTAAGTCACAGCTTGCATGGTTGGTTGCAGTGCTGGATTCGCAGCTACCTGCAGGCACTAACTTCCCTCCATCTCAGAATCAGACACTAAATAACAATAAAACAAAGCGTTACCTTTATTACCCATAGTTACTGCTTCTAATGTCATCATTATCCATTACCAGAGGTATGTGACCATCACAAACCTAATAATCACCTTTAAGATAAGTGATCTCAAATGTAAACAACAATCTCTGATTTGTTACCATTCCCAGCCGAGTAAGAAGTTGTCCAAAGTGACGCAGGCAACAGAATTACCCATTCTTTCAATAACATTTTATGTTAATGTTTGTACTAGTATTTATTGTTTATGTTGTCTCTCCACTGGTTCACATGAGAGTGAATCCAGCAGGCAGTGGGTTAATGGGCACACATTGATCTGTAAGGGGGTGAAAGCTTTGCTGGACTACAGCCAAGCACTAACAAAAAATGCGTTTAGGGCTGGGACAAAGAGGCTGCGTCTTGTTGTAAGATACAGTATTGTGTTATTAGCCGGTATTGGTGTTATTCGCTTGTTTCTGTGTTATCAGCCGGTATTGGTGTTATTCGCTTGTTTCTGTGTTATCAGCCGGTATTGGTGTTATTCACTTGTTTCTGTGTTATTAGCCGGTATTGGTGTTAATAGCCAGCATTTCTATTTAGTAGCTGTTTTTTGTGTTATTAGCTATTATTAGTGTTATTAGCTGGTATTGGTGTTATTCGCTTGATTCTGTGTTAATAGCCGGTATTGGTGTTAATAGCCAACATTGCTAGTTAGTAGCTGTTTTTTGTGTTATTAGCTATTATTAGTGTTATTAGCTGGTATTGGTGTTATTAGCTGGTATTGGTGTTATTAGCTAGTATTGGTGTTATTAGCTGGTATTCGTGTTATTAGCCGGTATTGGTGTTATTAGCCGGTATTGGTGTTAAGAACCGGTATTGGTATTTAGTAGCTGTTTTTTTGTGTTATTAGCTGGTATTGGTGTTACAGTATTAGCAGTTTTTTTTGTGTTATTAGTTTTATTAGCCATCTGGTTATTGGTGTTATTAGCTGGTGTTGGTAGTTGGTATTGGCGTTAGTAGCTGGTTATTAGCTGTCATTAGCTGATATCAGTGTTATTAGCTGTTATAAGTGTTATTAGCTGGTATTTATTTATTTACCGTTTCTTATATAGAGCAGCAGATCCCACTACAGTGTCTTATATAGCGCAGCAGATCCCGTTACAATGTCTTATAAAGCGCAGCAGATCCCGTTACAGTGTCTTATATAGCGCAGCAGATCCCGTTACAGTGTCTTATATAGCGCAGCAGATCCCGTTACAGTGTCTTATATAGTGCAGCAGATCCCGTTACAGTGTCTTATATAGCGCAGCAGATTCCGTTACAGTGTCTTATATAGTGCAGCAGATTCCGTTACATTGTCTTATATAGCAGCAGCAGATTCCGTTCCAGTGTCTTATATAGCGCAGCAGATTCCATTACAGGGTCTTATATAGCGCAGCAGATTCCGTTACAGTGTCTTATATAGTGCAGCAGATTCCGTTACAGTGTCTTATATAGCGCAGCAGATTCCGTTACAGCGTCTTATATAGCGCAGTAGATTCCGTTAGTGTTTTATATAGCGCAGTAGATTCCGTTACAGTGTCTTATATAGCGCAGTAGATTCCGTTACAGTGTCTTATATAGCGCAGCAGATTCCGTTACACTGTCTTATATAGACCAGTAGATTCCGTTACAGTGTCTTATATAGCGCAGTAGATTCCGTTACAGTGTCTTATATAGTGCAGCAGATTCCGTTACACTGTCTTATATAGCGCAGCAGATTCCGTTACAGGGTCTTATATAGCAGCAGCAGATTCCGTTACAGTGTCTTATATAGCGCAGCAGATTCCATTACAGGGTCTTATATAGCGCAGCAGATTCCATTACAGGGTCTTATATAGCGCAGCAGATTCCGTTACAGCGTCTTATATAGCGCAGCAGATTCCATTACAGGGTCTTATATAGCGCAGCAGATTCCGTTACAGTGTCTTATATAGTGCATTAGATTCCGTTACAGTGTCTTATATAGCGCAGCAGATTCCGTTACAGCGTCTTATATAGCGCAGTAGATTCCGTTACAGTGTCTTATATAGCGCAGTAGATTCCGTTACAGAGTCTTATATAGCGCAGCAGATTCCGTTACAGTGTCTTATATAGCGCAGCAGATTCCGTTACAGCGTCTTATATAGCGCAGCAGATTCCGTTACAGTGTCTTATATAGCGCAGCAGATTCCGTTAGTGTCTTATATAGCGCAGCAGATTCCGTTACAGTGTCTTATATAGCGCAGCAGATGCCGTTGCGCTTTACAATAGTAGACAGTGATAAAACAAACTGGGTAACAACAGACAGACTTGGAGGTAGGAGGGCCCTGCTGCAAGCTTACAATCTATAGGGATATAGGAGGGAAACACAAGGACAGGCACCAGTAATAGCATAGCAGTCTCACCAAGTTACAAGTCCAGAAGGGAAGCTATATAATACATAAGTGCCTCAGAGGGTTATGTGTGCGGTATATAAATATGATAGGCTTGCCTGAAGAGGTGAGTTTTCAGGGAACACTGAAAGTTTGGTGGCTAGTGGAGAGTCTTATTGTGCGTGGAAGGACATTCATCCAGCCCGATGATAGTCCTGTAATAGTGAATGGGAGCTGGTGATTCGTGCAGAAGAGAGACGCAGATCTTGTGGTATCAATGTTATTAGCTGGTATCTGTGTTATTAGCCGGAATAGGTGTCAATAGCCGGTATTGGTGTTATGAGCCGGTATTGGTATATTTAGTAGCTGTTTTTTGTGTTATTAGCTTGTATTGGTGTTACAGTATTAGCTGGTATCAGTGTTACTAGCTAGTTATTAGTTTTGTTAGCCAGCTGGCTATTGGTGTTATTAGCTAGTGTTGGTAGCTGGTTATTAGCTGTTATTAGTGTTATTAGCTGTTATTAGCTGTATCATTATTATTAGTTGTTATCTTTATTATTAGCTGGTATCAGTGTTATTAGCTGTTATTAGTGTTATTAGCTGGTTATTAGTAATGGTAGCTGGTATCAGTGTTAGTAGCTTTTATTGGTGTTATTAGCTTGTATCAGTGTAATTAGCTGGTATCGGTGGTATTAGCCAGTGTTCGTACTGGTTATCAGTGTTAGTAGCTGGTTATCAATGTTATTAGCTGGTATCTGTGTTATTAGCCATTGTTAGTAGCTGGTTATTGGTGTTAGTAGCTGGTATCGGTAGCTGGTATCACTCGCTGGTATTAGTAGCTGGTATCGGTGTTAGGAGCTGGTATTGGTGTTATTAGCTGGTATCGGTGTTATTAGCTAGTTATTAGTTTTATTAGCCAGCTGGATATTGGTTATTAGCTGGTAATTTGTTTTATTATACAGCTGGTTATTGGTGTTATTTGCTAGTTATAGCTGGTGTTGGTGAAAGTAGTTGGTGTTGGCATTAGTAGCTGGTTATTAGTGTTATTAGCTGTTATAGTGGTAGCTGGTATTGTTGTTATTAGCCAGTGTTAGTAGCTGGTTACTGGTGTTAGTAGCTGGTATCGGTAGCTGGTATCAGTGTTAGTAGCTGGTATCGGTAGCTGGTATCGGTGTTAGTAGCTGGTTATTGGTGTTTAGTAGCTGGTTATTGATGTTATTAGCTGGTTAATAGTTTTATTAGCCAGCTGGATATGGGTGTTATTAGCTAGTTATTCGTTTTATTAGCCAGCTGGTTATTGGTGTTATTTGCTGGTTTTAGCTGGTGTTAGTAGATGGTGCTGGCATTGGTAGCTGGTTGTAAGCTGGTATCAGTGTTATTAGCTGTTTTTAGTAGTGTTAGCCGGTATGGATGTTAGTAGCTGGTATCGGTAGCTGGTATCAGTGTTAGTAGCTGCTATTTGTTTTATTAGCTGGTTATAGTTGGTGTTGGTGTTAGTAGTTGGTGTTGGCAATAGCAGCTGGTATTAGCTTTTATTAGTGTTATTAGTGTTGTTAGTATTGGTAACTGGTATCGATTTTATTAGCCAGTGTTAGTAGGTGGTTATTGGTGTTAGTTGCTGGTATCGTTAGCTGGTATCAGTGTTAGTAGCTAGTATTGGTAGCTGGTATTGGTGTTATTAGCCAGTGTTAGTAGCTGGTATCGGTAGCTGGTATTGGTGTTATTAGCTGCTTATAACGGGTGTTGGTGTTAGTAGCTGGTATTGGTGTTATTATCCAGTGTTAGTAGCTGGTATTGGTGTTATTAGCTGCTTATAACTGGTGTTGGTGTTAGTAGTTGGTTATTAGCTTTTATTAGTGTTATTAGTAGTGGTAGCTGGTATCGGAGTTATTAGCCAGTTTTAGTAGCTGGTTATTGGTGTTAGTTGCTGGTATCTGTGTTAGTAGCTTGTATTGGTAGCTGGTATTAGTGTTATTAGCTGGTATTTGTAACTGGTATGGGTGTTATTAGCCAGTGTTAGTAGCTGGTATTGGTGTTATTAGCCAGTGTTAGTAGCTGGTATCAGTGTTAGTAGCTGGTATTGGTAGCTGGTATTGGTGTTATTAGCTGGTTATAGCTGGTGTTAGTAGTTGGTGTTGGCGTTAGTAGCTGGTTATTAGCTTTTATTACTGTTATTAGCTGTTATTAGTGTTATTAGGGGTGTGGTACAGGGGTACGACAGTCAGGATCCCGACAGTCATTAGCCCGACGTTGGGATCCCGACTGGCCAGACTCAGACAGCATGTCGAGCACAACAAAGCCCCTTGTGGCCACGGTGGTTCGCTGCGCTCGCCACCTATTCAATTCTCCCTCTATGGGGGTCGTGGACCCCCACAAGGGAAAATAGCAGGTGGCCGTCAGGAACCCGGCTGTCCAGAGCCGGCCCTAGGCATAGGCAAACTAGGCAACTGCCTAGGGCATTTGGAATGCCATGGGGCACCAGCAGCTTCTGCTGATTAAAATGATATGCAGCATGCCTATATTATGTGTGAGTGAGGCTGTATCTGCATATAAAATGTATTCATGGAAATCAGTGTAACATAGCATTCCGTATGCAGGTACAGCCACAGTCGCGCACAGAATATAGGCATGCCACATATCATCGTAAGCTCCTTGTGTGTCCTGGTCACATAACAATGCAAATAAAACAAATTCTCAGCAAAAAAGACACCCAACATTAGCAGAACTGGCCAGGAGCTGCATGGCCTATTGAGGCAAGATGTACAGATGGGGCATGGCTCATCTTTGCAGGGGATGGCGATGCCAGCCACCATCCCCCACCAGCCGCCATCTGTATAGCGAGAAGGGAAGAGCGTGCACGAGAGGCGCGCGCTTCCCGCGCTTCCCCCGGGTCACCGCCGAGGTCACCCGGTGTCCCCGCCGCCTGCCAGCACCCCCCCTAACCCTGTCCGTCTCCCTGCCAATGGACGTCTAAGTCAGATGGCGAGCCAGGCTGCTGGCGGATCGCCAGCGGTGACGTTCTGGCGATTCGACAGCAAAGAAGAGCCCGGCCCCATCTGTATAAGGAAACATCTGTATTCAAGCAGAGGCAGAGGTCACAGTGTTAGCGGCTGTGCGAGTGCTGTCTGTGGGTGGGTTGGTTGTACAATAGTGTTTGGCATATGTGTAAGGGGCATTATGTGTGTCATGTAAAAATGCATTCATAATGTGCGACATATGTGTAACAGGCATTATGTGTGTCATGTGTATAAGGGCATTAATAATGTGCAACATACGTGTAAGGGGCATTATGTGTGTCGTGTATGAAGGGCATTAATAAAGCTTGGCATAATGTGTAAGGGGCATTACTGTGTGGTATTATCAGGGATGCCGAGAGAAAGGGGTAGGGGGTACAAATTACCCAGGCCAAAGTCTGATGGAAGGGCCCAGTGGGGGCCCCGGGCCCTCTCCCCTTAAGTGACAGCAGCAGCTGCAGCTCTTCTTCTCTGCCCAGCACACACTGCTTTGTGCTGGGTTGCAGTGTGGCCATGAAGGTGCTTAAAATACAATATTTTCTCAGGATTTTTTTCTAAGGGTATAGGGGCGCATTTATCAAGTAATATTTGCGGTTAAATCCCCGAAAACATCCGTTTTCGGGGGTTCACCGCATACATTTAGTATCCCCCAAATGTATTAAAGGGGGACCGCAGCAGGGATCTCCGATCCCTGCTGCGATCCTCCCTGCAGCGCCGCCGGCCGCATCCCCCATAGGTTTCTATGGGGGATGCGAAGCTGCCCGATGTATCAACATCGGGCAGCCAGGCATCGCACCCCTGGGCTATCGCCATTCCGATATAGCGATAGCCCATTGTAGCCTATGGCTACATATCGCACTGCCCGAGTGGCAGTGCGGTCAGCGGGGTCGCCGGGGGGTCAGCGCATTACCGCACATGCGCTGACCCCCCGGCTTCCGGGTCAGGGCTTCGCAGGGACGGGCTCCTTTCGGAGCCCTGTCCCTGCGCCCTCAACTTTCATACATTCCACCGGTATGATCGCATTTTACAATGCGATCCTGGGCGGTAATATTCCACCCAGATCGCATTGTAAATGCGATCTTGATCAAATGCGCCCCAATATGAGAATAATGTGAGGAGTAATGTATATAAGGTAAAGTGGTACTACTGTGTGATGTAACGTGAATAAGGGACACCATCGCATGATATAATGTGAATAAAGTTGCACTACTGTGTGGCATAATTTGAATTGGGGGTACTATTATGTGGCCATGGAGGTGCTTAAAATACAATATTTTCTCAGGATTTTTTTCTAAGTATATAGGGGCGCATTTATCAAGCAATATTTGAGGTTAAATCCCCAAAAACATCAGTTTTCGGTGGTTCACCGCATATATTTAGTATCCACCAAATGTATTAAAGGGGGACCGCAGCAGGGATCTCCGATCTCTGCTGCGATCCTCCCTGCAGCGCCACTGGCCGCATCCCCTCTAGGTTTCTATGGGGGATGCGAAGCTGCCCGATGTATCAACATCGGGCAGCCAGGCATTGCACCCCTGGGCTTTCGCCATTCTGATATGGCGATAGCCCATTGTAGCCTATGGCTACATATCGCACTGCCCGAGCAATGCGATCCTGGGCTGTTATATTACGCCCAGATCGCATTGTTAATGCGATCTTGATAAATGCGCCCCAATATGAGAATAATGTGAGGAGTAATGTATATAAGGTAAAGTGGTACTACTGTGTGATGTAACGTGAATAAGGGACACCATCGCATGATATAATGTGAATAAAGTTGCACTACTGTGTGGCATAATTTGAATTGGGGGTACTATTGTGTGGCCATGCCCCTTCCCAGCAAGAACACACCCCTGTTTGGGCCGCGCACCGAATGTGTGCACTGTTTCTATTAAAATATTGCGGGTAGGAGCACCAAAATGATGACTGCTATGATGAGGGTTGATGGTGCTGGGAAAGGGGAGCAGGGTCAGAGGTGGAACTAGTGGCGGTTCTAGGGGGCACCAGCCAAAATCTTGCCTAGGGCGTAATTTAGGCTGTCGGTGTTTTGACAGTCGGGATCCCGATGTTGGGTAAATGCCTGTCGGGATCCAACTGTCGGGACCCCGTCCGGCACCCGTTATTAGTAGTGGTAGCTGGTATCTGTGTTATTAGCCAGTGTTAGTAGCTGGTTATAGGTGTTAGTTGCTGGTGTCGATGTTAGTAGCTGGTATTAGTGTTAGTAGCTGGTATTGGTGTTATTAGCCAGTGTTAGTAGCTGGTATCAGTGTTAGTAGCTGGTATCGGTGTTAGTAGCTGGTATTGGTGTTATTAGCCAGTGTTAGTAGCTGGTTATTGGTGTTAGTTGCTGGTATCGATGTTAGTAGCTGATATCAGTGTTAGTAGCTGGTATTGGTGTTATTAGCCAGTGTTAGTAGCTGGTATCAGTGTTAGTAGCTGGTATCAGTGTTAGTAGCTGGTATTGGTGTTATTAGCCAGTGTTAGTAGCTGGTATCGGTGTTAGTTGCTGGTATCGATGTTAGTAGCTGGTATCAGTGTTAGTAGCTGGTATTGGTGTCATTAGCCAGTGTTAGTAGCTGCTATCGGTCTTAGTAGCTGGTAAGCATTAAAGTAGCAGGCAGGTGACAGCACTTACTGGTAGCTTACAGCCCTGAGAAGTGCTTTGATTCAGGGAGAGCTGGGTAGCGTATCCCCGCCTTTGATAACAGATTTTTCTTGTAACCTAATTGATTAAAGGCCCAGCCAAATCCCAGTCTCTTTGTTCCATTACAAGAGACGGCTGTAATCTCCCAGGGGTCTATGAGACTACACAGAGTAGTGAGCTGTGAGTGGCACCTTGTCACGGCAAATTGTCTGTGATGGTTCTCAATAAATAAATACTCAGGGATTTCATCCTTTTGGGATTTGATTCCTTTTTAGAGACACTTCAGGCACATTAGCTGGAACATGGCAGAGACCCAGCACAGAATCCCATCATTACCACGGCTCCTGTTTACTGTACTGTGTGAAACTTGCAAAGAACGGAATTAATTCTGCATGCGAGTAATAGATACATGCTCAGACCGGGCGCAGAGCAACCATACTGTAATACTGATATACTTATATTGTTCTGCTTAATGTTCATAAGGATCTGTAATGCATGTGTGCAGGAGGTGCTGTAATGTGCCGTCTCATACGTCCCAGTAAGAGCACAACAGATGGCCGCGCCATTTCACACTATGCACACTATAATGCACTTCAGTGCACCTGGATGGTGAGTCCAATACACACCTAAGCGCACGCCTCCTCCGCAGTCAGGTGAGGGCCCTTTGTGACGCCATATAAAATAACAATAATAATAGAGGAGGAAAACTCTCCAGAGACACCAGGCAAAGTCTCCTATAATAATGCTTGGTGGAGGAGTGGGATTACATTCAGGGCCCTGAGATCTGAGTGGGGCCCCGGTACTGGGAGGGGCCATGCCCTCTGCAAATAAAGATTAACTGATAATATGTACAGCATCCAGCAGCACAAATGGGGATGGTATCCAGATGGTTGATAGACAATGTCTATGTCTACAGTCGACATACAGATGGTCAAGTGGTCGACATATGAAGTTTGGGGAATTGTTTTCATGTTGACATCTTGCGTGTGTTGAGCTTTTTCCAGTCTCGTTACAGTGCCTTGAGGACAGAGCTTTGGAAGCACTAAGGACATAAATCCTCCATACTATCCTGTGATGATGTCTCCGGTACATCGATGATCTTTTTAAATGTATTTGAGAAAAATAAACTATTCTGAAGAAAGAAAATGTTGCGGGGAAGGCGGGACTAACAGTGATTGGACAGAGCAACATGCTCTAAAATATCTGCAGACACATACTAGAGGGGTTGGGGGTGAATATTACCTGTTGCCAGCAACTGCAGAGAACTATGATGGGGGCAGGCACTAATTGGCATTAGGCCCCCCGACCCCTAAATTACCGTGATTCGTGGCACTCTGAGCCCGATCCCCTGGCTATACGCTCCATGCAGCATTGCACCTGCAGCCTCGGAGGAATGAAGAAAAAGGGGGGGGGGTGTTAATGCTACCAGTGGCGGTCTTTAGGGGAAGAGTGGCGAGCCCTAGAGGCAGACAGTGGCTGGGGGCAGGGGGAGCAGCAGGCCCCCAGATCAGCCAGGGCCCCATAGCAGCTGCACCCCCAGCACCGTCAGTTGTTACGTCACGGGCCCTAACTGTGTGGAGTTTGTATGTTCTCATCATGTTTGCAGGGGTTTATTTTGGGTACTCTAGTATCGTCCCACAGTACAAAAATATATACTGGTAGGTTACCTGGTTCCTGACAATTATTAACCCTAGTGTGTAAGGGCAAAATCTACTGAGTCTTGGAGAGAGATAATGTACCAGCCAATCTGCTCCAAACTGTCATATCCTGTAACATGGCAGTTAGAGTCTGATCGCCTGCTACTTTATCTCTCTCCACTTTATCTCCCCAGTTTGGTACATCTCTCCCTAAGTGTGTGTATGTACTATATGCAGTGGGGGCTCCTACCGGTTTTGATGGGCTGCGCTGCTTTACCTTGTAGCACCCTCTGTTCATTCTCCTGCGGCCCGTGCAGCACCCTCTGTTCATTATCCTGAGGCCCCTGCAGCACCCTCTGTTCATTCTCCCATGGTGCAACGTCACAAATGTTGCACATACAGTTTTGGTGAAAAAAGAAGAATCCCCAACAGTGTAGGCGGGCATGCGCACTGACTTCTGTGGGCTGCTGCGCGATAGTCACCCGGTCATACGCACTGCGCGATAGTCACCCGGTCATACAGGCTGTGTGATAGTCATCTGGTCATACAGGCTGCGCGATAGTCACCCGGTCATACGCTCTGCGCGATAGTCACCCGGTCAAACGCACTGCGCGATAGTCACCCGGTCATATGCACTGCGCGATAGTCACCCGGTTATACGCACTGCACAATAGTCACCCAGTCATAGCCACTGTGCGATTGTCATCTGGTCATACAGGCTGCGCGATAGTCACCCGGTCATACGCACTGCGCGATAGTCACCCGGTCATACGCACTGCGCGATAGTCACCCGGTCATACGCACTGCGCGATAGTCACCCGGTCATACGCACTGCGCGATAGTCACCCGGTTATACGCACTGCGCGATAGTCACCCAGTCATACCCACTGTGCGATAGTCATCTGGTCATACAGGCTGCGCGATCGTCACCCGGTCATATGCACTGCACAATAGTCACCCAGTTATACGCACTGCGCGATAGTCACCCGGTCATACACACTGCGCGATAGTCACCCGGTCATGCGCACTGCGCGATAGTCACCCGGTTATATGCACTGCACGATAGTCACCCAGTCATACCCACTGTGTGATAGTCATCTGGTCATACAGGCTGCGCTATAGTCACCCGTGCGCGATAGTCACTCGGTCATACACACTGCGTGATAGTCACCCGGTCATACCCAGTGTGCGATAGTCACCAGGCCATAAGCACTGCGCAATAGTCACCCGGTCATACAGGCTGCGCGATAGTCACCTGGTCATACGCACTGTGTGATAGTCATCTGGTCATACAGGCTGCGGGATAGTCACCCAGCCATATGCACTGCGTGATACTCACCTGGTCATACGCACTGCGCGATAGTCATCTGTCCATACATACTGCGCGATAGTCACCCATCCATACGCACTGTACAATAGTCACCCGGTCATGCGCGCTGCACGATAGTCACCCGGTTATACGCACTGTACGTTAGTCACCCGGTCATGCGCGCTGAACGATAGTCACCCGGTTATACGCACTGCACTATAGTCACCTGGTCATACAGGCTGCACGATAGTCACCCGGTTATACGCACTGCGCTATAGTCACCCGGTCATACAGGCTGCGCGATAGTCACCCAGTCATACGCACTGCGTCATAGTAACCCGGTCATACGCACTGCGCGATAGTCACCCAGTTATACGCGCTGCGCGATAGTCACCCAGTCATACGCACTGTCCAATAGTCAACCGGTCATTCAGGCTGCGCAATAGTCACCAGGCCATATGAACTGCGCGATAGTCACTCGGTCATACAGGCTGTGTGATAGTCACTTGCGCGATAGTCACCCAGTCATACGCACTGCGTCATAGTAACCCGGTTATGCGTACTGCGAGATAGTCACCCGGTTATACGCGCTGCGCAATAGTCACCCAGTCATACGCACTGCGTGATAGTCACCCAGTCATACAGGCTGCACGATAGTCACCCAGTCATACGCACTGTCCAATAGTCACCAGGTCATACAGGCTGCGCGATAGTCACCAGGCCATATGCACTGCGCGATAGTCACTCGGTCATACAGGCTGTGTGATAGTCACTAGGTCATACAGGCTGCGCGATAGTCACCCGGTCATATGCGCTGCGTGATAGTCACCCAGTCATACCCAGTGCGATAGTCACTAGGCCATATGCACTGCACGATAGTAACTCGGTTATAAAGGCTGCACGATAGACACCCAGTCATACGCACTGCGTGATAGTCACCCGGTCATGCGCACTGCACAATAGTCACCCGGTTATACGCACTGCGCTATAGTCACCCGGTCATACACACTGCGCGATAGTCACCTGGTCATACACGCTGCGCGATAGTTACCCAGTCATACGCACTGCACTATAGTTACCCCGTCATACGCACTGCGCGATAGTCACCCGGTCATACAGGCTGCGCGATAGTCACCTCGTCATACGCACTGTGCAATAGTCACCCGGTCATACGCACTGCGTGATAGTCACCCGGTCATACAGGCTGTGTGATAGTCACCCGGTCATACGCACTGCGCGATAGTCACCCGTCATACAGGCTGTGTGATAGTCACCAGGCCATACGCACTGCACAATAGTCACCCATCATACAGGCTGTGTGATAGTCACCCGGTCATACGCACTGCACAATAGTCACCCAGTCATACAGGCTGTGTGATAGTCACCCGGTCATACGCACTGCACGATAGTCACCCGTCATACAGGCTGTGTGATAGTCACCCGTCATACAGGCTGTGTGATAGTCACCTGTCATACAGGCTGTGTGATAGTCACCCGGTCATACAGGCTGTGTGATAGTCACCCGGTCATACAGGCTGTGTGATAGTCACCCGTCATACAGGCTGTGTGATAGTCACCCGTCATACAAGCTGTGTGATAGTCACCCGGTCATACGCTCTGCACTATAGTCACCCGTCATACAGGTTGTGTGATAGTCACCCATCATACGCACTGCACGATAGTCACCCGTCATACAGGCTGTGTGATAGTCACCCTGTCATACGCACTGCGTGATAGTCACCCGGTCATACAGGCTGTGTGATAGTTACCCAGTCATACAGGCTGTGTGATAGTCACCAGGCCATACGCACTGCACGATAGTCACCCGGTCATACAGGCTGTGTGATAGTCACCAGGCCATACGCACTGCCCGATAGTCACCCAGTCATACAGGCTGTGTGATAGTCACCCGGTCATACGCACTGCACGATAGTCACCCGTCATACAGGCTGTGTGATAGTCACCCGTCATACAGGCTGTGTGATAGTCACCCGGTCATACAGGCTGTGTGATAGTCACCCGTCATACAGGCTGTGTGATAGTCACCCGGTCATATGCACAGCTCAATAGTCACCCAGTCATACAGGCTGTGTGATAGTCACCCGGTCATACGCACTGCACGATAGTCACCCGTCATACAGGCTGTGTGATAGTCACCCGGTCATACGCACTGCACGATAGTCACCCGTCATACAGGCTGTGTGATAGTCACCCGGTCATACGCACTGCGTGATAGTCACCCGGTCATACAGGCTGTGTGATAGTCACCCGGTCATACGCACTGCGTGATAGTCACCCGGTCATACAGGCTGTGTGATAGTCACCCGGTCGTACAGGCTGTGTGATAGTCCTCAGGCCATACGCACTGCATGATAGTCACCCGGTCATACAGGCTGTGTGATAGTCACCCGGTCATACGCACTGCATGATAGTCACCCGTCATACAGGCTGTGTGATAGTCACCCGGTCATACGCACTGCACGATAGTCACCCATCATACAGGCTGTGTGATAGTCACCCGGTCATACAGGCTGTGTGATAGTCACCCGTCATACAGGCTGTGTGATAGTCACCCGGTCATACAGGCTGTGTGATAGTCACCCGTCATACAGGCTGTGTGATAGTCACCCGGTCATATGCACAGCTCAATAGTCACCCAGTCATACAGGCTGTGTGATAGTCACCCGGTCATACGCACTGCACGATAGTCACCCGTCATACAGGCTGTGTGATAGTCACCCGGTCATACGCACTGCACGATAGTCACCCGTCATACAGGCTGTGTGATAGTCACCCGGTCATACGCACTGCGTGATAGTCACCCGGTCATACAGGCTGTGTGATAGTCACCCGGTCGTACAGGCTGTGTGATAGTCCTCAGGCCATACGCACTGCATGATAGTCACCCAGTCATACAGGCTGTGTGATAGTCACCCGGTCATACGCACTGCATGATAGTCACCCGTCATACAGGCTGTGTGATAGTCACCCGGTCATACGCACTGCACGATAGTCACCCATCATACAGGCTGTGTGATAGTCACCCGGTCATACGCACTGCACGATAGTCACCCGTCATACAGGCTGTGTGATAGTCACCCGGTCATACGCACTGCACGATAGTCACCCGTCATACAGGCTGCGCTTGTATGATTAGTTCTATTTTACACATTTGCGTCATAAAACCCCAAATTTATCTTCATTTTGTACATTAGTTTTCCCATTTCTATGAAGGATAATAAGCAGTGACAGGTGATGACCTACACACTGCGGTATACAGCAGACTACTGTATATCAGTCTTATATCTGCGCTTGATCTGTAACTGTCGGATCCGGTTCTGCGGATTACATTGTATACACTACAAAACATGATGGATCCTGCCGCATCTGCTGCGTTCCGTCACTTCTGGAGACTTGACGTTCCTTGTCTTTTATGGCACAAGATGATTCCCTCGGAGTTCAGTTTCTTCTTCTTCGCAATAAGCTAATTAAGTTGGAACCCAGCTGAGCCCTTATATCATAGGAACATTTGTCTCCCAAGTAACATTGTGCAGTTAAACCTTAGTTAAAATAAAACATTCTACAAAGATGAAAAGGCTGGAAAATATCAGTGTAACATGGCGCACACTGAATGGCGGGCACAGAATGGCGCACACAGAATAGTGGGCACAGAATGGTGGGTACAGAATGGTGGGCACAGAATGGTGGGCACAGAATGGAGCACACAGAATGGTGGGCACAGAATGGTGCACACAGAATGGCGGGCACAGAATGGCGCACACAGAATGGTGGGCACAGAATGGCACACACAGAATGGCGGGCACAGAATGGTGGGTACAGAATGGTGGGCACAGAATGGTGGGCACAGAATGGAGCACACAGAATGGTGGGCACAGAATGGCGCACACAGAATGGTGGGCACAGAATGGCGCACACAGAATGGCGGGCACAGAATGGCGCACACAGAATGGTGGGCACAGAATGGAGCACACAGAATGGTGGGCACAGAATGGCGCACATAGAATGGTGGGCACAGAATAGCGGGCACAGAATTGAGGGCACAGAATGGAGGGCACAGAATGGCGCGCACAGAATGACGGGCATAGAATGACACGCATAGAGTGGCGTGCACAGTATGGCGGGCACAGTATGACACGCACAGAATGCAGGGACTGGGGGATCCGGGGAGGCACTGGAATAATCTACTTGCAAAATAAAATAAGAATAATGAAACAATGTTTGCAGTGTATCCCCCAAAACGGACTTTGGTGCGGCGGGGGGGGGGGTTACCCACAGATTCTAGATCCTTGGAACTTAGGGCCTGATTCAGAGTTGATCACTGATCAATGAACTCACAGATCTAGCGATTATGAAAAGACTGCAGAAGCGTAGGGATTGTAACCCGAACAGGTAGGGATCATAAACGCACCGCGCTTGATCTGTCTTTGGGGTGTAACCGGCCAATCACAGGGAGTGTCAGAAATTGGCGGTGTGCCAGGCATTGTAAGGGTGGGTTTGTGACGTTAGCTCCGGTCCCAATCAGCCTGATTCTGACGCAGATGACCATCAGGAACATTATTGGATGGTTTGGGAATTGCGCACGGCTTTGTGGGTGGAGTCACAGATTTGCGCGGGGCAGGTTCTCTTTCTGTCAGGGTGGCGGGGTTCTGCTCGCTGTCATTTGCAACTTTGCACACTAGAGTGGGAGTTAATGATTGAGGGGTTAAATAATGTGAATGAAATTAATTACATATGAGGGATCTAGTTAATGGTTATGAGGAGGGGTTAATTATAAAGAGTGTGATGCAGAGTTAATGATTACAGGGAAGGTATCTGGGGCACTAATGTGTGACATGATGTGGACTGGGGCACTACTGTGTGACATAATGTGGACTGGGGCGCTACTGTGTGACATGATGTGGTCTGGGGCACTACTGTGTGACTGTTAGGAACAGGGAGATCTCGCCTACCCTAACTCCGTTGTTACCCCTTGGAGTTGGCGGATGCGTGCTAAGCTAACCTTCACCAATAATAGCCGCGTTCGTGGGAGCCCGTTAGTCAGGCTCCCACCCCGATGCCACCTGGTCTTACTAGTGACAACGCAGCCGCCAAGGCCGGAGGTAAACAAGGGGAAATCTACCTAACAAACCAAAGAGGCGAGAACCACCCTGCCCCACGGAGGGGGGTGTCAGTGGATAGCGGACTAGGCTGGGTCCCGCGGTGCTAATGCTGTGGGTAACAGGCAAGACAAACTGACTGGTATCACAATACACGAGGTGTACCCAGATGCTGAGCAAGGGTAACAATACACGGTAGTCTGACACAATCAGACCTGCTGACGGGTGTAACAATACACAGTATGCTGACACAATAAGAACTGCTGACGGGTGTAACAATACACAGTATGTTGATACAATAAGAACTGCTGACGGGTGTAACAATACACAATATGCTGACACAATAAGAACTGCTGACGGGTGTAACAATGCACAATATGCTGACACAATAAGAACTGACAATAAGGGAAGCAAGGAGTGAGAATGTCCCAACTTATCTGAACACCAAGAGATCGGCAGGCAGACACAAGCAAGGATTCTGGAGGCAGCCAGGAACAGGGACTGGAAAACAGGAACCACGGGTGAGCAGGAGCCTGGAACCGGAAACACTCAGGACGCCAAATCAAGAGCTATAGCCGGCGTCTGAGTGCTCCAGTAACCAGGTTTAAATAGCGCGCCAAGCGCTACCCTGACGCTGCGTGCGGCGTCATGCACACCCCTTCCTCCCTGCGGCCGCCAGGCGTCCCCCGTCGCCTTGGCAACCGCTGCGGCAGGGGAGGAAAGGGTTGTACGCCGGCAGCCTGACTGCCTGCCGGAAGCTCCCGGCTGATGACGCGACGGCGTCGCGGTAACCCGGCAACCGCCGGAAGAACAGAGGAGACTGCCGGGCGAGCGGAGGCGCTGCCCGTGCAGCTCCTAACAGTACCCCCCCCTTGAGGAGGGGTCACCGAACCCTTAGAACCAGGTTTGAACGGGAAAGTCTTAAAGAACTCTGCTTTGAGCCTGGGTGCATGTAACAATCGCTCAGGCACCCAAGACCTCTCCTCTTCTCCGAACCCCTTCCAATGGACCAAAAATTTCAGTTGACCCCGAACAATCTTGGAATCCAATATCTGTTCTACTATGAATTCTTTGTGCCCTTGAATGAGGACTGGTTCGCGGTTGGAAGCAGGCCCTGATTGGAAGGCCATCGAGGCTGGTTTAAGAAGAGAACAATGAAAGACATTATTGATCCGCAGTGCTCTGGGGAGCTGCAACCTAAATGCCACCGGATTGACTTGAGCAGTGATCAAAAATGGACCGATGAACCTGGGCCCTAATTTAGGACATCTCTGGCGAAGCTTAATGTGGCGAGTAGACAACCACACCTTTTGCCCCACTCGGAAAAAACATGGTCTCCTATGTTTGTCAAAAAATTTTTTTGAACGTGCTGAAGATTGCCTCAGGGCCAAATGAACCTTTTGCCACGACTTCCTAAGGAAGGACACAGTGGAGAAGGGCGGCCGAGAGGAATCCCTAGGAACAAAGAAGGAGTTGCACTTGGGATGGAACCCGAAATTACACAAAAAAGGCGAGCTCTTGGAGGCCGCATGATACGAGTTGTTATAAGCAAATTCTGCCAAAGGTACCAGTTCGGCCCAATTGCTCTGACATTTGGAGACGAAGCAGCGTAAATATTGCTCCAATGCCTGATTGACCCTTTCGGTCTGCCCGTTGGACTGTGGGTGATGCCCGGAGGAAAGACTGACCTGTATTCCTAAACCGGAACAAAAACTTCTCCAGAACCTGGCCACAAACTGAGATCCCCTGTCAGAAACTATATCCAAGGAAAGGCCATGGAGTCTGAAAATATGCGAGATAAAGAGCTGTGCCAACTCTTTAGCAGTGGGAAGTTTACGCAAGGGAATAAAATGTGCCATCTTGCTAAAGCGGTCGACCGTGACCCAAATGGTGGTAAAACGAGAAGAAGAAGGAAGATCGACAATGAAGTCCATAGAAATATGGGACCATGGCCTTTCTGGAATGAACAACGGCAGAAGAGTACCCACTGGTGATGATCTGGGAGATTTATGTCGAGCACATACCGGACAAGAGGAGATAAACAGAGCAACATCCTGTTTTATGGTGGGCCACCAAACCGCCCTAGACAAGTGCTCAAGGGTCTTGGTAACGCCAGGGTGTCCAGTGACCCTACTGGAATGAAAGTCTTTGAGGACCAATTTTCTGAGGTGTTTAGGAATAAACAGTCTATTATGTGGAGTCCCCTGAGGAGCAGAAGGCTGGGAAGCCAGGACACGGGAGGCCAAGTCCTGAGTCAGACCCGCAAAAATGACAGAAGACGGGACAATGGGTGTATCTTTGAGTCCAGTGCTCTGACAAGTCTGGAAACTACGAGATAAAGCATCAGCTTTGACATTTTTGGGGCCGGGTCTGAATGTAATGATGAATTGAAACCTGGTAAAGAACAACGCCCACCGGGCTTGTCGTGGGTTTAATCGTTTAGCAGACTCGATGTAGGCTAAGTTTTTATGGTCGGTAATCACAGTGATGATGTGTTTGGCCCCTTCTAACCAATGACGCCACTCCTCAAAGGCCCACTTAATGGCCAACAATTCACGATTCCCGACATCATAGTTCCTTTCGGCCGAGGAGAACTTACGGGAGAAGAAGGCGCAAGGATGAATTTTCTGATCATGAATGTCCTTCTGAGACAGGACAGCTCCAGCCCCTACATCCGAGGCATCAACCTCCACAATGAAAGGAATTCTGGGATCTGGGTGATGTAAGACAGGAGCTGAGCAGAAGGCCTTTTTTAACTGATGAAAAGACTCAACGGCCTGTGGGGACCAAATTTCAGGATTGGCTCCCTTGCGAGTCAGTTCCACAATGGGGGCAACAATGTCAGAAAAGGACCGGATGAATCTCCGATAATAATTGGAGAATCCTAAGAATCTTTGGATGGCCTTGAGATTGTTTGGACGAGCCCAGGACATGATGGCTTGAACCTTGCTGGGGTCCATGGAAAAACCCTTTGGAGAGATGACATAACCCAGAAAAGAGACTTGAGCAATTTCGAATTCACACTTTTCGAGTTTGGCGTATAATTGATTTTCACGCAACTTCTGAAGAATCAGGCGGACGTGTTGCCGATGTTCAGAAAGTGACTTGGAAAAAATCAAAATGTCGTCTAAGTAAACCACAGCAAATACCCCCAGGAACGGCCGGAGTACTTCATTGATGAAATCCTGAAAAACTGCAGGAGCGTTGGCCAAGCCGAACGGCATCACAAGATATTCGTAGTGACCTGAATGTGTGTTAAAGGCTGTCTTCCACTCATCTCCCTTTCTAATCCTGATGAGGTTATATGCTCCTCTAAGATCAATCTTGGAAAACACCACCGCTTCCCGGATTTGATCGAACAAAACAGAGATGAGTGGTAATGGATAGGAATTTTTTACAGTAATTTTGTTCAAGGCCCTATAATCTATGCAGGGACGCAAAGATCCATCTTTTTTTTCAACAAAAAAAAACCCTGCACCTACCGGAGATTTAGAAGGGCGAATGAATCCCTTTTCGAGACTCTCTTTTATGTATGAATCCATGGCCTGGGATTCAGGTTCTGAGAGGGCATATAGACGTCCCTTGGGCAATCTGGCATTGGGAACTAAGTCTATAGCACAATCAAAGGGACGGTGAGGGGGCAACGTATCAGCTTCCTTCTTGGAAAACACATCGGCAAAGTCTCTGTAGGGTACGGGTAAAGAAGAAAAAACAGGAAGGACAAGACGAAGAGGAAGAGAGAGACAATGATCAGAACAGGAAGAGCCCCAACGTATGATTTCTCCTGTGGTCCAGTCGATACTGGGATTGTGCTTCCTAAGCCATGGTAACCCCAGGACGAGTGGCGTGAGTGGACAGTGAAACAACAGAAAAGAAATCTCTTCTGAATGAAGAGCCCCCACCGAAAGCTGGAGAGAAGGGGTGCACGCGGTAACACTGCCGTTGGCGAGTGGCTGACCATCCAGGCCACAAACCGACAAGGAATTGACCAGGGAAATGGGTTTGAGCCCCAACGAACAAACCAGCCCCTTGTCAATAAAATTGCCGGCTGCACCGCAATCAACAAAGGCAGTGGTAGCAACAATGCAGTTATTACAGGTGACAGAAACCTGAATAATGATCGAGTCTAGGGGAGAAAAACAAGATAGGCCCAAGTGAGTTTCCCCAAACCCACCTAGGCCCTGTCTTTTCCCGCCTTCAACGGACAGACCACTGCACGGTGACCCTGACCTCCACAATACAGACAGAGACCCTTCAGCCTCCTACGATTCTTTTCTGCGGCAGATAAACGTGTAGCCCCAATTTGCATGGGTTCGTCACAGACAACCTCCGAGGTCTCCCCCGGTGATGTGGAAGGATATACCCCAGAGACCCTTTCCCTCTGGCGTTCCCGGAACCTCCGATCTACCTTGATGGCTAACTCCATAATTTCATCCAGGGAGGTCGGGGTAGGGTAGTGAACCAATGCATCTTTTAACGTCTCAGATAAACCAATGCGAAACTGGCTACGGAGTGCAGGGTCATTCCAACCAGAGTCAATGGCCCACCTCCTGAATTGGGTACAATAAGCCTCTGCGTTACTCTGACCCTGCCGTAGTGCCCTCAGGTTGGCTTCGGCTGAGGCAGCACGGTCTGGGTCGTCGTAAAGCAACCCCATGGCAGAGAAAAAAGCATTCACAGAGGTAAGGGCCTCGGACCCTGCGGGAAGGCCAAACGCCCAGGTCTGAGGGTCTCCTTGTAACAGGGAGATGACCATTCCCACCCGCTGGGATTCCACGCCAGAGGAGGCCGGGCGGAGTTTGAAATAAAGTTTACATGACTCTCTAAAGTTAAAAAACTGGGAACGTTCCCCGGAAAACCGGTCCGGGAGACTCAACTTGGGTTCGGGGTTCCTAGATGAGGATTAGACCCCTTGCACCCGTTCCTCTTGTGAGTTTACCCGGAGGGTCAATTTCTGAAGCTCTTGAGTAAGAGTATGCATCTGCCCCGCCAGAGCGTGATTAGCAGCCTGCTGGGCCGGATCCATAATGGCTGACTGGAAGTTGGGTGAAGTATGGGCCGGCTATAATGTTAGGAACAGGGAGATCTCGCCTACCCTAACTCCGTTGTTACCCCTTGGAGTTGGCGGATGCGTGCTAAGCTAACCTTCACCAATAATAGCCGCGTTCGTGGGAGCCCGTTAGTCAGGCTCCCACCCCGATGCCACCTGGTCTTACTAGTGACAACGCAGCCACCAAGGCCGGAGGTAAACAAGGGGAAATCTACCTAACAAACCAAAGAGGCGAGAACCACCCTGCCCCACGGAGGGGGGTGTCAGTGGATAGCGGACTAGGCTGGGTCCCGCGGTGCTAATGCTGTGGGTAACAGGCAAGACAAAGTACCGTGGCCAAACTGACTGGTATCACAATACACGAGGTGTACCCAGATGCTGAGCAAGGGTAACAATACACGGTAGTCTGACACAATCAGACCTGCTGACGGGTGTAACAATACACAGTATGCTGACACAATAAGAACTGCTGACGGGTGTAACAATACACAGTATGTTGATACAATAAGAACTGCTGACGGGTGTAACAATACACAATATGCTGACACAATAAGAACTGCTGACGGGTGTAACAATGCACAATATGCTGACACAATAAGAACTGACAATAAGGGAAGCAAGGAGTGAGAATGTCCCAACTTATCTGAACACCAAGAGATCGGCAGGCAGACACAAGCAAGGATTCTGGAGGCACCCAGGAACAGGGACTGGAAAACAGGAACCACGGGTGAGCAGGAGCCTGGAACCGGAAACACTCAGGACGCCAAATCAAGAGCTATAGCCGGCGTCTGAGTGCTCCAGTAACCAGGTTTAAATAACGCGCCAAGCGCTACCCTGACGCTGCGTGCGGCGTCATGCACACCCCTTCCTCCCTGCGGCCGCCAGGCGTCCCCCGTCGCCTTGGCAACCGCTGCGGCAGGGGAGGAAAGGGTTGTACGCCGGCAGCCTGACTGCCTGCCGGAAGCTCCCGGCTGATGACGCGACGGCGTCGCGGTAACCCGGCAACCGCCGGAAGAACAGAGGAGACTGCCGGGCGAGCGGAGGCGCTGCCCGTGCAGCTCCTAACAGTGACATGATGTGGCCTGGGGGCACTACTGTGTGACATGATGTGGCCTGGGGGCACTACTGTGTGACATGATGTGGACTGGGGGCACTACTGTGTGACATGATGTGGCCTGGGGGCACTACTGTGTGACATGATGTGGCCTGGGGGCACTACTGTGTGACATGATGTGGCCTGGGGGCACTACTGTGTGACATGATGTGGACTGGGGGCACTACTGTGTGACATGATGTGGACTGGGACACTGCTGTGTGACATGATGTGGACTGAGGACACTACTGTGTGACATGATGTGGACTGGGGCACTACTGTGTGACATGATGTGGGCTGGGGCACTACTATGCGACATGATGTGGCCTGGGGCACTACTGTGTGACATGATGTGGGCTGAGGCACTACTGTGTGACATGATGTGGGCTGAGGCACTACTGTGTGACATAATGTGGACTGGGGACACTACGGTGGGGCATGATGGGAACTGGAGCACTACTACTCTCCGTAATATACAGTAAAGTGTATTGGGAGCACTGCTGTGCAACATAATATGAACTGGGATGTGGTAAATGAAGTTGCAAATAGCACCCACCCCCAGTTAAAACCTTTGACACCCCTCTTCCCAAAATACTTACAGTATACACACTTCCCTTTGACCTTCAGTGTCGCAGTGGAGCAGGAAATGTGTCACCGGCCGCCCTACAGATTACTCATCGCCTGCAGTCACGCAGAGCACATTAGGGGTATGATTACAACTCAAATGCTGCAGAGGAACCAGTGAAGAATCCATGCAGTAACAGGCGGCACTTCTATGCACATTATTACTTTATTTATAAATTAGCACATGAAAGTAACCAGCACATCACTATCTATTTATATTACTAGCCGTAAACTGTAATAAATGAGAGACGCACATTTACTGCTGTATTAGGGAAAATAACAACCTGAGCAGAAGCGAGCGCTCTGCCGTCACTGGAGATAAATACACCTGCGCACAATACTAAGCAGCCTCCAAATTATCTGCAAAGCAGCAGCTCCAGACAGTCTCTCCCCACATCCGGGCCAGTCTCTCCCCACATCCGGGCCAGTCTCTCCCCACGTCTGAGCCAGTCTATCCTTACGTCCAGGCCAGTCTCTCCTTACGTCCAGGCCAGTCTCTCCTTACGTCCGGGGCGAGTCTCTCCCCACGCCCGGGCCAGTCTCTCCCCAAGTCCAGGCCAGTCTCTCCCCACGTTCGGGCCAGTCTCTCCCCACGTCCGGGCCAGTCTCTCCCCACGTCCGGGCCAGTCTCTCCCCACGTCTCTACTCAAGTCTGAGCCAGTCTCTCCTTACATCAGGGCCAGTCTCTCCTTACGTCCGGGCCAGTCTCTCCCCAAGTCCAGGTCAGTCTCTCCTTACGCCCGGGCCAGTCTCTTCCCACGTTTGGGCCAGTCTCTCCTTACATCCGGCCCAGTCTCTCCCCACGTCCAGGCCAGTCTCTACCCAAGTCCGGGCCAGTCTCTCCTTACGCCAGGGCCAGTCTCTCCTTACGTCCAGGCCAGTCTCTCCCCAAGTCCGGGTCAGTCTCTCCTTACGCCCAGGCCAGTCTCTTCCCACGTCCGGGCCAGTCTCTCCTTACATCCGGGCCAGTCTCTCCTTACATCCGGGCCAGTCTCTCCCCCATGTCCGGGCCAGTCTCTCCCCCATGTCCAGGCCAGTCTCTCCCCCATGTACGGGCCAGTCTCTCCCCACGTCCGGGCCAGTCTCTCCCCACGTCCGGGCCAGTCTCTCCCCACGTCCGGGCCAGTCTCTCCCTATGTCCGGGCCAGTCTCTCTTGAAGTCCGGGCCAGTCTCTCCATACGTCCGGGCCAGTTTCTCCATACGTCCGGGCCATTTTCTCCATACGTCTGGGCCAGTCTCTCCATATGTCTGGGCCAGTCTCTCCATATGTCTGGGCCAGTTTCTCCATACGTCTGGGCCAGTCTCTCCATATGTCCGGGCCAGTTTCTCCATACGTCTGGGCCAGTCTCTCCATACGTCCGGGCAAGTCTCTCCATATGTATGGGCCAGTCTCTCCCCATGTCCAGGCCAGTCTCTCTCCTTGTCCAGGCCAGTCTCTCCCCACATCCGTGCCAGTCTCTCCATACGTCCGGGTCAGTCACTCCCCACGTCCAGAATACATTATACACATACCTTACAGTGTGCATGGTGGAAAGTATTTTCCGGCACATGGTATAATAACCACTGCATACTGTATGGAGAGAGATACTGTAGCAGCCAGTCAGCTCCTAACTGCCATATTACAGGCTGGGTTTGAAAAATGGCAATAGGAGTGTATACTTACGTGACCCCTGTTGGGATTCCCTCTATTGGGATGCAGAATTTGAAATGCCGGTATGCCAACTGTCGGTCATCTGCATGTACCAACCAAACAGCTCATGTTACAGGCTGCGTCAGGGGCAGGTTGAGAGACGATAGGACCCTCACTGTATCTTATTAAGGAATGCATTTTATTTATTATTTATTTATTAGCAGTTTCTTATATAGCGCACACAGATTCCGCAGCGCTTTCCAGAGATTATTTGAACATTCACATCAGTCCCTGCCCCAGTGGAGCTTACAATCTATATTCCCTACCACATGTACACGCACACAGATATTCAAGGGTTAATTTTGGGGGGGGGGGAGCCAATTAACCTACCAGTATATTTTTGGGTTGTGGGAGGAAACCGGAGTACCCGGAGGAAACCCACGCAAGTACAGTGAGAATATACATACTCCGCACAGTTAGAGCCATGGTGGGTATTGAACCCATGACCTCAGCGCTGTGAGGTAGTAATGCTAACCATTACACCATCCGTACTGCATTTTCCTCTCTTTGTAGTAATACAGCGGAGGCTGATGTACAATTACACCAGCGGGTCACATACTGGCACATCATACACCGTGGAGTAGTACTAACAACCAACATTAAGGGGCAGACATACTAAGCCTTGGAGAGAGATAAAGTACTAACTAGTCAGCTTCTAACTGTCATACCCAGCCTGTTACATGGCAGCTAGGAGCTGATTGGCTGTTACGTTATCTCTCTCCGTGTACACTACACCTCCCCTGGCTCCTTTCTACACACACACACACATTCCCACAATGAACGTGTTTGGACAGAAGTTCACAGAGTGATTGTTATATTATTGTAGATCTATTGCCAGGAAATTGTTTCCTCTTTCTAATCTATTGACTTTATCAGAAATACTTGGACTCAGGAATTGCGATGTAAATGAACCTTCCAGTGTCCGCTGGGGGAATGCCGCAGCATTCCACGCAGTCTATGATGGGTGACATATGGGGCTGTGTGTTGGAGAGGAGCCATAGACCAGATCTCCCAGAAATGGGATCAATGAGGCGTGCTGCTACCTGCCCAGATCTCCTGACTCAGGGCTGCGCTCTGTGGGAGGAATGTGAATACTGAATGCCGCAGCATTCCGCGCAGTCTCTGATGGGTGACATATGGGCTGTGTGTCTGACCATAGACCAGATCTCCCGGGTATGGGATCAGTCAGGTGTGATGCTACCTGCCTAGATCTCCTGACTCAGGGCTGCATTCTGTTGGAGGGATGGGAATACTGGATGCCACAGCATTTGCGCAGTCTCTAATGGCTGACTTATGAGGCTGTGTGTTAGATAGGATCCATAGACCAGAACTTCCAGGGATGGGATCAGTCAGGCGTGCTGCTACCTGCCCAGATCTCCTGAATCAGGGCTGCGATCTGTGGGAGGGATGGGAATACTGGCTGCCACAGCATTTGCGCAGTCTCTAATGGCTGACATATGAGGCTGTGTGTTAGATAGGATCCATAGACCAGAACTTCCAGGGATGGGATCAGTCAGGCGTGCTGCTACCTGCCCAGATCTCCTGACAAAGGGCTGCGATCTGTGGGAGGGATGGGAATACTGGATGCCACAGCATTCCGCACAGTCTCTGATGGGTGACATATGGGGCTGTGTGTTGGAGAGGAGCCATAGACCAGATCTCCCGGGGATGGGATCAGTCAGGCGTGCTGCTACCTGCCCAGATCACCTGACTCAGGGCTGCGCTCTGCGGGCAGGATGGGAATACTGGATACCGTAGCATTCCATGCAGTCTCTGATGGGTGACATATGGGGCTATGTGTTGGACCATAGACCAGAACTCCCAGGGATGGGATCAGTTAGGCGTGCTGCTTCCTGTCCAGATCTCCTGACTCAGGGCTGCGCTCTTTGGGAGGGATGGGAACACTGACTGCCGCAGCATTCCGAGCAGTCTCTGCTGGGTGACATATGGGGCTGTGTGTTGGAGAGGAGACCAGATCTCCCGGGGATGGGATCAATGAGGCGTGCTGCTACCTGCCCAGATCTCCTGACTCAGGGCTATGCTCTGTGGTAGGGACTGGAATACTGAATGCCACAGCATTGCGGGCAGTCTCTGATGGGAGACATATGGGGTTGTGTGTTTTAACCATAGACCAG
Source organism: Crinia signifera (assembly GCF_055691185.1). Lineage (NCBI taxonomy): Eukaryota > Metazoa > Chordata > Amphibia > Anura > Myobatrachidae > Crinia > Crinia signifera. The sequence goes on along the minus strand of NC_139223.1, from coordinate 159,401,825 downwards.
ACCTCCCAGGGATGGAATCTGTCAGGCATGCTGTCACCTGCCAAGATCTTCTGACTCAGGGCTGCACTCTGCGAGAGGGACGGCAATACTGGATTTCGCAGCATTCCACGCAGTCTCTGAGTAGTGACATATGGGGCTGTGTGTTGGAGAGGAGCGATAGGCCAAATCTCCCGGGAATGGGATCAGTCAGTCATGCTGCTACCTGCCCAGATCTCCTGACTCAGGGCTGCGCTCGGAAGGAGTAATGAGGGATTGGAATACTGGATGCTGCAGCATTCCGCGCAGTCTCTGATGGGTGACATATGGGGCTGTATGTTTGAGAGAAGCCATAGACCAGAACTCCTGGAGATGGGATCCGCCAGGTGTGCTGCTACCTGCCCAGATCTCCGGACTCAGGGCTACGCTCTGCGGGAGGGACGGTAATACTGATCAGTCAGGCGTGCTGCTACCTGCCCAGATCTCCTGACTCAGGGCTACACTCTGCGGGAGGGATGGTAATACTGATCAGTCAGGCGTGCTGCTACCTGCCCAGATCTCCTGACTCAGGGCTACGCTCTGCGGGAGGGACGGTAATACTGATCAGTCAGGCGTGCTGCTACCTGCCCAGATCTCCTGACTCAGGGCTACGCTCTGCGGGAGGGATGGTAATACTGATCAGTCAGGCGTGCTGCTACCTGCCCAGATCTTATGACTCAGGGCTACGCTCTGCGGGAGGGACGGTAATACTGATCAGTCAGGCGTGCTGCTACCTGCCCAGATCTCTTGACTCATGGCTGCGCTCTGCGGGAGGGACGGTAATACTGATCAGTCAGGCGTGCTGCTATCTGCCCAGATCTCCTGACTCAGGGCTACGCTCTGTGGGAGCGACGGTAATACTGATCAATCAGGCGTGCTGCTACCTGCCCAGATCTCCTGACTCAGACTACACTCTGCGGGAGGGACGGTAATACTGATCAGTAAGGCGTGCTGCTACCTGCCCAGATCTCCGGACTCAGGGCTACGCTCTGCGGGAGGGACGGTAATACTGATCAGTCAGGCGTGCTGCTACCTGCCCAGATCTCGTGAATCAGGGCTACGCTCTGTGGGAGGGACGGTAATATTGATCAGTCAGGCGTGCTGCTACCTGCCCAGATCTCGTGAATCAGGGCTACGCTCTGTGGGAGGGACGGTAATATTGATCAGTCAGGCGTGCTGCTACCTGCCCAGATCTCGTGAATCAGGGCTACGCTCTGCGGGAGGGACGGTAATATTGATCAGTAAGGTGTGCTGCTACCTGCCCAGATCTCCTGACTGAGGGCTGCGCTCTGCGGGACGGACGGTAATACTGATCAGTCAGGCGTGCTGCTACCTGCCCAGATCTCCTGACTCATGGCTGCGCTCTGCGGGAGGGACGGTAATACTGATCAGTCAGGCGTGCTGCTACCTGCCCAGATCTTCTGACTCAGTGCTACGCTCTGCGGAGGGACGGTAATACTGGTCAGTCAGGCGTGCTGCTACCTGCCCAGATCTTCTGACTCAGGGCTACGCTCTGCGGAGGGACGGTAATACTGGTCAGTCAGGCGTGCTGCTACCTGCCCAGATCTCCTGACTCAGGGCTACGCTCTGCGGGAGGGACGGTAATACTGATCAGTCAGGCGTGCTGCTACCTGCCCAGATCTTATGACTCAGGGCTACGCTCTGCGGGAGGGACGGTAATACTGATCAGTCAGGCGTGCTGCTACCTGCCCAGATCTCCTGACTCAGGGCTGCGCTCTGCGGGTGGGACGGTAATACTGATCAGTCAGGCGAGCTGCTACCTGCCCAGATCTCCTGACTCAGGGCTACGCTCTGCGGAGGGACGGTAATACTGGTCAGTCAGGCGTGCTGCTACCTGCCCAGATCTCCTGACTCAGGGCTACGCTCTGCGGGAGGGACGGTAATACTGATCAGTCAGGCGTGCTGCTACCTGCCCAGATCTCCTGACTCAGGGCTACGCTCTGCGGGAGGGACCGGAATACTGATCAGTCAGGCGTGCTGCTACCTGCCCAGATCTCCTGACTCAGGGCTGCGCTCTGCGGGAGGGACCGGAATACTGGATGCTGCAGAGCCAAATACAAATAGCATGTACAGGAAATGTGGCCTTCAGTACATGTTGCTATGGGCACTCAATCAGAATCTACTAATTATTTATTTTGTACCTTCTAGGAGATATTCAATAGTATCTGATTTGTTGCCCCTAGCAACAACCCATGTGAAATAGAACTCCCATCTTAGTCAATTTGTATCAGCCAGGTCCCATTATGTGAAACTGTTACTTTATTAAAAAGATGTTGCACTGTGCAGCGCCTCTCATGCACCCCTGATGTGACAGCTTCCAGTCCTCTGTGCCCCCTGTGTAAGTCACCCAGAATTGTCCCTGCGCCATCCTGAGTGAGGTAGCACTCCGTCATTCCTATGTACTATACTTACAGGAGACACACTGAGGAAATCACCAAGACAGGAAATAATTACCTGGCGGCTGATTTGGTGGAGACGAGAGGTCTCCTTCAGCTACTAAATGCTTTCATTAATTTACTAATAGTATCTATGCCACGTCTTGTTTGTGTTCCTGATATGCCTTATTAATTGCAGCTAACACAATCTGCCTTATTATCAACGCTGATTACAAGGCATACTAGAAGATGATACACATATTTCTATCATCAGCATCACAGCGGTCTAACAAACAAATGCAATACTGTAGCTGTATTACTGGAAAGGAAATAGAGGGTGACATCTAATAGAACGCGATTTTTTCGCACTTTCAAAATCAAGTTTTTTGCCGTGAATTTGCATATTTAGTATTCCGGAGAAAATAGTGCGATTAAGCGCAATAATGGACGATTTTTAGTCATGAAAATGTGCGAATTTGAGGTAATGTGCGATTTTGTGTTTAGAAAAAAATAAAATACCGCCTGAGGTCCCTCCTCCTATATATGAAGAAGGAGTATAGAAGTGTGCTGATAGTTGTTTCACCAAGGAAAAATACACATCATTATAAAATTTGTAAAATGTATTCCATACAGTAAAAAACACACAAATGTATTTCATACAAGGTTTATCGCATCAGGTTGTCAAAAACTTGATACCACTTCAAATCGCTGTTATCCTGAAATCACCCTACGCGTTTTGTCCCATGAGGGACTTCTTCAGGGGTAACGGGGTATCAGTATATCACTTGTTTTTTCAAACAATATGAAAACCCAATACGGATAAAACCCAATGGATTGCAGTAACCTGTATCCTACGTACTTGTCATAGTATCGTATTCACCGAGCAAGGGCAAATCTCTTTCCAACTGATGATTTCACAGAGTTGGCTTTCTGTGATCAGAAAAATTTAGTATAGACGAGATCAGCAGTCAGAAAGCAGGGTCAGCAATCAAGCGGGACTTACAGACGTATGTTGTATATTTGTTTTATTTATCAGCGTGGCCCCTGATGAAGTCGTGTTGACGAAACGCATTGGGCTTCTTTTAATAAAGAGAATACCATTTGAACAAAGTCTACGTCTTATTGCCCAACATCTTAAACTGACTACGGAAAATCAATGATTGTGGGATCATGTTGTATATTGATTAACGTTAGGTGGTACAGTTGGAGCGCACTCTGTTCATCCTTTTATATATATTATATATATATATATATTTATATATATATATATATAGATTCGATTTGGTATCTGGCACTCACCCGTTGAGACTTTATAAACTTCACCCGGTGCCCTCACCTGAGGGTGTAGATAAAGTGCAATTATGTGTGGCACTCTCGGGATTTTTAGTGAAGAAATGACACTGCGTACAAGTGCTGAATTTCTACGTTTCGGTTTTATTCACAAAACCGTCATATATATGTATGTGTATAGTATTCATCCAACTCCTGTGGGTGTGCAGCGAGAGGTAGTCTCGCTGCACACCCACAGGAGTTGGATGCATACTATAAACCAGTCATATTTTAACCACATAAACGTGGAAGTGATCCCTGTGGTTGAGCAGTTCACCTCAAGCTATTTTTTGACAGAAATTGGGCTTTTTGAAGTCCTATACCTCTGCAGGACAGAGGTTTTATCGAAACGGACGTGGTCAGTAACCCTTATATTCATTTCTTCACCATTGGAAGAAAACCTATTTTTATGGTACAAACCAGATTGGATCCTCACTTGCCCCTGATGAAGTCCTAAGGGACAAAACGCGTAGGGTTTCGCATCCTAAGAAGTTTCATGTACCTTGAAGTTGGATCTGTTGACATTCACCTGAATTAAACTGTATCCGAAGTTGTAACCTGCATCAAATGTTGTACAAACTTGTTTTTATTGATATTTTGTCATTGTAAAAGTTGAATAAATATAAATCTTATGCACCATTGTACGATTTATAATATACTAAAGTGGTGAAATAGACAGAGCGCACATCCACCTTTTCTTCCTTCCATATTTCCCATTTAGTACCTATATTAACAGCTAGGTATATATATATATATATATATATATATATATATAGTGGGCGGATGAGGGCACTCCAGAAAAGCTTCAAAATAAATGCCGGGGTGTAGCAGGCAGTGGGGATAAACAGAAGGGCAGAAACGGAGGCACTCCACGGACTTGCAAAATGACGGGCACAGGGACACACAGAGGTGGCCACCTCTGTGTGTCCCTGTGCCCGTCATTTTGCAAGTCCGTGGAGTGCCTCCGTTTCTGCCTATATATATATATATATATATATATATATATATATATGAGTGATTCCTGATGATGGTTTTTTTCCACAAAACTGAAACGTAGATAGATTTATAAAGAGAATAAAGAGTGACTCCTGGAGTGCTGCTTCTTTTCATGAAGGATATCCCTTCTAACTTTGGAAGTCTCGACTTCAATGATACAATTCACCCATATTGTTTCTGAAGTGAATCATATGACTCTGTGATTAGTCTTTTATTATTAAAAAAATTGTTATTTTATTTATTTGTTGTGATTATATCCACCAGTGCACCCTGCATTTTTTCTGTTTCTTCATCTGTAAAATTTTGGTTCCTGTCTAACAGGGGATCCCACAGTGGTGCTGCTTTGATTCTATTTTCAAGACCTTCTGCACCTTGACAAGAAGACCGTACTGGTCTAGAAACATTGGTGATACATCCAGGCTCCTGGTGTTATTTGTCTGTCGCTGAGTGCCACCGTTACCCAGAACTTTATATATATATATATATATATATATATATATATATATATATATATATATATATAACATCGGGAGTGCCTTACACCTATTGCCAGCGCCCGTCTTTTACTTAGGTAGTGTGCTGGGCTAGAGGACACAGTGACAGCTTGGATCCACGTGTGGCCATGTTACAAGCTCTATGAGAACCAAATGGCGCTGTTTAATGCTCAGCAAAACCATTAACAAAAAGGAAGTTGTGCGTAATGAACAATGGTGTTTGTTGCGTTGTGTCACAATGTAATTTAATACACTAGGTGGCAATAGCTCCGTCGAACTCAGCGTGGTGGTTCTTCTTAATATAAGAGCGGTCAGACCAAATAGATATTTTAAAATTTATTAAACAGATTTACTGGATCACAGTTGATCCCAATTCATCAACCTGTGGCACGCAGGCCAACAATAAATTAATTCTTCAAACAAACACACTCAGGATTTTTATTATGCCGGAACGTGCGCTGCTCCCTCTCGCCACTTCTGTTCCTCTGCGGCCACAATAGCTCAACCTTACCTGAGTGTTTTCTTATTATAATTAACAATTGTATTTACGTCACTACCATAATATGCATAAATAAGTAACTTCCCCACCACAGTCTATGTAAACTTACTGTGCTATTATTGCGCAATAATGGGGTTAGGTGAATAACTAACTTTCCTGTTTTATCTTATTATTACTCTAGACGTTACATCAATGACAACTAAAACTATCCTCACTGAACACGGCAGCCATATTAGGCTAAAAGGTAACAATGACAATGGATACAAAATACCTTACTGTGTACACCTGTAGTTCTGACCCGGTTCCCTAAGGGTCACGACCCCTCCCTGAAGTCCCCAACGTCCTATCTGTCCCGAAATAGTCTCTGAATCTCACGGGGTGTAGCAGTTCCTTAAGGGGAAATCTTTATGGTGTTACTCGTGGTTAAGGCGTTCTGGGATGGCACGGGGTTAAGGTTATACGGATATCAATGCCTGTAGTACGGTCCACACTGACTCGCCGGCTTGCTACTGATGAATAAGTAATCCTGGGCTTCCCCTGGTATGGTACCGGGTTTCACCCTTAATTAACTGGCTCACTAGGTTATGGTTATGCCTCCTACAAGCGCTGGTCTATTTCTGGCAGCTCTGGATATTTTACACTGCGCAATAGAGGGCGTCCCCTGATGCTTTTACCATCGGGTTTAGCCCTTGGCCTCCTTAGTTACTGTTGCTGCGTAGTTGCATCTATGTGTACCACGATACTGAGGTAATGCCTCCCCTAAGGCCTCCCCTGACCCGATTGGTCGGGTTTCGCCCTTCCCCTGCTGCAGTCACCTTGAGTGACAGGGATATGGGGAACTGATGCTGGCAAACCTAGTATGGGCGGGTACGTATGCAGACTCACCACTTCTATCTTCTCTCTCATAGGCAGTGACGGGGCGTAGATCCGGCCTCCTCGATGACGCAGCGGGGATCTCTCACTCGATACCCCGTCACCAAGGCTGGCTTGTCCTCCGCTGCACGGGGATCACCTCGCTGACCACCTTCGCTTATACTGGGAGCTGGACCCCCGGGATCACCACCGGCAATCGGTAAGTACCGTCACTATCTCTCGGGATACCCGCTCGGTCCTTCAGACGCAGCTCTGCTCACTTCTCTAACCTTCCCAACGACTGCCCTACAGCCGTTACTGCCAGTGCTTTTAACTCCTTGCTCCCGTGCGCAGCGGTCGTTTCTCCCTGACAGCACGCTCCAGGCAGCTTTATTAGTCCTGCACAGTAAATTACAACGTTCTCACGCGGTCTATCAGCATGATGCTGAGAGGCCTCTAACAGTGCCTCAGTCTCTGCACCCAGCACAGCAACTTTTACTATACAGTTTTCTTTTAATAAAATTCCCTATCCACAACATAACAATACTAATATAACATCTATAGTGACTGGGGTAGGCTGTCACATTCTTCCCCTCTTAAGCGGAGCATGTCCTCATGCATTTTAAAGCCATCTTACTTTTATCAGTTATAAACATCAATAACTAAATACACTTAATATAGGTACTAACTACCATGCTAAGAACTTGATGGTTATTCACATCCGTTCTTATCTCACACACCCTAGTGTCTGTAGCCGGAAGATGTACAATCGCACCTGATTCTGATTCCCGGAAGGGAGCTAACTCGCTACTCCATTGACCATCCATCTTCCAAACTCGGTCTGATGCAACATTCGTAGTGTGACCATAACTTAGCCTTGATTGAGAGTGAACTGTCTCCGTCTCTTCTTTCACTACCTTCTCAGCCAGTTCAAGCCGATGCCCATGTTCGTTCACCCCATCAGGCTTTATAACTTCGGTTCCCTCGGGCATGGTGTTAAGTTCCTGTTTCGCGGCTCGGTTTCTTTTGCCAAAACGTCTTCGGTGGAGAAATGGCGGTGGACTTTCACATTGAACAGATCTCTGCAGAGGGAATGTTTCTTCCACTCTTTCCTCTTCTCTCGCTTGGTACATACTGATTCCTTCTACTCTAGCTTCTGCAGCGTACTCTACTTTTGGCGGGTAGGACCACCTGCGGAACCGGCGTCTGTTGGGAGCAAAACGGCTTCCTTTAACCGGTAGACCGCCAGGGCCAGTCACATTGGCTGCTTCAGTACCCTTCTCTCCTTCGACCACATCAAACTCCACCACCTCGCCGTCTCCGACACTGCGCAGCAACTTCCGGGGGTTGTTTCTTGTTATAGCCGTCTGATGCACGAAGACATCAACTTTAGTGTCATTCCGGTTGATGAAACCATACCTCTTACGGACGTTAAACCACGTAACAGTTCCTTGTACCTGAGTAGCCAGCACTCTCTTCCCTGCCGGGCTTCTCCGTCCATAAATAGAGTGCTGCATAATTTGGCTCAAAGTCTGAGGTTGGCTGTACGATTTTTGTGTCAGTATCGAGGTTAGCTCTGCAGGACAATTTCTTAGGACATTCATGCCCACGATGACGGCGGGCACCAGTGGATTATTGACCTTAGTAATTAAGCAACCCTGTTTGGGCATTTTTGCTTGTCCTACTTGCAGGTCCAACTCACAATAGCCCACACAGGTGATGTCTTGCCCGTTGCTGGCTAGCAATTTTAACCAGGCCGGAGGAGCCAAAAGGGGTCCTTTGGATATCCAGTAACGATCAAACAGTCCCTGTTGGATGGTGGTAACAGGCGACCCAGTGTCGAGTAAAGCAGGTACATCTTGTCCTTCAATCGTAATGGTTATAACGGGGCAGTTCCCAATATATTGTGGAGACCATTCTTCTGGCGCCGGACCTTGATCACCTAGTTCCCCCGAGGATCGGTCTCCGTCCTCGGGGGTCGTTGGTTTAACGCCGGCTCACTCCTGCAGAACCTCTCGACATGCCCACACTGCCCACATCTCCGGCAGATCGGACGTCCCTGTGGGTCGAATCGGTCCGTAGAGCGGCGTCCTCGTGCGGACGAACTATCCCGCCAGTCACTCCTTCCCTGACTATCATGCATCCTTCGCCCATTTCCCCCAGGGGGAGAAGAATTTCGTTGAGCCAGTCTCTGTAGATCTCTTTTAATTTGATTCACACTGACGGCCAGATCTTCCACTTGTCCTTTTAAAGTATAGTTGACCTCCGCAGCGGGTGTCTGTACCCCTTGGGCAATAGCTGGCCTTAATTGGATCTCTTCTCCTGGCAACATTCCCTCCAATTCGCTACTGTTTTCCTCAGCATAACCGCTACATTCTGCGAAGGTTACTTCCTTGGTTTTGACCTTGCCGAGAACTTTAATAGCTACTTCTTTAAACTCTTCGAAGGTTTTGGGACCGTTTTGCAGTCTTAGCATTTTTAACTGTATCTTGATACCTTCATGATAAGCTCCCTCCATAAATTGAGTAATTAAGGTGTCATCGTCTTCCACCCTTCCCTCAACGTAACTCTCTCCCTCAATGTCCCGTAAGGCTTCTTGTAAACCGAGTGCGAAATCCCGGAGCGTCTCTCCGGCCTTCTGTTTTCTACTATAGAATCTACTTTTTCGCTCCGGCAGGGTACTAGTGTCGAATATTGTAGCTAATTTTTGAAAAATTTGATCCGCCGTCTGCTTTTGTCTGGAAGGCCACGAGGCTACTTCTCTTGCAGCTGCCCCTTTTAATTGTCCCAACAATATTTCTATCTGTTGTTCACTTCCTGGTTTGTACAACTTGAACATGGATCGAATCCTCTTTCTGAATGCCTTAAACACCCTTCCATCTCCATCTTTTTCTTCTCCGGAGTACATGGGAAGCCATGGTGCTCCAAAGTAATAGGGTAGCGTTAGCGGGTTCGTGCCCGTTTCCGTGGCCTCCGTCTGCACACTAGAGGACACTCCGCTCCCCGGGTTCTCCAGCACTTCGTCTTGTTCCTCTGAAGACATTGTTGACGTTTTGTCTTAATCCTGTTCGGATGACGCCAAATGTCACAATGTAATTTAATACACTAGGTGGCAATAGCTCCGTCGAACTCAGCGTGGTGGTTCTTCTTAATATAAGAGCGGTCAGACCAAATAGATATTTTAAAATTTATTAAACAGATTTACTGGATCACAGTTGATCCCAATTCATCAACCTGTGGCACGCAGGCCAACAATAAATTAATTCTTCAAACAAACACACTCAGGATTTTTATTATGCCGGAACGTGCGCTGCTCCCTCTCGCCACTTCTGTTCCTCTGCGGCCACAATAGCTCAACCTTACCTGAGTGTTTTCTTATTATAATTAACAATTGTATTTACGTCACTACCATAATATGCATAAATAAGTAACTTCCCCACCACAGTCTATGTAAACTTACTGTGCTATTATTGCGCAATAATGGGGTTAGGTGAATAACTAACTTTCCTGTTTTATCTTATTATTACTCTAGACGTTACATCAATGACAACTAAAACTATCCTCACTGAACACGGCAGCCATATTAGGCTAAAAGGTAACAATGACAATGGATACAAAATACCTTACTGTGTACACCTGTAGTTCTGACCCGGTTCCCTAAGGGTCACGACCCCTCCCTGAAGTCCCCAACGTCCTATCTGTCCCGAAATAGTCTCTGAATCTCACGGGGTGTAGCAGTTCCTTAAGGGGAAATCTTTATGGTGTTACTCGTGGTTAAGGCGTTCTGGGATGGCACGGGGTTAAGGTTATACGGATATCAATGCCTGTAGTACGGTCCACACTGACTCGCCGGCTTGCTACTGATGAATAAGTAATCCTGGGCTTCCCCTGGTATGGTACCGGGTTTCACCCTTAATTAACTGGCTCACTAGGTTATGGTTATGCCTCCTACAAGCGCTGGTCTATTTCTGGCAGCTCTGGATATTTTACACTGCGCAATAGAGGGCGTCCCCTGATGCTTTTACCATCGGGTTTAGCCCTTGGCCTCCTTAGTTACTGTTGCTGCGTAGTTGCATCTATGT